>NC_056516.1:24580919-24582049 GCF_014905685.2 Nematolebias whitei
GCTGATCTCTGATATCCATGCTGCTGATCTCTGATATCCATGCTGCTGGTCTCTTGCCTTTATGCTGCTGTATTCATACCCACCTACTCACTACAGACTCATGTTCAGGTTTAATGATTTTACATTATTAGTGTTTAGGGTATATCTTTGATTTTTAGCGTATAATTTAGTGTTTGCTTAGTGTATATCTTAGATCTTTATATATTGTTTATTTTTATACTTGGTATTTTTGCAAATTTTGGTGTAACTGGGACCTTGACTACACAGTTTTGTTCCACCTCATGTACCATGTGATGTGAATGACAATAAAGATACTTGAACAGCTTTATATGATAGTAATGATAGTGATATGTTAATGCACACGAAGATGATTATTGCAACTGGCATTGCAGTAATATCACAATAACGTTTTTCTAACATTCTGCAGCCCTAAACCTATAGTTAAGGTGCCTATGAAGCCTTCCTGCCTTTTGTGAGAAGAGATGAGCTACAAAGCGACAGGAAGCAATGCTTGAGAAGTGGAAGTGTGCAGTTATTCTGCGTGGTGTGTAGGAAAACAGACGAGGATGAGAGGCTGAAAGTTTGAAACAGATGTGCATAACAGAGAGCGCAGGAAGAACTCAGAGACGACAAGATGCTAAAGAAAGGGTTTGAAATCAAGAGATCACATTAAGTGCCTCGGAGAGACAGATGGGGAAATCAAATGTGAGAAGCAGAGGGCGAGAGCAGAAAGAGAGAGAGACAGAGAGGAAGAGCAGAGGCTAACAGTAAAGAAGTGAGGCCTGGTGTTTTCAGAATATCACATGACAGCTGCCATGTGTTAAAAATTACTGCCTGTTAAATATCTTCCCCAAAACCGCTCTGGAAAAAAAAAAAATGTCTGCAATTTCGAAAATGTGTTCCAGAGCGTTGCTAAGTAGAACCAGATTTACAAAACATTCAAAAAAAGCTTAACCCTCACTCATCTCTTAAAAAATGTTACTGCTTATTCTTTTTACGCTCCCGTTTCTTCTCACCGCCCTCCTTTGCCCTGCAGGAGAAGATGTTTTCAAGCAGCCACATCTGGTGAGCAGAGAGCCACAGGGTTATGGTTGGAGAGACCTTGGATTGGGGCATTTCCACATTTACAG
>NC_056516.1:24582149-24586866 GCF_014905685.2 Nematolebias whitei
ATGTATATATATGTGTGTGTGAGTGTTTTTGTTTTCACATAACATGTTGACAGTGGTTTGCTAATGGCTTTGAGAGCAGCATGAATCCAGAGGCAACAGGCAGCAAAAGGATGCCCTTTGCTTCTTACATAAAAACCCACACATTCAGATCCTCCACGACCCATCCTGGGCCAGCGACGTCTCCTTTTATCTAACCATTACGCATGTTCTCCATGGCACTCTCGTTGCCTCCCTTTTCCTTTCACCGTATCACCTCCCTGTCAGTTCACAATTATCTGAGTCCACGTTCAAACAAGAAGAAAGGGAAAATGTTTCATGGCAGCATTTTAACACACTGAGTGGATTGAAATGCAACACCAAGACAGTATATATAGTTATATAAGTAAAACAGTAAAATGCAATTCTTTACTGTCTAATCCTGAGCTTTTATAAAACTCTTCAGAAGCTATTTTACTATCCCATTTTTTAACTGAAACCCTATTAGAGTTGAAAGGATTGTGTTTTGTAAAGTGCATTGAACTTCTAAACACAAAAGGCAACTAGTTGTGGCTCGAGGCCAAGAGCAAGTCATCAATTCTCTGACTGATACTGATTTAAGTGACACTCTATTGGTACTGTCTCAGCCAAGAATCCAATCGAGCCAATCTGGTACCATTTGGTGATGCGAAAACACTCCTAATTGGATAGAGAGAGGGCCTGAACAACCGTGTCTCTGCAGAAGCCCATATATTCACATATCAAGTGCATGACTCATAATTACATACTTAGACCAAATCTAAGTTCTTTCAAACCACTTCACTCTTAACTCAAACCTACCTCCATGCTTTGCATGCTCACACTGAGGAGGAGGGGGTTCACAATCCTCTTTTATGTAGAAGAAAGGACTATTTGGCCAAAAGTTTCAGGGATATTCTTGAAATGACAAAGTTTAAGCAAAGAAAACCCCTAATTTAATAAAATAAATAAATAAATCCAAGTCTAATTTTATTGGATTTCATTTTATTTTGTTTGGTAACATAGTTGATTATCCTTACTGAGCAAATGAAAATATCAAAAATAACACCATGTCTTCCTTTAATCACTGATTTGTCATTAAACCTTTATTTTACCAGGAAATAAATCCATTGAGATTATTAATCTATTTTACAAGGATGCTCTGGGATTTCATTGCCTATCTTCCTCAATAATAAAATATGATTTAAAGTTTGTTGCAGGCTATGCCATGTATGAACATAATGTAATCCCACCTGTTTTTTAATGGAAGCATTGACAATTAATGGTGTATCAACTTTATGAAAGGGTGTCCTATTTTAAGGTGAAATCATTTAACAATTACACATTTTAACTTTGTATTAAAAGCCAAGGCATGGGGCTGGGGTGGGGAGATGGGTTAATGCTTCAGCCCCTTTTTATAATAGTTTATGATTGTTGTATTAAAAGCCTGTCACAACCTTATTCACCATATTAACTACTCCATCCACGTTATTCTCACTTGTAAGCCACTTGGAATCAAAGTGTCTGGTAAATCAATGAAGTGCAATAATCACACTCCTTCACAGGGAAGTTGTGAGTCTTGTGTCAGTGCAGCTTCACAAGCTGTCGGTTGATAAACATCTGATCCTTGTTGAGAAGTTACAGTCTGCGGTGAGAGATGAAGTTTGGAAGAGTTGTACGAAACAGAACCCTTATAGTACAGAGTAATAAAAAAAACTGCAATAAACGACAGGTTAAGACTGGCCAGATGACAGCACTATGTTGTATGATCTTTTCATTAATTTGCCTGTGACGATGTTCCAAATGAAGACTATAAACCTACTAAACATCATTTGTAAATCTCGACTGGAAACTAATCCATCTGTACATTACTGATCCTAAATCAGCTCCAGAATATGAGCTAAAGAGAGAGCGGGTTGCAAAAATCCCAACACAGCATCACATCTTTTCACACGTTAAACTCATTTCCTGCATGCTCACTGCTGCTTTAGCCTTTAATGCTAACAAACTTTATATTGAATGTTTCTTTTTCTAAATATACACCTGTTTATTTTTTAAGCGTTTGACAAATGCACTAGATGCCCTGAAAATAACACAGCCAATGCAGCTTTTAGCAGATTTTTTCTGCAGTGGTAAATGACATCTATCAGTGCTGTTGCTCTTCGAGTAGGCCAATTTGTGAGAACGTGAACAAGAACAGCTGGTTGCAAAAGTAAAAAAAAAAAAAAAAAAAGTTTTTCATGACTATGCCTCATTATTTAAAACCTTGGCTGCATACAAAGAAAATGTCTGTTATCAAGGAACATAAAGCAGAAGGTGCGCTCTTTATTAAAGGCAGCTGTATATTTCTGACAATCCTTTAACCGTTTTAAAATGTGTGGGTAGCTTCATTTTGTGTTCCACCACCTTTCTTCTGCAGATCATTGTTCTTCTCACATCCATCTCCCACTGACCCTCGAACAACAGCAGCTTTTCAGGAAGAACAACTCTAAAACGTGTCCCCACACCCACTACTGATTCTTCTAATAGCATCATCACAGAGCCACTGTTTTGTTTTTATGTAGCATAAACACAAATACACACCCACACACTCAGACACACATGCTAATCGCTCTGAGGTGCTACAGATGGATGCCACCACTCTCTCTGGAGCCTTGCCAGCACCAGCCAGTGAACAGCTTGCCTGGCACAGAGCTCTGCGTGTGTGAATGTGTGAGTGTGTGTGTGCGAATGTGTGCCCACAGAAACAGTAGCAAAATAGCCAAGCACAGATGGGTGGCCAAATTCCCTGCTCCAAGTCCCACTCCTTCATACATACAAGAACACAAACACATCCACACTCTGACACGCGCACGCACATATGCTCCGAAATGGATACACACATGCGCACACACACAGTCGCGCACACACATACACGGAGAGTCTTAAGTGTTCCCGACCTGGCACACGTTGCTGCATGCACAGCTGCTTCCTCAGAAGCGCTCACACTTATAGACTCACTCATGCAAAAAGGAGGATTGCTGTTACACACAAACACACACACACATCCGTGGATAGTTTACACTTCGTGATTGTGGCATGAAAAGTTTAAAGTCCACCACATCTCCTGGATCACTGAAGCCCACACACAGGCGGATACAACTCTTCTGAAGCTCAGAGATTCATTTAAAGGGGTGTTATTTATGGCAGCTATTTTGTGTTGAGCGTTTCTGCTTGTTTTCTCCACGCTCACAAAGGGAAAACATCAAGGCGTTCAGCTGGAAAGCCTCTGGCAAAGTCCTGCAGATCAGCATGACTGTGTTCAGGCGCATCACTGTTTAGTTATCTGACAATGAAATGAAGACATTGAAGTGTTTGCTGGAACAATGAATGAATTATGTAACAGCTGTATCCAACCGAAACCATTTAAAATACACAAGGTGCAATGTGAAACTCTTTGACAGGAAATTCGAAGAGGATCCATGCACTGATTTTCCCCCCCCAGCATTAATTTATAACATACAACTCAGGAATTTTAAAATGCAGGAAGTTTCAGAACTGTGCAAATAAAATAATCATTAAAGTGCACAAGTTGACTTAGTCCAAGAGATACCATGTTATATCATGTTTATCTGCATAAAAAAAAAAAAAAAGAACAACAGAAAGTTTGGTGGTACGCCATTAAACTACATCCCTTCCAGGTATAATAAAAACATTTCTTACTAAAATGCTCCAGGAATTAATTAATTCAACATGAAGTCAGAATTCAAGGATACTGCTAAAAATCCTGGCTTTGACTATGACTATATACATCTGACCATAATCACCAGATATTCGGCTTCAGATTTTTATTTTAATTTTTCATTTACCCTTTATTTATCCAGGTAGTCTCATTGAGCCACGAGAACTCATTTTCAAGAGAGACCTGTTTAGGGAGCAGATGGTGGGGTTAAGGGCCTTCAGGGGCCCAGAGTGGAGCGAATGAGGGTGGAGGGAGGTGTGGGTGTTCCACCTTTTCCACCCACATTTTGATGTTGACGGTACCGGGAGGTGAACCTTCGACTTTCCGATCACAAGCCCATCTTCTAACCTCTGTGCCACCACTCCCCCAAGATTCCTCCAGATTGTTTTTATTGGCTCCAAAATGTTAAAAAACTAATTCCTTAAATAAATCCAGGCAACCAATATTGAACTGATGAAGTCATTTACACCTGGCATTCATAAAAAGTGCCAAAAAGTGTAAAAATTGGGTTTCATTAGGAAAATTTTGTCATGCACTTACCCCCACTGTTGGGTCAATAATTCCCAAACTGGCACCAAAATACACCAAAAGTATCTTGACACTATAGTAATAAAAATATATAAGATTAGATGTACAATGTCATATATGCTCATAGCAAACGAATGACGCCTACCCCATAATCCCCACCATCTGCTCCCAAACAGGTCTCTCTTGAAAATTAGTTCTTGTGACTCAATGAGACCTGTACAAATAAGGGGTAAATAAAAATGAATAAATTCATAAATCCATGATGCTGATCTCACCTTTATAATGCTGTGTTCATACCCATCTGTTCACTACAGACTCATATTTGGACTGTTGTTTAATATACCATATTATTTTACATTATTAGTATTTAGCGTATACCTTAGATCTTTGTGTATTGTTTAGCGTTCATTTAGCATATATCTTAGCATGTATCTTAGATCCTTATTTACCATTTCTTTCTTTAGAGCGTCGTGT
>NC_056516.1:24586966-24612664 GCF_014905685.2 Nematolebias whitei
ATATTTTTGGGTGTAACTGGGACCTTGAGTACACAATTTCGTTCCACCTCATGTACCACATGGGATGCAAATGACAATAAAGAACCTTGAACCTTGATATTAACGATTTACAGCAAATTTTACATATCTATGTATTATTACTACGTATTATCTACGTATGTTAGGCTGCCTTCAGACCTAGGTCTCCCTTGCAAAAGAGATTTGTGATCTCAATGGGATTGGCCCGGTTAAATTAAGGTTAATAAATAAATTGCCCTACTTCAAATTGCTTCATATTATACCTTTTTATTATAAATCGTACTTCATAAATAAGCTTCATACATCATACTTTAACATTCTGCAGTATATTTTAAGCCAATAAAGTATTGGTGTTAATTAAATCTTTGTACATAAAATGATAAAATTGCTCTTATCAACTACTTTAGGAGTTTAAGAACATTGTATTGCTTCTACTTTTAGCAATTATTTCATATTTCTAATGCTGTATTTGTAAAGAAAGATTAAATCAGAAATCATTTACCAATATAACTTTAATTTGTAAAACATAGGGACAATTTTAATCACAATGGGCGTAATAATAAATTAGTGCTTAATCTCAGTGTAGGGATCTTTGTCTTGTAGAATAGGCTTCTACCTATACATTGTATGGAGAATATTCATATGTATGGCTTCAGAAAAGTTCATGTACTGGACAAGAAAATGTAATTTACTCATCATCATCTGACTCATCACTACCATACAGAGTTTCACCATAACTTACATCTTCATCCTCATATTGCTCTTGTGGAAGGCCAGAGGACTCTTTCTGTAGTATGTTGAGCATCTCTTTGGGGAGCTGTTTACAGTAAAAAAAACACTTTAGCTTATAACCATTCTCATCCTTTTCCATCCACATTGCTCAGGATTCCATGTACTAGCAGTTTTCTTTTTTTGTTTGTATCAGCCTGTTTCCACATTCTAGCCATCTAAATTGCTCTCTTTATATGGTTCTTCTAGTACAACTTCACATGGTCATATCAAGGATGAATTCATGCTTTTAATGCAATCCTGCATCTTTCTTCTTTGGGGCATAATGCTGGGGAAAGAATTCAAAGTATGTACTGATAACAGATGTCAGTTGTTTATAGTCATTGAGTGAACCGACAAATTATGCAGTCTTGACAAGTGTAGATGGTTCAACTTCTTCTCCTGTTCTTATTGCAGCTAGGGCATCCACAAAGCTCTTGTTTGACATCATTACAGGTGGTAACTTCCCCTTGTTCATGAATGCAACTGTGTAATCACTGCCAGTCATTGCATGAAGACCTGGAAGTGCATCCAGAAGTGCCTTGTCCAGTTTGCTGACCATGCAGGATACATCTATGTATCTTCATGTATTGTTATTATATAGGCCTGCATCCATGTAGAACTTGTGTTCAGTGTGGGCCAAAGAGGCATGGTACAGAAGTAACACCAAGATGTCAGTGTCATTGGTTTGGACTGAAATCATAGATGTGCAGTCTTCTTCAAGGATTTGCACAAGGTGGTAAATAATCCTAATATCTGCTTCAATGTGCTAGTTGATATACAGTAACTTGGTACTTCTTCACACTTCAGTTGGCCATCCTGGGAAGGGAACTTCTGACATAGACTCTCAATTGTAATATACACAATATGGCCTGATATCAATTATCAATTATTTAGACTATTCATCTTCATTCTGACAGCAATCTTAAGAGTGCAGTTTTGAAGGAGGGTGACTGTAAAGCTCTTTGTCAGTCCTTTGGCCTGGTTTGATCTGATCTAGTGATCTGGTATGCTGTCTCTGTAGAGCCTCTTCTACTTTCTTCCAAGTCCATGATACTTTCTGTGTATCGCACATAAGGTCTACTCGCTCAAGTATTGTGCAGAGATACTTCAGCAGTTGCCAAGCAATGCCACTAAACGTAAGAAAAAGCTAACCTTTGTGAAAAAGCTTTAAAGGTCATCCTTTATTTCCTTGGAGATTTCACAACCTGTTGTCAAGCAATATAGACGTGTGTCAGGTTAAACGGCACAAGAATTCATTGTTGACTTGATACCACCCAGAACTTTGTTAAAGTCACACTGAACTTTCTCTAGCCTGTGTTGCTTTGTTTGCTTTGAAACATTATCAGTCCACTTTAGTCCAGCCTTTGTGAGCAGATTTCCCACAATGGCACTGCGTGTTGACATTGTGATCAACCACCATTTTCTTGCTCCCTCTGAATTTGCAAGGCAGAAATCCCAGTAAGTTTGAATACAGCATCAACACTGATGATTTGTTCCAGTGCCATGTCTACTGCTGTACGAGCATGGCCAATTTGTCCATTTGATTGCCAACGCACCATTCTTTAGAACCTCTTTTACTTCTGGATGCATCGTGTCTATGTTCAGGAGGTTGAGATGGTAATGCACCATCCATTGTGCATAGATGGGTTGTATTGTATGCTTGTATGTATGTATGCATGTATGTTCTGTACTCGCTCATGAAGTCCTCATAGGTTGGCAATTCCTCCATAGCCTCTATGGATTCTACAGTTGGATTTGGGCTTTGGGCAAGGTTCAGAATTTTACTTGGTATCACCACATCTTCACAGAACCTCTGGAAATGTAACACTCAGAAAGCAAGGGCCAAAAGTGGATGCAACCTTTTGCAGTGGATATAGTGCTTCCCTAGCAGAAATCTGAAAATGATCAGGGAACAAGTAGCCCCCTTGCTCAACCTACACTTAAGCCTCTCAAGAGCCATCATTGTAGTGCCGTAACACTCCAAATTAGGCCAACTCTGTATAGAATGGTCCAGAGCAAATAAAGAATTGACTCTTGTGTCACTCTTGTAACGGAATCTGCATGATGTTTTGCTATAGCTAGATCATGGTGTACAACCACATATTCATTCCTGGCACTCCTAGGCAACCTCCTGTGTGGTCCTGAGTATCTCTGTAACAACATCAAGTCTTGTTGGAGGCAATGTCATGTCACTCTTAAAGTCAATGTTTTGCCTTTGTGATTCATCTTTGCCGAGAAGTGAATTCCACCCAACCCACATTGGCACTGGCACACTCTCCTGCTGCTCCACATTCTGTGCTTTGGGCAGCATCCATAAATTGTCCCTGTTTTCAAGGCACCTGTGCATGTCTGGTTCATCTTCTGTGACTTCATATTTGAATTTGTGAACTTTTGGCTTCTTCCTTTAGGGCTGCAGTTCAGATGTTTCAAACATAAAATATCTCTCTTTAGAAATCCTGGTCCCATGCTCTAGCTCTAGCTCTTTTGATTGAATGATGATGTAGACATTCTGGTAGCAGATTCCAACAGTGTCATGAAGTGTCCCTGCTCCAGAAAGAGTCAGTATTTTCATCATAATTGTCCCAGGTCAGTCCAGTGCTTAAACCTGGCTTTGTCTGGATTCCATCCAGTGTTGCCTTATTCCTTTCTGAAATGCCATATGCCCTTTCACTTTACAGTTCTTCAACAGCATGATAGCTGATGGAATGACCAAAGTAAGAGAGGATGTCATTGGCAATGTGCTGTCAACTTTACCACAATGTAACAGTAGAAAAAGAGCAGTTAATTAGCCAACGTTGGCCCCTTTTAAAGAACTGGTCCTGTGCATACATAATAAACAGCCAAGTAGGAAAATAAAGATACAGCAACTGCTACGACCAGGTTACTGTAGAACATAATTTAGTTTTAAACAAGAACGATTTTCCATGTTATTCCCAAGTTCTAAGGGTTAATAAATACCCTATTTATTTTAGAAAATTATGCGTTAATTGTTGTATTTTGTTAAATGAAAAACTCATATTGACACCAAACAAAACAAAAAAAAAAACAGTGTTATCAATTGGCCCTGATTTACTAAGACTTGCGTCAGCCATAGAAAAAACTAATACAGGTTGAAATTTAGGTGGCAGTATTGCACCAAATCGTTAGCGACCACTACTGTGCTTTTCCAGATAGGGGTGTTTTTCCATACAACATTTACTGGTACCAAATTATAATAATCTCAATGCGACGTCATGTCTATTTCTGACATTGCAACTTAATTTGGACAGGATGACAAAAAGAACACTCAAATCAGAGTTGAGAAACCACTTTTACTAACCCCCTCTATTTAAACTGGCAAAAAAATATATAATTCATAATTTATCTTCAGCTAGGAGAACTGTAAACCTATTCATCCTTGCAACTTTTGTTAATAATTAGCATTGCATATGTAAAAGAGTAAAATAAACATACATTGTAAAAATGTTAGTGGATACCACTTGTTTCTTTTCCTAGAGATGTGTGTGATTGTGCAATGGGGTGAGAACTGAGGGGATTTAATAATATTCAGTTACTTAAGAAATCAAACTGTCTTTTTACATGTCATGCTCATCCTTAGGTGGCATGGGGTTAAAGAAATCTAAAAAGAAGATAAGAAAGTTCACCAATGAAAAAAGTCACTTGATAGTTAGTCTTTGCTTGGGAGGGTGGCAGCAGGTACCCCCACCCCAGTACATTGGGGAAAGCATGGTGGCTGGAAGTGCCAACTGTGCTCCGGGTAGCCGTGCCAACTCTGCCAGCCTTGCAGTGTCTGTTTGCCAGCACCATCTGGGCTGAACAGCTCTGCGCACATACAGTACCTCTCCTCGGCACAGAGGGCATCGACACACACACACACACATGCATGGATGTGCACAAGAAGGCAAGGGCAGACACGCACTCCAAACTCATGTAGTATCCACAAACATGTACGGTATAAGTACCACACACACACGTACGCACAGCCGGCCGCTGACAGCTCACCATCTGTGCACTGCTTCTGACTTCTCCCTCTGCTGCGTTCTTTGCCCTCGTTTTTGCACTCATAAATGCTTCGTCCCTTTCCGCCTTTCCTCAAATTCTCCAACCGTATCGTAGCATTTTAGAAGGAATTTCAAAGCTAGTGATCCCAGAGTTATGTCATGCCCACCATAAAATTATGGCTGCTTCTTTATTCAAGGTAGTTACTGTATAAGACAGAGCCTACAGTACCTCTCTGTGTATGTAATCTGCATTTTTGCAAGTCTTTCATCAGATATACAAACGAGATGAGTTACTATAGGAAGTACCACTATAGGTTGTTTACTGAAACATTTGCATACAATAAACATATGCTTGATGCATGGTCATGTGACCCAAAGTAGCCTTGGAGACATCACAAGATCAATAAACCAAAAAACAGTAAAAAAAAAAGAAAGAAATATCCATCAAAGTCTCATAACAGAAAGCATTTCTTCAGAGGAAACAGAATTAAAATGAACAAAGTAGAAAAAAAATGCTGGTGAGATGAGGCCTTTAACTTAAAGGAGAGCAAAATAAGAAAAGAGAGCAGGAGGAAGGTAATGTGAGTGCAGAATCATAAAGTTCACATCAAAGAAAAACAAAACCATGTCCACTGTCTTTACAGAGTTTTGCCTCCCTCTCATGTGTTTCTCATTTAAACCTGAACTATTTGAAAATGAAGGCCAAAGAAAGACACAAGCCCGTGTTTTCTTTCTGCCGCAGAGGGCTCACTTGTGCCTCAGGCAACTACATCATTTGATGAGCATAGTGTTCTAGAAGACAAAAAAAAAGAAGTCATTTTACTTTTCCAGATGTTCTGAACATCTTATACTGGATGTGTTTATGACAGTTTAAGAGTTTTGGAATAAAACAAAGTTGTTCACTTTAACAGCACAACAAAGTTAATACTTAAATCTAAAATTGCCCTTTCTTTCGTCCATTCTGTTTCATCTTTCACTTTTTCTCTTGTTGGCCACCAACTACCAGCAGGAACTGATTGCTTCCCCCCACTGCCATCCATCCTCCTCCTCCTCCTCCTCCTCCTCCCTCTGGCAAATGTATAACACCACCCGAAAGATCTATGACTGAACGCTTCTCCACTCCAATCCCTCTTACTTCCCACAGCCGTGCAGGCTCTCGTTTATTTGCCTCCCTCCTCCCAGCACTCCCCTCTCACATAGTCCAGCTATTTCCACCACTCTTCTATCTCTGTTCACCTCTCTGTCCTTCTCTCCATTCATGCTCTGCAAGAAGTAGCCTCATTACAAACAAGGAAAATCCATTTGGAACAGTCTTCTACAGCCTTCACGACCCCCTCTGAACTCTCCTGAGTGGAAATGGCCCACATACCTCCTCTTCTCTTCTCTCCCTCTTGGATTCCTCCTCTCTGTAATAATTTCTCTGTTTTAGGTTTTTCTATGTTACTTCTCTTCCCCTGAGTCACTCAGTTCTGTGCAATCATTACATTGAGCTGTCTTTGGTTGTGAACATAGCATGAGGGTCCAAGTTTTCAAAACTGAACTTAAAAATCAACATGAACAATATGAACAAGATTAGTTTAATAAAATGCAGTTATAGGCCATATAAAAATCTCTGGCTGAATACACAGGGAATCATGGATAAATGTGCAGTGATCATCCATTTAGACATTTTTGGCTGAGAACATTGGCATCATCTCCATAACACTGACATGAAATTTATGACACAAATATGCATGTTCCTATTTCTGATTGTCTGTTATGCCCTTCCACAGGCCCTGATGTGCAGCTGTAACACCATAACCTTCAGTATTCGAATCATGAGCTATTAGAACACCATGGTTGTTTGGATCCTCAGGGGACGCATTGTTGCATGTGTGCAAATGTTTCAAGCGTGAAGCGAGCCACATCACAATTGCAATCATTTTGCTGTTACCTGCAAAAGTTTCCTTGTGCACATCTACAAACTTTGTCCATACATGTTTGACTCAAATGTATTACAAATGAACAGCTAAACATTCTGGCACAAATGTGATACTCAACTAAAATGTTAAAATATAAGGATGTGAAGCCAAATATTTGTATGTAGAATGCTGCTTAAAGGTAATTAACTCTGGAGTCTTTGGTTAGAGTTGTCTCTTCACCTGCCACATTGTCAGTCCCCTCAAAACAGAGCTAGAATGTGGAAAACAGTGGAATATCAGACATATTAAGCTGGGAAAAAATACAGAAACATGCTCTTGCCTCTCTGCGTTACTCCATGTTGGACTTCATTTGCACTGGATGATGACTGTGCTACTCTCCACGATCCACATGACTTGATAGAACATGGCTGGATTGTGGTCATTCTGAAGAACCTCCTTCAGTGTGGTGAAGCAATGCTAGTAGTACTTGCCAAATAGTTCCTTTCTAGCTATTTTCAATGTCCATGAGACATTCTCCTTTGCCTTCACCATGCTCTTCCCATCTGCTCTGGCGCTGGAAGAGCATGCATGATGCTATCATTACAATTAACATGTTTGCAATTGGTTGTCACAACCATGATTGCAACTTCCTCATATATAAGTGCTATGTGTCGTCATCATTGTATGTTTCCATACAATTACAAAATCAGTTCTCTGCATTTAACGCATCACACATGACATACACCCAGGTGGAGCAGAGGGCAGCTATGTAAGCGTCCGGGGAGCAGTTAGGGATTAATATTACCCTCGTGAAGGTAGTCCTTATTTAAACTTTTAACTAAAAAGCCACGGTGGAGTGTGCAAGTCTCAAATCATACATATGCCAATGTCCCACCCAGGACCCCAACACACTTTCACTATGATGGTAAACCAACCACCACAACCCACTTAAAATCATCATGGCTCTTTCACAATCTAACACATGTAATAAGAAGTCCACTGTGTTCCTAATACTGTACATGGTTTACACATGTTCTGGGTATTTTTTACATCACAGAAGGGTCGTCATCCAATATTAAGAGGTCCTCAGTAATACTGGTTTTAAATTCTTATTGATCACTTTCTAGGTCTTGATGACCTTCCTCCTTATTACATTTCAGACTTTTTGACCTGACTTATTCTCTCCGACTATTGAATCCTACAGGCAGGGCCCTTTGAACTACTCCCATTAAAACACCTTTATTCCATTAGAACTCTCATTTTATTGGACTTTCTAACTACTGTACTCACCCACACTGCGGCTTTAATTTAATTTAAATCACCTTTAAAAAACAATGGGATTTGTATGCACTGCTAATAACTTTACAGCTCATAGTTGCCAAATAGAAACTAATTAATGGATTGATTCTGCAGATAGATAATTAATTAGAAAATCTTGTCATTTTCTCTCTAGTTCTTCTCAAATGTCTACTCTGCATCTCTCTTCCGTGGTTCTCACTTATCTCTTTTCTCTCACCCTGTCTGCTAAAATCTCGTCTTTTCTTTTTGCCATTCGTTCCTCCCTCTGGTGCTCTCCCTCCCCTCTTCTCTCCTTCTGCTCTGCCATCATCACAACATCTGATTAACATATGTCTGAGCTTTCACTCCCTGTCAGCTTGCAGGCATCTGCACACAGGCAAACCCACACAGGCGTGCACGTTCACACAATCTCATTTCTCAGGTTTAGGAGCGTAGAAGACAAATAAAGCCACCAAAATTCCCATGATCCTCCTTTTAACTGCGTTTACTTCCCCCTCAGAGCGAGTGTGCACGTGTGTGTGTGTGTGTGTGTGTGTGTATGAGTGTAGAGTATCAAAGAGGGAATCATCTTAATGTTACTGGAAGACAACAAGCCTCATGTTCCCTGGTGTGCTGCTCAAAAATGACAGTAATGGAGGAAGGAGAGGATGGAGCTCTCCCGAGACTATTGCCTTTAAAATGACTCACATTCACACACAGGTATTCAAAGTTCTTATTTATTTATGATTTAGTTTATTAGACAAACATTTGAGAGCTGAGAGTACGCAGCATACTTTCAGGTTGTTGTAATGTATGTTTGGCATTTATGTAATTATCTGTGTCCATGTGTGGTTATTTTTCTGTCTGTTAGCAAAATCTGTTATAAAACCACTGGATGTTTTTTAATGAAACTCTCAGAAATTAATCATTGGATGTACATCTACAACTGTTTAACTTCAGGAGCCAATCCACTTCAAGATGGTTGCTACAGCTACTCAAACTTACGAAACACATGATTGGCTATAACTAAGGTAACTTTAAATAGATTGAGTTAAAATGCTGGTGTTTTTGTACTTCAGAGTAATTCCAAACTACGACGGAGCTTTAGAGTCACACTAAGAAAAAAAAAAGCCATAAAATTACGAGACGAAAGTCGACATATTATGAGAATTAAGTTGAATAAAGTCTTAATATTCTGAGAATAAAGTCGAACAAGCCTTTTTTTTTTTTTTGCAGCTCTCAATTTATTTTTTTCCCACGAAAATTACCAATCCGAAACTAAATGAGTCGTAATATTATCCGAACTCCGACAAAATAAAGCAACGTTTACCACATTTTAACTGTGGTAAAATGAAGAATGTTGAGCATCTTGTTAAGTTATACTTTGGTATTGGTTTTACAAATAAGGAGATTGTTAATCTGTTAGCATATCAGCATCAGATTATTATCAGTATCAGGACTTTGAACCTACTTACAGTAAGGTGGTAACTCTGATGGGCTGCAGGTAAGGAGCATTTAGCATCAGATTGCTGACACGCCTACTGGATTGATTGACAGGTCGCGTTGTGGATCCAAATTGTGGAAAAAAAGTTTTAAATAAACGAGAGCTGTAAAAAAAAAAAGTCTTGCACGACTTTATACTCGTAATATTAAGATTTTATTCAACTATATTCTCGTAAGTTTATGGCTTTTAATTAATTTTTTTCTTAGTGTGGCAACGTATTTTATTTGATTTTTTCTTCGAGTGGCCCTAAAGCTCCGTCGTACTACAAATAGATCTTTGATTAAAACTTCAGCATTTAGAACTCTTTGAAATTATGATAGAAATGCCACCAAGGTTTGGTCTTGGACCTTGCTATTCATACCAGCTTTGTGTGATCCATCACTGTGGTTCCACTTTTTAAATGTTAATGATTCTTTTGTTTTCTAGACAGCGCCAATGAAATTAGCACAAAGTCATGGATGGACTCTTTAAGCATTTGATTCCTACAACTTTTTTCCTTTTCTTCGCTCCAGATTTACTGGAATCAAACCAATGTTCGCCATCTGAGCAAAAAACCATGCAGCAACAAATGCAGGTAACCAAACAAATACTTGATTGAGAGGCTTGCCAAAACACATAATCCAGCATACAATGACAAAAAGCTTCGCAAAACCACACAGCCAAAGAGTGGGTGATAGTTGCGTTGGTCGACATTTTGTAATACCTGTAATTTTGCCAGTTTGTTGTAATGGCATTCTCGCCATTTGAACAATTTTGTTAAAAAAATGGAAAAAAGAAGGGGACAATGGAGGCACCAGCACGGCAAATCCCACGTTTGTAACTGTACAGGACACAAGTCGTGCTGAGTTAAATAACTCTCCCTGTGTGTGAACAAGCATTGAGGGGCTCACTTTATTCAAGAAGTAAACAAGTCAGCTTTTCAAGAAGGTGGCCGCTGCGTTGTGAAAGCTTGCAACAAACACATATGCGCTTAAACTCAAAACAGATGAATAAAAGGAGCTCTAAAGGCTTATTAACACATCAAACTGAAGAAAAGAACAGTTTTGCTACAAGGAATCTTTTGGATTTTAAGATTGTCTTTGTATAAAATGCAGCCTGTGATGTGCACATCATTGTGTGTGTGGGGGGGACTCTGTAGGAAAGGATAGGAGGGACGTCTTTTTCTTTTCTTTTTTATGGAAGACTTGGTAAACTCAAAGGCAATTTAGAAGGCCAACTCAATGATGAGTCAATGAGGTGCTTTTGAATAGCAGGGGTGATGGAGTCACACACACACACCCTGAAGTCCCCTAGTACATCGTCTGGTTCTACGCATGAAGCTTTGATGGTGCAGAGAAAAGAACTAAAAGCAAGGTTGCAAGAACTAGTCATAAACTGAAAAAAGAAGAAGATGCCGGGTTAAATTTGGACTGACATACCCAGACATTTCTGCCGCCGTTCTAAAATTCCCCAAGCAGACTGAGCTATGCTCTTGTGCTGTCTGAGTCTGTGTGTGTGCAGCCTACACAAAGCCCAACCTCACAGAGTTTACGCCCCAGTGGAGACCATTAGTAATTCCCTACCAGACATGCTGGGAAGACATAGTTTGAGAGAAACATGGGCAAAGAGGCAAAAAAAACAAAGTGTAGAGAAAAGCGACGGAGAGCAGAGCGGCGGAGAGATGTGAAGCGAGGGGGTGGAGCGGAATCCAGCCAAGACGGATGAGAGAAAGACAGTCGGTGACAGACTGATACACAGACACACACGCAGATGGGAAGATAAATGAGCAGATATTCTGGCAGTGCTATATAACGCTGAAAGAAAAGGGAAAAGGAAACATCAGGGCAAACTTCAGTGCCCTTCCTTGGTTTGACTGACCAAAGATGGCCTCGGCTTTGGTTCGATCTGATGCAACATGCCAGAAACAGTCTCAGTGCTGCACGTCAAACAAAGTCCTACGTCAGCCATCAAACCAAACGAGGAGGAACTGTTAAACCTATTGGACACGTGTCGCGCTTCAGAGGATTTTAAGTCAACTGTAAATTAAAGGCAACTTTGTATCCCTTAGGATAAATAGAGAAGAAGGACAGGAAGGAACGAGATGTCCTGCATTACCTGCATGTATATTTGTGTGTTTGCAATGACTGCAAATGAGCAACCCTAGAGGACAGACAGGCACATGTGTGTTTTGGTCTGTGTATGTGTGTTGGTGGTATCAGAGAAAAAAGAAGGAATTGCAGAAAGACAGCAAGTGAGTGAATGCAGCGGAAAAGGTACAATCAGCAGAGTTAAAAAGAAAAGAAAGGAAACGAAAGCAACACAGAGACTCCCCGTGTGTACGGCAGGTCCCCAGCCATCTGGACACTCTTCTCCCTCCCCACATCCTCCCCCCTTGTTCTCCTTTTCCTCCCCTCTCCTCTCTGCCGACTGGTACGCTATTCATGGCGGACCCATTTCACCTTTCAGTGTGTTACACCCGCTCGCCACAATACATGCTAATGAGGTAGAACAAATGAGTTTTTTGCTGCGGGTGTGTGTATGTGTGCAGGGCTTTCAGCATGTGTGTGTGTGCGAGTGGGCGGATTGGTTGCTGATTTTTTATTTATTTTTTTATTTTTTTACAATCTCAGCTTTCACAACATTCACTTAACTGTCGTAAGAGTTGTTAATGTTAATGCAGAAACTGTTATTGCTTCCTCACCTGAAAGCAAATAATTGAAGCATTTTGCCGACACGTGATCTCGTCTTGTTTCGACAGATGCTTCATTTTTGGAGCACTGCATACATGAAGCTTTCCTGTAAATTTAATAAACAGTCTATAGACGATTTGTCCTGCTTTCTAGCAGCTCCTATAAATCCACACAGAGAGTCGTTGACATGGCCCAGTTCAAACTGGACCCACTCTGGTTATGACAGAATGGACACGAGGCAGATGAGAGGATAGGAGATGAGTGCACATTTACAGATCTCTGAATCGCACATGACAGGAGATGAAAGGAGCTCTTGGTTTGTCACAACAGTACACAAGACGCTGGTGAGAGGAGCGTTGACAGAAATAAATAAAAATTATGGAGGCGAGGAGAGGAGAGCCATGGTGTTGAAAGGCTGAGGAGCAATCCAGAAACAAGAGAGGGGAAAGAAAAGCAAAAGAAGACGTCTGCGCAGATGTACAGACAGACGGGATGACATACGATGTACCAAAAACATCACCTCCCATTCGTAAGAGAGTCTTCTTCAGCTCTCTGTGTCAGTAGGTGGCGCTAGCGATGCATCTGTAAGCCTGCCAACTCCCCTCCTTCCCCCTCTTCCTTCCCCCCTTCTTTCTTTTTCCATAGTGAATCATTGTGACAGCCCAGCTTGGCAGTCATAATTAACCGAGTGCACTAGCTAGTGTAGCACTCCGCAGTGAGCCGAGCACAGAGTGGACTGCTCCCAGGGAGAGCTGCCACCGGGCATGATGACTGCGCGTGTGTGATGAATCGTGTGTGCACGTGTGTTCCTTCCAAACCAAACACTGTGCGAAGCATCTCTGAAGCACAAGCTAAATCATGCGCTTTCATCAGATTGTCACCCTCACCAACAATTAGCATTCAAAATGAGTACGTCGAGTTATTTTAAAAAATGGAGGAAACAAAAAGATGCCAGTCATCAGAGGCCGTGGACGCTGCTGCTTGGTTTCTGATTAAATGTGTCAGGAAATGCTGTGCATACCTGTCTTACATATGGGGATTTGTAACAATGCAAGGGATCTGCAAGATGTATATGTTCATCTTCCTGGGTTTATGCATTTCTGTTTGTCTCTTTTAATCTTAATCAAGAGGGAAATCATTAATGCTACAAGTAAAACTTACATTTCATCTGCAACTGTTGTGGTACAAATAATTTTTATTCTGTTATTTTGACACCCATGGCATTGATTAAACTACTAAGCTCCTTTTATCAAGGCAAAGTTCTTCCAGTTTATAAAAAAATATGTACCTAAAATTTGTTTTACACGGACTAATGGAATTGGTGCCACAGCTTCTTGAACTATTACAGAAACAGGAACCAGTCATTTCTGGCTCCCATCCTGGCCCCCGGGGCCCAGGGCCCAGCCCAACGCAGAACACAATGAGCTCTGGGAGAATGAGAGGAACCACCGGCCATCCAGAGATAGCCCCTCTGGTCAGGAACCAGAAAGGGAACCAGAAGGAACCTGAGATCGGGGGGAGGGGGGGGGCAGAGGTTGAGAACCCAGTCAGCGAGAGAGAGAAAAGGGTGGAGACGGATGGCTGGTTGGGGTCAGGATGTGTGCGAAGGGAACGGTTTGTGTCTGTGTGTTCAGATAAATGTCTTGTTCCCATGCTCCCCCAGCACACACACATGCACACGCACACACACATTACTTTCTGGTTATTAAAACTGAAACACTGATAGACAAGCAAATTCATGAAAGGCAAATTAAAGTAGCAAAAGAGGGAAGCTGGACTGAAGTAGCTGCGAGGCCAGTGGCCTTGGACTTGACCCTGTTCGTCTCAACTCCTGCTCCTGGTAAGTGGACTGACTTCTTTAGACCCTATCTCAGGCATCAAACCTTGAGTCAACGATGAGTCAGAGACAAAAACAAAATTGAAAAAACAAAACCAAATTAGACCAAGAAAGAGGTCAGAAAGCGCTCATCCTGACAAGACCTGGTCTGCTTTTAGGGCCACCAATGAAACACGTATGCTGTTGTTTCCATGACAACACGTGTTGGTGATTGTGTTAAAGGCCACACGCATGCTTTCATACTGTATGCATATCTAAAACCACATGAAGGGCAAAGACAGGTGAGTCCTAAAGTGCTTTGCTTTATACATATATAAAAAAAAAGATTTATTTGATTGTGCAAAAATGAAAAGCCCTCCTATGCCATGCAAAATACAGACAATAAGAATTATCTCAAGAAGAAAGAAACTCCATGAATACATCAATGTGCCTTTAACAGAGGTTTCACCTGGGAGATTTAAGTTGCAAGGGTCTTCACATGTGTTTCTTAGAATTTTTTTTACAAATTATCAAGTGACAAGTTCCAAACTGCTGCCCTCAAACTACAAAAATGAGAGATGTTGCACTGTTTCTGTGTCACCCCAAACACGGATGCCTTTTCAAACTGTATCGTGAAGAAAGCCAGCTTCACTCTGGCATCACATGAAAAGTAGGAAGTTCCTTTAGTTGCAGTCTATGCAATATTTTACAACCTTTTCTCTACAAATGATGAATACAGCCTTTTTTCCTAACCTCGTAATCCCCAGTTGCACTGTATTTTTTTATTACAGTAGAGCAGCCATAAATGTATTATACATTGTGGCTCACATGTGCAAGCTGTGGTTAAGAAGTGCAGTGTGAACTCTGTGACAGGGACTGATCTCATATCTTATTCCCAAAATGCTGAAATACTTCTTGGACGTAAGCAGTTCTATCTAAAAAAAGAATTTCACAAAGCACAAGCTATTTAGAAAAAAAGAAATTTGATAAAACCCCATACACTGAGGATTTTGCTCGGCTTTTCCTTTTGTTGTCTGTCACTACTTCCATCTCCCTCAGATGCTTGACTCCACGGCTTCTGGCTTCAGTCTGCAACAGTTTAGAGTCGCAAATGGATGCCCTTCATTCTCGCTCTCTCGCTCTATTTTCAGGGTTGTGTTCTCCTGCTGGCACAGGCAAACAGGCTGACATCAGAGCCACAAACACACAGACTTTGCTCACCCTGTGTAATAATGTGGTTTTCATTTTGAAACACAACAATTTCACTTTGGATCACTCCCACTGGTCTAACTAGGAGCTGCTCTGTAAAAATTTCTACACGGACTGGAGAAATGCGTGGTCCAAAATGAGCCTAAGATATATACACTGATAAACTCACATATTTATCTATAAATCTCAAAACAATGACAGGTTTGTCTTCTTGCTCTCCGTGACTTTGTTGCAGTCTTGCACCTTATTTACCTGAGTGATGGATATCTTATTTTCTACTTTCTCCTCTCCCAATTTCACCTTTCCACACTTGTCACCTTCCTCTCCTCCCTATCTCTATTTCTGGCCCCCTGCCTCAGCCGTAATCACAATCTAATCCTCCGCAATCAGTTCCCCATGAAGATACCCCCCGCTTTTGGCACCAACAACATCAACACGTAGCTCACATTTGAGCAAACACAAGCCTATAAAGACACAAAAGCAGCCAAACTCCATGCAGGTTCAATCATCAGGGTGGTCGGATAGCTTTGGAACATATTAAACCACTTATAATAATTGTATATTTTAGAAATAAATACATCTTTGATGGGCTAAATTGTGTAAAACACTAGGTTTATCTTTAATGCCTCTTAAAAGCCTTATGACAATAAATGTGGGTTCAGGATGAACACAGACATGTGTCTGTGTGTGCATCCCAACCTCAATCAGCTGATGACTGGGTTTTGTTGTCATCCTACAAGGCAAAAGCCCGGGGCGATGCACGACTAATGCATTTGTTTCCTTGGCAATTAGGGGCATCTGTCATGACTCGCTACATGTTTTTGTGTGACTGCATCTTGTAGCCCTGGGCAAGGTGGCAAACACAAAGACTCTTATTTTAGCCAAATACAGCAGACTGATCCCAGATACAGAGGACGGTGGTGCTGATTCATTTCATGGCAGCTTCGCATCTCTGTAATCTAATGACCATCCAAACTGTTTTGTTGTTTTTCAGCTCGTTGCTGGCAAAAAGCCCAAAGTCTGCAATTGTAGGTGTTTACAGAAGTGTTTTACTCAGACAAAATAGTAAAAATGTTGCATGCTGTGGTTGCAAAATGCATTGGACTACTCAACCAAACTGTGTTGAGTTACAGGAACAAGACTGATTTAATAGAACATAATTGGCAGTAGCAACGAACTCAGCATGCCTTTGTTAAGCGACTAAATGACGAAAAGTAAGACATGGGTATGTGGTAGAGTTTGCATGCCTTTATATTCATGCATACAAGAAACAGCAGCAAATGTAATTGGTGAGGTGCACGCGCGCGTGTGTGCACTCGTCTGTTAATATGCCATTCCACACAAATCTCATAACACTGTTCACCCCATCAAACACACAGCGTTGTACACCTCCTTACATGGTACACTCAAAGCACACTCGGCATGCCTTCATTCTTGATTGACAGCCCAGCCATATGGCGCCGAGCTGCGTCGCTTTGTTTGCATATCCGACTTCTGTTTGTGAGCATGTGAGAAACCAATTTGGTGAGTGCACAAGTTTGCATCTGCAAACGCGTGCGTGTGTATGCGCGTTTAGCACACGTGAATCGTAAGCATGTGCGAGATGCTTATATCTGATGTACCACAGGTCACAATATGTGTGCAGCTGTGGATTATTTTGTGGACAGTTTAATACTGGAAAATAAGAAATTGGTCAAATTAAGTTTGTGCTGCTGAAAGTGCAACAAAATGTAATTAGGTTTCCTAAAAGGTGAACAGCAATATCATAATTTAGTCTTTTGTTCACTTTTATATATAAATCAGGGAGAAATAGAGTCTAATTCTGATGGGACAGACAAGCTAACAGCTAGTAAGAACGAGGCCAAAGTGGATGATTATCAAAAACTTTGCAGCAGTTTATTTGAAAACTCTTTTATTAACCTCTACATTGATGTTAGTTTCCCATAGCATGGTTATCCCTGCAGAAAAATTATGATATTCCTACTCAAAGTGCTGCAATGGAAGCATTACAGCGAGCTGCAGCTGCTATTTACACTTGCAAATATCTATCCATCCATCCATCCATCCATCCATCCGTACATCCATCCATCCATCCATCCGTACATCCATCCATCCATCCATCCGTACATCCATCCATCCATCCGTACATACATCTTCTTTTACCAGCTTTTCCTTTCCAGGTTGCAGTGCAGCTGGTTCCATCTCCAGAGGTCACTGTGTGAAAGGTGGGGTACACTCTATACTAATCTTGCAAATAACCATCAACTAATAGGTAAATAACAGTTTTGATGCAAATCTATAATAATGTAGAGATTTATAAAATAATGTTGGCATAAGGTCGGCACAGTGGCGCAGTTGGTAGAGCCCTCAGCAAGAAGGTCTTCGGTGTGAATCCTGGCAGGGAGGCCTTTCTGGGTGGAGTTCGCATGTTCTCTCCGTTCATGCGTGTGTTTTCTCCGGGTGCTCCGGTTTCCTCCCATGCACCAAAAACATGCATGTTAGGCTGATTGATAATTAAATTGTTTCTAGATGTGAGTGAGAGAGTGAATGGTTGTTTGTCTCGTTTGACCTGTCCAGGGTGTGCCCTGCCTCTCACACAGTGACTGCTGGACATGGGCACCAGTGACCCCTGTGACCCAAAAGCAGCGGGTAAAGATAATGGATGGATGGATGTTGGCGTAAACCTTTATGAAGCTTTTGGGATTTTAAGAAAGTAATAATCTACTTTGGTGTTGACCCAGCTCACACTAGCTAACCAATCTGATCAGAACTAAACTTTATTTCTCCAAATTAAGGCTCTGCAAAAACATTATCTACAACAAGTAAGATGTTAATTAGTCATAACATTTCCACAAAACCCCACTTCAAAACAGCTGAGCTGTCCTTTTAAGGGAAAGAGGCTTTCCTCTCACTAAAACATCCTCAAACTAACATCTAGGCAGTAATTTGTCTTTTCGCATGGGAGGCATTAAACTCAGAACCCCAAATTCTTTGCAGTAATGGAAAAAGTGAAAAGTAAAGAAAAAATAAAGGTTACTGAAACTTTACTGAAAGTTATTACATTTTCTGAATGGTATGACTTCTTAATGGTTAGCACATGTGGATGTGTGTGCACAGAGAGAGTGCAGTAGTTGAGGTTAAGCTAATAGCACATGCAGAGGAAGAACTGGGAACCCTCGGTTTATAAAGGATACTTGTTTCCCTGCCGCACTGAAAACCAGATGTTGATAAAAAGACATGGGCGACTGCAGAGAGGACAGATGCATAAGGAATTACTGTTTCTTGAGCCAAACGTCCTAAAACATCTGCAAAAAATTTCCAACCTAACAGGGGAAGATAGATTTATGTTTTCTCTCTTTTCTGCACAAGTTTTCATTTCGCCATAAGAGCTCCTCATCTGTGTCGTGCCTGCTTTCAGTGTTAACAAGACGCCAAAATCTGGAGCTGTTTAACTCTTGGAAAAGTTGGACATTTCCACAAATGGCTTCAGCATGCGGAAAAGACAAATGTAGGAGTCGTAAAACCTCAGAGAGTGGCACAATGGAGTCTGTGCAAATCCTCTGTCGTGCTAAAGCACAACGAAGGTCCAGGTACATCACAAAAATAAACACATACATCTTCCAGGCATAATTCATGTTGAACTGGAGCTACTGGGAAATGCTGAGCTGAGGCAGGGATGTCCATATGGTGAGAAGTCAGGAGAGGGAAGGAACATATGCTTTGATTAAAGGGCTGTCAAATGCAAATCCATAAGAGCAGATGGGGTCATGAAGGTATATCAGATGACAGCGCAGATTCTTAACCAGCGAGATGTAAAGATATATGTTTTTACAGGATCCATTTAGATGAATAGACTTGATCTATACACACAGACACATTGGTTGAGAGGCAGCTCTTGAGATCTCTATCTATACACAGCTTCACATCTTAATATGTTGTCCTGCTGAACTGCAACACTTTTCGATTTTCAAGGGGGGGGGGATCAGTTTTTTTATGCTCTTGTGGCAAAAAATAAAATGCAGTAAAATAGGCAAATCAATAGCAATAGTTGTGCTGGGTTAGGGCATCTTTTCCAAGGTATAAATAACTTTAAATATAAATTTCTTTTAGAAAAATAGACTAATTTTGCTTCTGTTGAGTCTATTGAGTGGGAATGAACAAATACTTTGTAGGATGGCTAGCAATGATTCAGGGAAACGAAGGGCAGACAGGAATAAGAGGGCCCGTGCGAGAGCAGGATGCTTTATAAGTTAAACAAAACGGGGCTGTTATTTGGCCCCATTTTGAGAAAATGGAGCAGCTCTTTTCATATCTTTATTTAACCCCCACTGTCTCTTCTCCGTGCTCTGGCTCTTTATCTTTGAGCCAATTTCCAAAATGGCCCTTCCTCGAAATAATTGACACTCGATGTTTATCGTTGGAGGCACCTGCTGTCGGTTTGACAACAAGACAATCAGATGGAGTGAGCGGCCATCGTCCCATTGTCCCGGCTCTCTGTTTGTCTGTGACACTAAGTGACAACAGCTGGAAGCCCTCTCTTCCGACAATACCCATCATGCAAGTCAAATCCAGGCACAAAAGAAAAAGGCCTCATTATTTAACTATAGTGGTGTGATTTTAACCAGCAAGAAGCAGAAACAATGATGTAATTGTGTCTACTGAAGGTGGATAAAAGGCTAACTGGAAATGCTAAAGCAGTAGGATGTATCTATTCTGTAGTTCGAAACATTTTAACAAGAAATGCACGATATCAGAAAAGCATGCGACATATTGCTAAATATTGCGATTAAGATATCAGTTGTACTTTGTAATAAATCCACATTTTCCTCACTTTTGCCTCCCTGTTCTGTGATCACGCTTTAGTTTTAGGTTCAGTCGGAGCCAGTTTGATTTAAACTAGGCCTGTCATGATAACAAATTTTGCTGGGCGATTAATTGTCTCAGAAATTATTGCGATAAATGATAATATTGTTTGAAATTTGACAATAATTTGTAATTGTTAAAGTTACGAAGAAATGTTGATTTTTGTGTGTACTACCTTTTTTAACCCCTGGATGGCAGTATAAGACTGTCTGAACCGAAGGATGGATAGTGAGAGAGCCAGCAGCGTGTCTCCTTAAGAAAAATGGGAGGGAGGCCCCTTGACGTGACATGGGCTGTCTCTCGTTCCTGTTTTTCGGTTCTCAAAATGGCGGTCGCTCGGTGTGGTTTGAGCTCTTTAGCATAGCATTTGTCACACAAAGCTGTTAATAAAATATCAGTAAACAAGTTCTCTGCTTCTTTTTGCAGAGAAAAATAACTTTTTAGACAAAGGCACAGGTTTCAACCATGAATTTTGGAGCTCTGACAAGACAGAGGTTTTTACCCGAGGTCGGCCTGTTAGCTTAGCTCGTAGCTTAGCTTCTCAGCTTAGCTGTTTTTAGCGATCCAAAAACACAATTTTGGACGGTTAAAACAGATTTTAAATAGAAAAGAGAAAGGGAGGGGTCAGTGAAGAGCACCGGAGTTGAGCTTTGTGTCATCCAGTGTCTTCAGTAAAAAGAGAGAGACACGAAGAAACGATAAAGCCGATAAATGAAAATGAGGTCGATAATTTTCATTTATCATGCGATTAATTGATTTATTGGTTATTACGACAGGCCTACTTTAAACTGCGTGAGGCTTCAGTGATAATGGAAGTTCACCTGATTGCCTCTGATTGACAGCAGCCCTTCACGATATTGATATTGACGATTATTTATCGATACAGCGAGTAGCGCCAAGCTATACTAAACCCTAAGCTCTGCTGTGGATTAGCTGTGTGCATCTATAGGTGCAGATACTGCGACAAACATCTCTCAACACAAATCTCTGAGCGTACAGCCTCTCGTGTTGCTCCCATCTTCTTCTTCTCTCGATGTAATTGACTGAACACGTCAATACTCGGGAGGGGAAAAAAACAGAACATCCACTGTCTGCATCTATTGATCTGCACTCCTCTCTTTCTCTCACTCCCACATGTCTGCTGATTTTAATTACACTTCTTTTTACCAGGCTATTCAGGGCAGCTGCCCTTTTCACAAAATGCACCATCCATCCAGATCTATACATCAAAACTAATGAGAGAAAAATCGAATATCCAAGACGACAAGGGGAGATGGAGGCTGCACATGATGTTTGTATGCAAAACAAAAAGAGATCACTTAAAAGATGATTATTTATGTGCGCTTTTGAAGGTTAATCTTGACGAGGTTGGGTTTTTATAGGAAAGCCACTGAGCATGTACAGCACGATGGCTGAGATTGTTACCTCAGTTTGTATATTTGTCATTTATCTGTTTTTCTCCAGTTTGGTGAGTTTTAATAGTGATCGGTCTTTGCTCACCCCTCCACCTCTCACACATTTGCACAAAGCCAGAAAAGCGACTTTTAAAACCAGGTTTTATGAAGCGGTGGCAAAGCAAGCCTGTCCATTCTTCAGCCATTGTTCTTTCAAGAACGAGGTAAACGGAAAAAAACGGCTCCGAATCGCACATTTTCACAGCTCCTGCCTCCCATCAATCAAGCCCGTCTGTGTGTCCTTGGCATTTGTGTGAGCGTTCCCACCTTTCTAACCTCTTACACCTCAGCTGAATCGCTAAACAAAGTCCATTAGAGACGGCAGCACAGCAATCTCCTTCCACATGCACCAACAAAGACATATGGTATGCTTTTATTTTCAAACCGGCCTCATAGAAAACATACAAACACAAACAGACACATTTTTCTCTCTACCGCCCCTGAATCTCTCTCCCTTCCTGCGGTTAATCTTTAAATGTGGACAGGTGAATATTGAGGAGCTGAGCGATAACGGG
The DNA here is from genome assembly GCF_014905685.2 of Nematolebias whitei. Taxonomy (NCBI): domain Eukaryota; kingdom Metazoa; phylum Chordata; class Actinopteri; order Cyprinodontiformes; family Rivulidae; genus Nematolebias; species Nematolebias whitei. The sequence continues at coordinate 24,608,966 of NC_056516.1, forward strand.
GTAACATCTTCACTCAGACGCATTATCGCCGCCTCACATCACCATGAAGCTCCTATTCAGTATCATCACCTCTGGCTGGGACAAACACACTCTATGTGTGTGTGTGTGTCCTTTTGCATTCATGAGCTATACTGTACAAACACCTGGACGAGCACTTAATCACACTCACACACACATACACACACACACACAGCCATACAATGTACCACCCAGACAAGCTTTTTTCTTATTCTAGGAGATAAGCCACTGGATGTGATTGTGTGTTTGTGTGTGTGTGTGAGAGAGAAAGAAAGAGTCTGGGTGTGTGTGTGTGAGTGTGTGCGTGGAAGGCAATGTGCATTAGGGCGATTACAATATCAGCCGACTCCAGATGGAGGCAGGAAAATAAACAGTGAATGAGAAAGCGAGGGAGCTCGGGGACAGACATCGTGAGAGGGAGGCTAAGAGAGAGATTCTGTATGTGTGCGCTTGTGTGTTTGCATGTGCGCAAGTGAGCGCTGTGGTCTGCTTAAGTGCGATACAGTTAGAAAAAGTAAAGTTAATTAGCAACTCAGTCCCGGTCCATACATGGAGGATGCACTGAGAAGTGAATGTGAGACAATACTGTCCTGCACATGTCCATCTTTGTGTATTAAAGCCCTGAGCTGTTAAAATATATAGTAAATGGTAAATGGACTGTACTTATATAGCGCTTTTCTATCTTGTGAAGATACTCAAAGCGCTTTACACTACAATCTGAGCCCTAATTTATCCATTCATACAGCACTCTACTAGATCTCTACAAAGAATCAGTGCTTTATCACATTCATGCACTGATGGGACACACATCAAAGGCAATGAGGGGTTCATTGTCTTGCCTAGAGACATCTAGACATGTGACTGCTGGTGGAATCAAACCCCCAACTCTTGCATTGGCGTAAAACTGCACTAACAACTCATAGTCGCACCATGTAGCTAAACAGCTAAAAAAAATCCTACATCTCCCAGCTGTCGGTCTTTAATGGCGCTGTTTGTGCAGCTGCGGTGCTGTTACAACCCCAAAGAAAATATATGGTTTTACAAGCACGATTTCCCACTTTTTACATTTCTCTCATTTGGTCTGGCCTCTTCTTCTCCCCCCCCTGCGAGTCTTGTGCGCTCCGGTGTAAAAAACCCGAACAAGGCCAATAAAATCAGTTTGTAGCGCTCACCGCTGGCTCTGACATTAAATAAGATCCCATAAAAGGCCAACTTACAGCCACAATAAAAGAACGACTTCTTGTGAGGATGTGCACGCTCCCTGTTCCCCAAACATGTTCACGCACAGGCGAACTTCATTGTCTCCCCCCTCTCCCCCTTAACCCACCACTGCTCTTTCATGGGTGATGAAATTCAATAAGCTGTGAGGGGGAACTGCCCTCTCGCTGATAACCATCAATAGACTTATCGATCTACAATGGCGTGAGTGTGTGCGTGCGCACTAACACAGCGTGATTTCATCTCTAATGCGCTGTGGGACTTGGTAACAGACGGCTCTGAATAATCAGAACAGATCTATACATCTAGATGCAGTGCATTGAACACTGATTTTAGCTGACGTTTGCTCCCGACTCTGCACTGCTCCTTATACACTGAGAGGATAACACATATCACAGCTTGGGTTTAAATTGACCAACTAATGTGAGATTTTCAAGCAAAGACACATCGTGCAACATTTTAATAGAAAATCCTCATCAGTCTACAGATTTGAACCTTGAGTTTCTGCACAGTAGAGCCGGAAAATCGACCAAAAAGCCAAAAAAAAAAGTCCTTTTCTGGTTTTGCAAGCTGCTGAAACGATGCAGGAACACGTGCAACGTAACGACAGCTGATGCAGAAATACACCCAGGCTTCAAGATGAACTGAGTCAACATCGCTTATATTCACCATCCAGCAGACCTGGACCGCGTCCAAACGACAGCGTGTCACACTTAAAAGAAGTGCTTTGTAATTACATCACAAGCGCTGAGGATTCAATGCGACTCGATGCTGGAGGGAAAATGTGCATATGTGTGTGTGTTTTCCTCTAGAAATAATAGCAATTCATGGTTTGTTGCTGTGATCTGAAAGCTGTTTGGATTCAGTATAAACCACTAGAAATCTATTAGCTGTGGTTAACATCAGAAAGCGCTCAAAGGAGGGTGGGAGGGAATAATCCGAGCAAAGTGAGTGTGGGTGAGTGTGTCATCTGCACAACAGACTGAGCGAGTGCGCAGGCCAAACACATAGCCTTTTATTTTGTTATTTTTTTGCAGCATCATAATCTGCCGAGGAGGGTTTGTGTTTATGCCTCTGTGTGTGTGAAGGTGAGAATAAAATGGCTGCCATCGTTCTTTTTTTTTTTTTTTTGCAAGGCCGTCCATGTGTGTGAGCAGTGGTCTGATGCGTTTGACCCTACAGCCTCAGAGCTGGAGGAGGAGGAGGAGGAGGGAGAACAGGTGTGAGGCAGGCTGGTGGCTGGGCAGATGGCCCCTGGAAGTGATGCTGCGGAGTCTGGACCACAGAGCAGCATTAATACATGCCTGTTCCTCCAGTCCAGCGATAACCTGCAAACAGCACCTGTCTGTCACTCTCTGTCTGTTTACTTTTCATTTATTCCCTCTTTCTCTCGCTTTACTGTCACTGCAGGTCACTGCTATAATGTTTGAACTGAAAAACAGACGACACAGTGTACAGAAAATATAGCATCGTCGCATAAAGAAGTGTAATAAATCATCCATTTACATCCTAACATCTTCCCGTTACTCAGATGGACTCCACGCTCTTGATGCCCACACTTTATTTAGTTAAAGTGACAAAACACGAAGACAGGATTGAGTTAAATTTGAGTTTATCACTTCTGATATTGTCATATAGACCTAATTTATCCAGCTTGTAAATAAAACAGCTGCATCATATCAGAGTATTGGATTAAAACCGTTTACTTGTTGTTTTCTTCCTGATTTGTTTCAGCTCGTCTGCGTGTTTAAGATGAGTTACCGAATCAGAAGTCTGCACATTTTTCTGTCTTTTTTTTTTTTTTTTTTTGCAAAAGGCTATTGTGGCGTGTAAATAAATGTCCGAGCGGCGTGGTTCTCATGGAGATGTTTTTCCTCCATCTCTAATCTGAGCCGTGAGAACAGTCTGCAGCAGCCTCCCCGAAACCCGCATGTCTGCTCTTTCCCCAGTCAGAGCCAAAGACTCCCACTGGAGTAAAAATACACACCAACAAGCCTTTAATTTCAACCACTTCTCTTTTTTTTTTTAAGGGAAGAGGGAGGAAAAGGGAAGGAGAAGAGGCTTTTTTCTGCACTTTTGGTAGAAATGGTGGTGATGAGGGTGTTGTGAAGAGAAAACGGGTGAAGGAGGAGAGTTCACATGAAGATGAGTTTATGTCAGCACCTGAAGGATGTTTTCAGCTGCACGTTTAAAATACAAACTTTTTTTTTTAAAGAAGGTTTTTCATGCTTTCCAGGATTCTGAGCATAACCAGCAAACTTCCTGCAGCTGTTTTGTTTATTAGTGATGTTTTCATCAATCATTGGCTACTTTAATGTTGGATTAAATCATCTTCTTAAGAACTTTGCCGCAGGTGCAAGAACTGCTAAATATCACAAACGTAAACTGATGCTGCCCATTTAACAGCAAACACATAACACTGGGACAATCTGCAACTTATATATTATATATATATATATATAT
>NC_056516.1:24612764-24633856 GCF_014905685.2 Nematolebias whitei
GTGACAAACATATATAGTTATATTATATATATATATATATATATATATATATATATATATATATATATATATATATATATATATATATATATATATATATATATATAATCTCAGCTGTTTCTCTTTATCAAGAAACTGTTAAAAGAAGCACTTTGAAAAATTATTATTCACTGGTAGCAAATGTCCCTAAAGAATCAAGCTGATTTAACAATAATAATAACAATACTAATAATAATAATAATAATAATAATAATAAACAAGTGTTTATTAGTGTAGTATTTTTATTGTGAAGCAAAGCCTACAGATATAGAATTTTATAACTAAACATTTTAGTCTGAAGAAAATGAGGAAAAAGTTTAAATAAAGGTTTTTGTGTAAGAGCGTCTTTATTTTTTATATAATTTGGGATGTGGAAACACCCCAACAGACCGTTTTGTTGTTGTTGTTATTTGTTTCCAAGACAAAGAGAGAAGACTTACACTGAAAAGAGGTTGAGATTCCCACCATGCGGCACGACGATCCGACAGGCTTTAATAATTTCCAGTCCTTCTGAGGCGCACCAGAAGATCCGCCCGCGCCGGGGAAGCTGCACCGCCCAGCCAGCTCCTCCGGGCTGTGGAGGTCCACTTTCCAGCAGCTCAGAAAAACCACTCCAACTCCAACAAGAACGAGAGACGAATTCTCCAAAGGGGAAATAAAAGGAGCTGTAGGTGAATAATCGCCGAGGAGACTCTGTGGGAGAGATGATGGGAGGATGCTGGAGGCTGCAGCCGCGTCTGCTCTTTTTGTTGCTTTTCTAATCACGTCTTCGGACTTTTCTCCAAAAAATAATAAAAATCCTTTAAGTAGTTGATTCTCATGGAATAAAACAAGGAGGTTGTGTTTTATGAGTCACAACGAAATCACAGAAACACAGCCTCTCTCTCTCCAGGAGCAGGGAAGAGGAAGAGGAGTAGCTGCGCTCTGCCTGCAGTCGGCGGTGCGCAGCAGAGCCAGGTGGTGGTGGGCGGGGCTTAATTGGAGGAGGAGGAGGAGGAGGAGGAAGCATGGGCTGCAGTCAGCATCTGTATCCTAAAACAGGTTGGAGAAAAGCGAGGTCAGGGCAAGTCAAGGTGCTTTTATATGCAGCTCATACCTGAGGCTCCTGAAGCTCCAGGTCCCACAGGAGCAAACACGTCAGTGGTTCCCCAAGTGATGGACCGCGGTCTGGATGCGAAAGCAAGTTATGTTGGAGCACATTTGCCACGTTTATGTCAGTTCATTTTAGGAGGTGAAGCTTTTCTATAATTTACGGTCATTTATTTTAGACAGTGCAGCCTTTTTCAGTAATTCATTTTCATTGGTGTGTTTTTCCCCACGCAATGTGAAGGTTTATAAAATAGTGTTCACATTAATGAAAACTTTGAGATTGCATTGTTTTAGGATGGTGGGAATCTACTTTGGAAATAGATCTGCTTTAGCTAGCTGTTACTCGTTGGTTTGGTCACAATTAAACTTTATTTCTGTAAAATAAGGTCATTCAAAGTGCTATCTACAACAGATAAGGTATCATTTGTTCTACACCTTCGGATGTTATCAGTCCATTAAATGGCCATTATTAGTTGTTATCATCCCTATATGTAGTGGTCAAACTGTCCCACCTACCTCCTAGTAGGTTTAAAGGTACATTATTATTGTTAGTATTACTGATAATAGGCAACGTCACACGGAGGTAAACCAGGAAATGTTTTTGAGCTTATTATCATCGCTAACAACTTACCTTTAAACCCACTGGGAGGTACATGAGGGGCAGTCTGACCGCTACATATGGAGATGATAACAACTAATAATGGCTATTTAATGGCTGATAACATCCGAAGCGGGTGAGATAACTCTCCTTAAGATCTCAGCTATTATTTTAAGATATATTTTTTAAAATTGTGTGTGAATAATTTTAGTAATGAACTTATGAAATTAGAACAAACCAGCTGATTGTTCACAACAACGTACACACTTCATGATGCATTTGCACTTTAACACACACACACCTCCATGTGCCCCTCTGCTGAGAAAGACACAGACAGGCTGGTCTGCAGTAACCTAAAGGCAAACAGTTTCTTTGGACCGTCTGGAATCCATCTCACCCGCAGAGCTGGAGAAAGCAGAGCAGAAGCTCCGTTTACAGCTCGGTGACAACATCAGGCCCACGTGAACTGCACGGCTGAACAAGTCATGCACCGTCGTCTCAACATCTCATTAAACCTTTTATTGTATCCGTTTCAAGTCTTTTCCACTATCCGCCACATACACGTCGTCCACTTGGCTCAAAGGCAGAAACACTTCCTTATAAATATAAATTGAATAAAACACATATTTGGCTCTTAATTCCAAACCAAACAAAGTTGTCTGGCTTATGAAGTGTTTTCAAAACTTTTTTTTTTCGTGCTGTTTGCTGTATGGAACACATTCAGTGACTTTCTAGTGCAACATTGATGTGGGGCACTTTGTTCCCTCAATACAGTCTCTGCAATTCAGTCTCTGTGGGGAATGGATGATGCCATTGTGAGCAATTGTTTGCAGCTGTGTCATTCTTTTCTTTCTCATCTTATTCTCATCTTCATCTTTCCCTCGTCCTCTGGAGGGCTTTACTGGTCGGTTGCGTTGCTTTCTAGAAGACAGTCTGAGTAGATGTTTCAAAATCTTGAACTGAGCTCCATAGCAGCTGTTAAAATATGAAAGTGTGAGTAAATCAAAGAAGATAAAGGGTGAAAATGGAAGGTTTATTGATTGATAAGTGGATTGAAAAGTAAATGAGAGATGACGCTGGATTAATGTGGGACATGCGACTCCAAACTGGACAGTAGAATAGGTGCTAAAGCAATGTGTCCCCTCAAAGTGAGCAACCTAATGTGGCCGCAAAACACGGTTGTGAGGATGTTGTCCCTGCCTGTTTTCTGCCAGAAAGCAGGCCTCATGACAATCACAGCGAAACATCTTGGCAGCCAGAGGCACGAGGATAGACGCTGAGGAAACCTGTAAGGGACGAAAGAATAGAGCAATGACCCATGTGTGTGTGTGTCCTGTGATAATGGTGTGTGAGAGCAGGAAACCCACATTGCCTGTTTTTTGTTGCAGGGGTTCCTGGAAGTCAGCCTCCCAGTGTGATCGACAACTCACACACACCACACACACACACACACACAGGATACCTCGCCTCTGAAAGGGGAAAAACATGCTGCGACTGATATATGTGGACACAGACAAGCAGACTTCCTGCATTTTGCCACCTACTGGGCAGCCACCTGTAACACACACATACCCCCCCCCACACACACACACACACACACTGGACACAAATAAATTGAGAGTTGACAGTAAACAAGTGCCATTCTAATCCCTGTAATTATCTGTCATTTAATGAACATTGCTTGAGGCTGAGCAGCCCACCATCAAAATCATCAACATCTCTACTGACGAAAACAGGAGGTTAGGAGGAAGAGCAACAATTCAACCAAACCTCAGCTACTGTTGCATTTCTAACCCATGTAGAAAATTAGTAGAAAGAGATTGAAGATGAATTTTTTTTTTACCTAAAAGTTCTCACAAAGTTATGAATGTCAAAAAGATATCTGTTTATTTTTTTATTTTTATGGTAACCACATAAAATAACATCTTTTTAAGTAAAACATGAAAAATAACAAAGAAGAGAGATGGAAATATTAATATTGCAGTTGTTAGACACATTTGAACATCACTAAGTACTTTAGTAAATAAACTATACTGAGAAGAACCGATTCTTATCTTAAAGTGTTATGAGTGTGACGTCACGAGCGCCGCAGTATGGCTGCACTGACGGGAGCTTCGCTTCAACTCCATCTTTTTTTTTGTTCCTGTTCTTGTTTTAACTTTTTTACGCCTACAATGCACACCCACGCTACGAGTATGACCGCCACACACTTGTGGAGTTTTCTGTGTCACTGCCTTGCCATCATGCCATCCTGCCATAGTGGTTCAGTTCCTGACCCCCTCTCCAGCTTCAGGCTCAAGCTCCAGCCTGTCATGGCGACTGTCTGCATGATCCTCCATCTGCCTGCGTGGACCTAACTCTATGGACCCGTTTGGTTCTGCGGGGAAAACCTAGGATGTTCTCTGTCTGCTGGACCCGGTTCTGGGAGGCACCTGCTAACAAGACCTGCTAACACTGCTAACAAGTCCACACCGCTAACAGAACAGAACCATGCTGCTGAAAGAACCTCACTGCTAACTGAACCACACTGTACATGTATTTTTTTTTCACTTTGGAACCTTGTTTTCTGTGTTTTTGCTGCATGCTTTGGTATTTCTTGTTGTTGTTTCTTTTTGACGAGAAGCACTCATTTGCCAAATTGCCACAAAGGGATTGTTTCCAACAGACAGTGCACAATAACAAGCGACTGTAACTTCCCTACGCTGCCTGGCTGAGGCGTAATCCTTACCCGCCAGCTAAAGAGAGCCGCATTTTTCTCTATATTGTCACCTGTATGCACAAAAATGCGCTCTCATTCCACGAGTTATTTGGACTATTTTAAAAAGATGTATTTGACTCTTTATCAGTTTCGCTGGAACAGCTGTAAAGATAACTGTATTTTCAAACAACCTCAGCCAGCTGCTCCTCAGCAGAGCAACTGAAGTGAAATAAGAGCAGAGCTCTCCCGAGTTTCTACATAAAGACCCACAAAGTTCTGACCAATCACCAGCCTGTGTTTCCAATAATAAGAATACCATCATCTGGATGCAGTTATGAGTGGAAAAAAGTTCTCTGCTCATTGAATTATTTTGAAAATCCATTATCAACAGGAGACTGAGGTGCACCACTGAGTAAATACTTTATCAGACGCAAGGTAAAATTGTGTTTTGAAAATTCTCTTGAATGAGTCAGCTGAGAGACCTGGCACTGATGGAAACAGGAAAAAAAAAACAAAAAAAACTTTGTATAGGCTGCGTTAATTTTTGACAAGTCAGACATTTTAACCGACACAAAATTCCAATTATAATGGTCCACCATGCACATAGAGTTTGTTTTTCTATCATGCAATAAACAAATATTTAAATGAGACATGCATATATGGTATTCCACAGCTCACTATGTAAAAAAGTGAAAAATGCTCCAGTTAATCTCACCCTTTAATTGTGATCCCCAACTGCCCAGATGGAAGGAATTCTGTTGGGAAAGGCACAAGATTGAAATGTATAATGGGATAGCAGCTGCAGTGCTGCATCTTATACGAGTGCAGTGTCTGGAGATGGATCCTTTTCACCGAGGTTTTACTGAATTCAACCCACATTCTGGCTCACAGCAAAGAAAAAGTAAGTGGGCGACGACTGACAACCTCAAGAGAATTCAAAAAAGTTTAAAACTTCTGCAGAATGCTGTCCAAATGACACAATAACTTTAAAATGACATGATGCACAGTAGCATGTTGGATTTCAATACATACACGATGTATTTTATGAATGTATAAATATAGAAACATTAGCTCTGCGTTGTCTTATGACAAAGCCAATATTGGCGGATATCTTTATCACAGCTCTTTTGCTGGAGTTTGGAGGATTCCCCATAATCCTTTAGCTGTTATACCTGTGTGTTTTAACAGATTTTCATCCTGCTGCTTTTCTGCCAGCACACCTCCCCTCTCATTACATTCATCTCTTCTGCTTGACGCATCATGCTCCCTTTGGCTGCCAAAAAAAGTTAACAGACAGCATGAAGGGATGCAAAAAAAAAGTTTGTCTGCTTTTCTTGTCAGTTGGTCTGACTAAAGTTTTATTTTATTTAAGGGAGCACAATTTCCCAAACCTGAAACCTTTAATGGAAAAATGTTTGATGGGAGAGAGAGATTTCCAAAATCAAAGCATGCTTTAATTAGAAGAGCTCAGTCAATTTTACTTTTCCAGCGGATCTCTAGAGAATTTCCCTCTAGCACAGGGATGTTGAAATGGCAGAAATAATGAACATGATACAGTATAGGATGTTATTTGTAGTATATATAATTAAAATTGCATCCAACAGCTAGTTAAACATTTTGGGTACTGAAGATCAGATTATAAATTCAAGGTCAAGGCTCTTTATTGTCACGCTCATCTCATGTGGTACATGAGGTTGAATGAAATTGTGTAGGGTTCCAGTTACATCCAACAAAAGTATAAATAAAAAAAAAATCCAGTAATAAGATCTAAGATATGAACTAAGAAATACGTTAAACTAAGAATACACTAAGAACTGATAGTATAAAAGCAATACGCCAAACAGCAGCAGCATGATAGCAAATTAGCTATAATACAATAAATCGGAAACGATTTCTGTCGAGTTTGCACTTTGTAGTTTGTACATTAATAAAAAAAATTTTGAGCATTTATTTCTTTTGTGATCATCCACCTAATGAATCGTCTTATATTTTCAGCTTTGGAAAAACGAGAGACTGAAGTTCAAATAGTGAAAATCCTTTTTCACTAAGATTTTTATGAATAGAACTCTGTTTCAGGAAAAAAAAAAAGGTTTTCATGAACTTTCCACTGACTCAAGAACACTCTCATAGTTTATTTCCTTTCGTGATTTTCAAGGTTTTTTAGACACCGAAGCAGAACTGAGAAGGAGCAGGACACAAGACCAAGATACAAGGTAAGTGTGTTACAATCAGGGAGGAATGTGAAGGGGCAACTGGAAGGTCTGGAAAGGAAGAGTCACAAGTAAGTATACCTGTATTTCCAAAGTGTTATGGGTCTGAGAGAATTCTGAGATTCCTTACAATGTTTGCAGGTGTGTCCACGGAGAGAGGTAGGTAGATGTTTCAGGTAGAAGCCCAGATGGGTTTGAGGTAAGTTGAAGACAGGCAGGTGGCAATGGTTCCTTGGACTGAGCACAGCTCGAGGACTTGGAGAACACAGGTGAGTTCCAGGCTTGGTTTCTCAGGAGGAGGGTTACAACTACAAAAACACGATGAAACTGATTAACCATACCAGTGTCTGTCAACCATACCAGATGGCATGTAATGTTTTAGCGTCGGATGGAACACTTTCATTGGCTAAAGTACACCAGAAGCTCATCAACAGGATTGGTCACAGGTGTGGCCCATAAAGTGCATGCCGGCCACAGGGTTGAAGAGGAAAACGCAGGATTCCCACATTTTCTCTAAAAATACCATATTTTAATTTCAGCTTTAATTAACACCTCATGAACGATTATACAGTAGTATATATATTTATATATATTTGAACTTGTTCATACTAAATGCACTCATCATTAATGTGACATATGTGAACTATTAAACAGAATCTGTACCCATAATAAACCACAGGACACCCCCAGACAACTGTTTATGACCATGCTGCAACACGTCTAATCAGTTTCAAGCGTCAAAGTTGGGGTTGATTTGTGTGTAGTTTTTTTTTAGTCCATAATTCAGACTGAGTCAAGGTTTGCAGCTCATCCTCTCAAGTGTTGGAGTGAAATTCAATTTTTATGCTTTCTCTCCAACAGCTAAAGTATAAAAAGGAAAAACAAAAATTACTGCAGACAGAATTCATGTAAAAAGAACACATAAATAATGACCTAGAAAACCTCACAGAGGTTGGGTTAGATCAAACTATGTTTTGCTTAAAAAAAATAAAAAAAAATCCTCCACACATACCCAGGAGTTTATGCTTTTTGATGCCTGCATACTTGTGGCTTTAAAAACACTTTCACTGTGTGTACAGACAGTTCCAAAGGTGCCTGTGATTGGCAGCGATGGCACTGGCCCCATCCATCATCATCACCCAGCGTGCTATACCTCACTTGCAGGCCTGACTTCCAACTTCCCTCGAATCATCAGCCAGATGGCTCTCGCCAATGCTCGCTCGCATTACACACCTGATATGAAGCTATCCGTCATCTCATAATGACCAAGCTTTGGCGGTCCCCCAGCTGGGGCCTCTGCTGAAGCACTGGGCACTGGCGGGTATCAGGGATGGGTGGCGGCGGGGTTGGTGCACAGCCTGACTGCACCTCTGATGGATTAGTGCCAGGTAGAGTGGCTGGGGAGGAGGCTGGAGGGTGCAGAAGGGTGTCCCTTAATAGGATTCACAGTCACCCAGCGGACCATGGAACAGGTGGGAGCACAGAGAAGGACGATGGAGAGGAAAAGAGCTGTGTGCGCTATAACAGTTAGTTAATAGGCCAACGAGAACAATCTCTGTCTCTCTTACATTTCGGGGGGTCATTTTATGGTTATGTCAAACATAATCTTCAATCACTGCAGTATCAGGGCAATAATTATGATTTTCTTAAGACAACTTGTGGTTTTGAAAGGCTACATAATCAAGTTCTTTAATTATTAGTGACCAACTGTAGTTTGAAGCAACTGAATGTGTATCTTGTAAAGATACAGAAGCAACAACAAAGACTGATTAAAAAATGGATGTAATACAGCTTTCGTTTTATTTATTGATGGGGCAGAGGCAGGGCAGCCGGCTGGAGACCAGAATGTTGCAGATTCGACTCCCAGCCATTCCCACAAGTCGTGGCGTCTCTGAGCAAGACACCTAATCCCCAACTGCTTCCCAGGAGCTTACATAGCTGCCCACTGTTCCAACTGGGCGCGATGGGTTAAATGCAGAGAACTAATTTCTTGGGGGAGTGGTGGCGCAGAGGTTAGAGAGGTGGGCTTGTGATCCGAAGATCGCCGGTTCACGCCCCGACAACATCAAAATTGTGGGTGGGGTAGGTGAAACACCCACACTTGCCCCCACCCTCATTCGCCCCACTCTGGGCCCATGAGCAAGGCCCTTAACCCCCACCATGTGCTCCCTAAACAGGTCTCTCTTGAAAATGAGTTCTCGTGGCTCAATGAGACTAACCTGTATAAATAAAGGCTAAATGAAAAAAAATAATAATAATTTCGCCATTGTATGGAAACATACAATGATGACAATCTCAGACGTCCCTTCCCTTATTTATATATATATATTTAACAAGTTTTAATATCCATCCCTTATGCAAAACGAAAGTTACACAACATCGTAAATAGGATTTAGTTCCGTTTCTAGTATTTGCCATCCTTGTCTTTATCTTCTCATTGTGTTACGGTTTGTGTAAACTTTGTTTGATCCATGTCTTGTTTTCTGTTCATTGAGTATTTTTGTGGCAGGATGATAGTGCCACATACAGGCCTGGCATAGCTACTACGTCATTTTGGATAGTTTTCTATCTCTTTGGATGAAAACATTTGTTGAAATTGTGTCATGTTTACAAGGATAAAGTTAAATAAAAATACAAAAATGTTTAGGAAAAAAATTTAAACACATTAATGGGTGGGCAAGGCCCAAACCAGCTTTGAGGTAGTACCTCCTGAAAGTCCTGGATCTGTCCAAAGGCTTCTTCCATGTGAAATCATTCATCGCCTCAACTTGTCCTCTGGGAGAACAAACACCTTCGGAAGTTGCCATGAGGGTCCTGTGCATTGTTTGGTAATGGGTACCACTTTGAGATGGATCCCATGGTAGTCCAATCCCATCCATCCATCCATCCATCCATCCATCCATCCATCCATCCATCCATCCATCCATCCATCCATCCATCCATCCATCCATCCATCCATCCAGCCAGCCAGCAAGCAACAATCCATCCATCCATCCATCCATCTTTTACCCACTCAACAGAAGTCTGTCAGAGTCAGCCTCCCCACCATCACAGACATCTACACCTCTAGATGCAGGAAGAGGGCCACCTGCATCATGAAGGACCACACTCACCCAGCACACACACTTTTTGCCCCGCTCCCCTCAGGAAGGAGGTTGAGGAGCATTAAGTGTAGAACCACTAGACTGAGGAACAGCTTCTACCTTGAGGCTGTTAGACTCATGAATCTCTAACCAGGATAATCACTGTGAAGAATCACATCATGTTGCTGCTGATCTGTTTCATGTTGCTGCTGATCTGTTTCATGTTGCTGTGTTCATACGTGCTCATCTGCTCACACAGACTCGTTTGTGCTGATGTTCGGCATATTGTTTTTATGCTATTAGTGCTTAGTGTATTTTTAGTTGAGGTTTATCTTAGTTCACATCTGAAATCTTATTACTGTTTTTCTTTAACATTTTATTTTTGGGTGTAACTGGGACCTTGAGTACACAATCTCGTTCCACCACATGTACCATATGTGGTGCAAATGACCAAAAAAGAAACTCTGACTCTTTCTTTTCTGGGTCGTGGGGGTCACTGGTGCTTATATCCAGCAGTCGCTGTGCAAGGGGCGAGGTATACCCTGGACAGGTCGCAAGTCCAATCCCTGACTGAAACGCATTAATTTCTTCATTTCCAGTGTAAATGAAGAAATAAAAATACCTTTAGCTTACTATAATGATTGCCATCCACACTTTGATATGAAATGTGCTCTGCTGTAAATACTAACTTATTAAGCAGTTAGATCCAACGCTTTACTTGTTAACAATATCTTGGTGTCAGGGTGATTGACAGTAGAAAAATGCCTTAATGGCTTATACTGAGCCTAATGTAGCAGCGTTTCCGACTTTACACATTCTGGTGCACAGCAAGGGAGACCGGCACAGCAAATAAAGTGTACACAAAGGCACGCACTTGTGTGCATGTGCAGACGTACATTAAAACAGTGGCTCAGACACACACACATAGATTGGTAGTTCTCATTAGTGGAGTTGGTGCGTTTAAGCTAGGCAGAGCCCCTGCAGCAGTCTTCAAGAGTCAGAGGAGCCATTTGTCAGTGGAAAACAATTAGTGGGGAATGATCCGTTCCATTGGTTTTAATGAGTACAGTTGGGTCACTCTTCTCGCAGCGGAGGCAACAGAAACGGGTCATCAAAGGCTGAAAAGCTACAAATACCCCGGTCATATTCATCTACAGACATAAAAATTCACACAACCTTAACTTTTTTTTTTTTTGGATATTTTTTTTTTTATTTTTACTTCTTCCAATGTGAAATTTGGAAACACATGTACTGTACATGTTGACAAAAAAAGATGAAATTGCTCTCTGAGAACTACTGTATACTTGATGTTGCACCTGTTTATTTATTATCTCTTTGAAAAGTATCAGCATCCAAAAAAAAATAGCCTCAGTATTAAGGTTATTTACTTACAAATACAAGTAATTCAATTTGGCATAGTTGTATGTTACAGTCAAATATCAATACTGTATATAAATGTTGATTCTCGTTTACTATGTTTCATATTTTCCCCACTTTTAAATAAATATTCATCAGTTTAGGAGACAAACAACACGTGTTTTTGATAATTTGTGGCTTTAGATGTAGAAATAAATGTTATCCATGAAAATCATAAGTTTAATTTGCTAATTTTACATATAGTGTAATATGTGACAAGGAATTTACATATTAAGTTAAAGCAAAATGGCATTCAGCAAGTGAGTCAGGTTAAATAAAACGTCATTTCTCCTGCTCTCTACAAAACAAAACAAGTTTGGGTTGGTGCATTCTGGTAAAATTCAGCATTGATACATCAAACCAGGGCACTCACTCTCAATGCATGAAAGGTTAGGTTTGTGCACAGAAAACGGTGAAGTAACAGAAATAGAGACCACCGATGATCCAAACAGTCTTCATGCAGGAAAACGGTTGTCCAACAATATCACCACTTTAGTGCCCTTAATGGGCACATTACATGAGCAGCAGCCATTTAGCAAAGAACCCACCTGGTGTAACAGTGGTCCCCTCATCCCATTCCCCCACCTCTCTGACACCAGAGGGAAAGACCCCATTATGGCTTGTGAACACCGTGACAAGTAAAATCGTCTGTGTTTAAAATGGGACTGCCGAGCACAATGCAGTTCTGTCAAAAACCTATAAATGGAGGTGGAGCTCATGTTTGGGTTAGCAGGAAGCAGAGATCTCCTGAAGTAAAAGTCATAAAAACGGGTGGATCCACTGATGGTGGTATCCTGGTTGTAGTCATTGCTAGTTATTTTAAGATGCAGTTTTGACTTGTCAATGCTGTGAGCGAATGGACACAGTGACAGAAGCAGATCCACCTCTGGGTTTGATTTTTAGATCAATCAGCTGTTGGAAGTAGCAGCACCTTCTGCTTTGGCTGTAACGCCTAGCTGATTCACGAAAAGTTTACCTGATGAATGCAATGGGTTGAATTCAATTCATTGACCAGACCGGTGACCCAATAGACAGTTCAAGAGGAGCCAAGACTAAAGAGGATTGCTGTCACCTTAAAAACAACACTCACAGCTTATACTGTAAATGTCATAGCAGTTCATGTGAATGCTATCTTTTGGAATCTTGCTGTCAGTTTTGCATTGATGGTAATTTGCACATTAAGTGCAATAAGCACCACCAGCTGTAGCATGTAGCCCATACTTCTTACATAGATAATAAATGATGTGGGATTGCTTGTTCTCTACATGTTTATGAAGTATTTGCATGGATTGCACAGATTTTTTTTTTAGACTGATCAGACATATCACTAAAAGCAAACTTTTTTTTGTTGATCAGTTCAACATTTTAGGTAAGATAAATACACTTCATGATATAATAAAAACTGTTTAATATGTTGGATAATTTATGTTAAAATGAATGAAACAGCTTAGTTCAAGACGAGCACTAAAATTAATTTTAAACAGTCACATCTGAAGGAACAGATGTGTTGAACTGGCATTAAAACTAAAATGTTTATTGTATTTGAGGCTGCTGAAGCTCTGTGCAGTGGCATATAAAGACTTCCTTCCTTATAGTACCTGTTGTGCACAGCTGCTTTATAGCACGTTCAAAGCTTCTCTTCTACATAATTAAATCTCTACAGCCATCTGAAGTCAGCAAGACCTCCAACTGTGTTTACTGTTATTAAATCACATGCAAAAGTCACCAGACTGCAAGACCCCACTCACTCTGACACTGCGAAGCTGCACTACCTTTAATTCTTATATCCATGCTCGGCCGAGTTTATGTTTAACGCTTTATATTAGGAGTGTTTAGTTTAGATTACTCACATATTCAGAGGATGCTGAATGGATGATTATATTGCACAGGGTTAAATATTAAAAATGCATTTTTTTTACTTCTGTTCTTTTGCGTCTTTGATGTACGGATAAATGAAGTAAAAACCAGAAAATAATCCTTTTAAAAATAACTGATACAACATTTTGAAGGTAAACTGACATGTTGATGCGAATATGCACAGATGCTGCTTCACTACTAATTCAGCTCCACGTAAACTCATTCACGGTAGTTCACATGTTACTGTGTTTTTTATTTTTTCGCCCTTTCTCTAGCCCTTTTCTGTTCATGCTTGAATAAGGTACATCAGCAAATGAAATGATGTATCAGAGCGATCAGGGTGGTGTAGCTAGAAGTGTGACGAAGGTACTTTGTGGTGATGTGGCACAGCAATTGAGGACGCATCATGACCCATAGAATGCCACTGAAGCCCCAAATTATACAGAAACAGTCAAATAAATGGAGGTGATGACACAGGAGAGAATATGGACAATGAATCTGCCTTGAGACACTTCTCATTTTGTTTCCACTGAGCCACACCATCTTACATGTGTAGAAATTTCTTTTAAAGTGACAAAAACAAAACAGATTTTCTGCCAGTGTTTCAAAGCTGTTTGTAGACCTTGACATCTTTTTAACCATTATCAATCCTTGTACCTGACCTTGTTTGATTTTTTTGAATCATTAAAGGTATCGTCACATGACAGACAATTAGTGAAGACAAACAAATCAAATTAGGAAGTCATGCCTGAGGTAAGCGAAAATGTAGCTACTGGAGAGAAGCATTATCACTGAGGCATCACCTGCTGCACAACAAGTTAATAAATGTGAGTTCAAACAGTTCTTGGATATCAGAATTTCTGACTTATAAGGGTGTAATCACACCAGCCCTGTTTAGTCCACTTTAATCGAACTCTAGTCCGTTTGCCTAGAAAGTCTGGTTCATTTGGGGAGATGTGACTGCACAATCGAACTCTGATGTGGACCAAAAAGGTGAACTCTGGTCCACCTAATACCTACGTCTCGGTTTGGTTGAAGTGAACTCTAGCGCAGTTCGAATGCAGTGTGAATGCAAACGGACCGGAGACTGCTCCAAAAGCAGGAAGTGCACTACAGCGCAAGGCATTCTGTGTAAATACAACCAAAACAAATGCACATTTCATTCTTTGGACTGTGTGGGACAGGACTGAGCGCTGCTGCAACTCATACAAAAGAGTTGAAAACTCTTCAAAAGTCTCAGGACTTTCTGGAGACTCTCTCATGAACGCCATTCGCCAACTAGTTGCAGCCCTGAGTACACACTGGGCACAATGCTGGTTCATCTCTTGAGGTGTTATTTATTTATTTACTTTTTTCTTGAAGGATTTGTAGGTTAGTAGTAAGCAGCTTATTCCCGCGGAACATCCCAAGAAATCCGTCAGGCTCCACTGAAGCAAAATATGAAAAAAGTGGGAAGACATCAAAGTTAGTGCCGTTGACTTTACAACAAATGTTTATTATTTTTTTTAACATGCATACGCTGAACACTCCAAAGAGGAGACGGTGGTGGTTGTAATGGTGGTGGTGGTGGAGGGGGAACAAGAGAAAATAGAAAGGGAGAAATCTTGGTAATGACAAGCACTTCACAGCCAGCTCCGACCTCCCTCCACCCACACACCCCGATGAGATAATTCATTCTCCAAATTGCAATCAAAGCTCAGAAAAACACTCGAGGAGCAGGAGCCCTTCTAGCCATTAACTCACCGGGTCCCGGGGCGCTGTTATCTAAATTTTGATGTTTCTTTGAATGAGTTTTGTTATTTAAATTATTATTATTTTTTTGCTTATTGTTTTTCCTTTCTGCCCTCTCGACTGCTAATCCCATTTCTCTTTGTCTTCAAGTCACCATTGTTTACCTAATTACACCAAAATTAGTGATATTCAAGCTGAGCAGTTGATGTGGAAAACCACCCAACATTTAAAGGTTTATAAATCCCTGTTATTATTTTTCTATTCTTGCAGATATATTATAATAAATCTGTCAAAAGGACGCCATAAGATCAGGAACAATCTGTCCCTGAAATCAAGCCTTAACGCTGGGAGTCTCTGGGTAGAAAAATGCTTGATGATTGCCAAAAAACGACAAAGTTCAGATGCTTTTAATCGTTGTATAAATAAACAGTATGGCTTCAGAGTAATGTGGTGACCCATTCTGACTTTCTGGCCACCCACCCCATGCAGAACTTGAAAGGCCCTAGAGAAACAGAAAGCCTAGTCCTCTGCATTTGGTGTCAAGTGCCTCTATTTGTCATAATTATGTGGTTGTAAAGGGAAAGTCTTGAAAAGGTCTAATCAATCTGATTTAATTAAGTGCAGTCAGTCATTTGAAATGAACAGAATAGAATTAATAGGCACATTGTAAATTTGCATTTAAACCCATGTAATTATACCAATTCAGTAGCCTCACAAGAACACTAATTTTCTTTCAGAAGAACAGAAAAAGAGACAGAAACAGTTTCTCCTTCTTCTTTGATTCTGTATCAAAGTGCAATGAGAGGACGTGCTTTAAACAACGCCGATGGCAAGTGTATAGTTTACTGAATAAAACCTGAAACACATCGATTATAGTACCACTGAAGGGTATTATAGATGTTAAAACACATTTTTATTGAATTAATATGCTAAAGTGACGTTAAATCTAACTGAGAGGTTTGTCTAAGTATTTAAATAATCACTTTATGCTCTTTTGTGATCTGGAATATGATTTTGGATATTTTTAATCAGGCTGATACGATTCAGTGTTTTGAAAACCACAATAAATGTCTGAGCAGCAGAACCTTCTTTGACTTGGATTTATCTCAAGTGTAAGGAAAAATGTCCTTCCTGCTGTTTGCAAATAGTTCGCTTTGAGTTTAATTTTGAAAGTCTTGACAAACATCTAGTTGTACTGGAGCCAACAAAGGCTGTTTTTAAATAGCTCCAGCCTAAAATAATTCATACAAATAATATTTTATTGTGTGAACGCTTATGAAACATTCACACAATTGTGATCCATTTTTCTTCCATCCATTTTTCAGCATCTTTCTCATTCTACAATTTTCACATTATTTCATCAATCTTCAGCTCTTTCAGGAGAAGGGTGCTATAGCTTTTGGTATTGGTGCAACTTTAGCTTTTTGAAATATTTAGCATTTTCTGTCACTTTTTGGCTCATAAAAAAGGATTGAGCTCATTTTACATCCTTCATATCTTCAGGTCTGTTCACAACCTTTTACTGCTCCGTTCCACATTTTGTTCCAGTTCAGCTTCTATCAGCTTCTTTTTGAAAATTAAAGAAACATTTTTTTGGCTACTTTCAGCTAATTTCAGCTGCTTTTTCCGCTGTTTTGTGCTCCTTTCAGATTCTTTCTGCTAACTGCATTATTTTGGGGCTTCTTCTAACTTATTTCTTCTAATTTCAGCTTGTTATGAACCTTTCAGCTTATTTCTGCAAGTTTCAGCTATTTCTGCAACTATTTAGCTGTTTTATGTTAATTTTAGCTTTTTCAGATAATTTCACATTGTTTGCACTCATTTAAACTTTTTTCAGCCTAATTCAACAAAAAATGTACTCGCTCCATTTGCTTCTGGTAATTTTAGCTTCTCTTTACCTTTTATTCAGCTGTTCTTTGCAAATTTCTGCTTTTTTCAGATAATTTCCACTTTTTTGTGCTAATTTGCACTTCTTTCAGTTTAACTGGGCACATTTGTGCTCTCTCTACTTCCTTCCAGAAATTTAAGCTTCTTTCTGCTTTTTCAGGTATCCCTTGCTAATTTAAGCATTTTTAGCTGTTTTTTTTATTTACTTTTGTGCTTGTTTCTGCTTATTTAAACCAAATTCAGCAAATGTGTGTTCTTATATGCTTTCTCCTGCTAACTGAGTCTACATTTCAGCATGTTTTTAGCTCATTTCAGCTGTTTTCCTTAAAATTCTTCAGCAATAAACATTCAGACTATTTTTTTTTTTTTACAGAAAATACAATTTAGTTAACATTTACATTGTTGTCAGTTTTATAGTATTTGGGTTTTTACTATTTTTGGATTGTTTGCTGGCTCAAATGGATTTTTCAGAAAACTTCAGCTTGAATAACTGTGCCATGTCAAATTTGAAGTAAACATTTTCTAAATTGCATTTGCCTGAACCCTTCTAAACTTTCTGAGATTGGAGTCGGTTTAAGTTATCTGGTCAGAATTACCGGTAAACATCAAAAGGAGCCGATCCAAGAGTTATCTACAACATCAAAGCTTTTAATCATAACTTTTTCTGTCAGCCACAATTTCGAAAGTTTGTACTGTCCCTTTAAAACCGTCTGCTTTGCAAAATCTTTGCTGCAATGACTGATGAAAAATGGCAGAGCACAAGAGGTATAACAAATTATCCATTAGAGAAAAGATATGCAGGTGTGTAACATGGTGATGTATCTGCGGTTGAAGAGTAGACAGCCAGTGATAACCACTACACCACTGTGCAGCCATAGCTGGTATTAAAAGAAAACAAAAATCTAAGTAAATGTGGTGTATCTATACGAGTTTAAAACATTTATTTCATCCAGACAGTTGAAAGCTGCCCGAGCATTAATAATCCGAGGAGACACTGGATCACTCCATGTCTGAGAGCTCAGTTGGGTTGTAGAATAAAGGATGGTCAGGTGAGGAGGAAAAATAACGATCAGTTGGGGGTTCATGGATTGACGGATGACTGCCTTTGAGGCTGAATGAGGAACTGGCCCACTGACTTATTGACCAACTTACTGACTGATTGACAAGGTGACAGACAAGGTGACTGTTTATGAGCCGGCGTCTCGCATGGCTGAGCATTTTAGATGCGGCGAAGCATTTCCTCCAGAGAGTCGCTGGCATGAAGGAAACTTCCTTGACTTTCCTTTTGACTTGATTACAATGAAATGCACTTTACAGTCAACACCGAGAAACTCAGGCTGCGCAATATTGAAAAATCTCTACATTTCATCCTTCACCTGTTTAAACAACTCATTCAATGAGATTCAGCGTTTGCCTTTACTGTATTTCTAGTTTTTGAAAAAGGTTTTTAAACTATGTAAAGCATGTCAAACATGATTTTAGGTGTTCTGATGAAAACTCAAATGAAACATCTATGAATCTTATCTGCCAGTTAAACACATCCAATTAACCAAAAACCAGGGGCGATTCTAGAATCTGACCTTTAGGGGTGCTTAGCCCCCATTTCTGACAATGTGTCTAGGCTTGAACAACGTGGTGGCTAGGTGTCAGAAGCATTTATAATGTGAAGGGGTGACACCCTGGTTGGGGGGTCCTTTCCCAGAAAATTTTGTGTAAAGTAGATGCCATTTCCTGCATTCTGGTGTATTTTAACGGGTTGTTAAACATCCACGCTTACCTAAATAAGTAAACACTTGATTCAATAACTATTTTAAAGAGGTCAGAACAAGAAGTAACGCTAAGCTAGCAGCGTGCAATACAGACGCACTAGCTAAGATGCTACAAACATAGTGCTCTGCTTTACATTACACAACCTAATAAACTCTTTGCACAAAATTAGTTTAGTGTTAACTAATCATAACAAAGCCTAAACTTATGCAACCAGAAGTTGCAACATAGATTTATCTACATACAAAACACACAAAACAAAGTACAACTAGTTTAAAGCATTAAGCTTTAATTTAACCATTAAGCATATGATGAAGAAAAAGGATGATTTACTTGCAGTTACCTTTGTACAGATGAACACATGAACTTCCTGTTTATCACTGTTGTATTCAGCTGCTCATGAGGTCGGCCACATGGCTTTATCATCTTTTACATTATTCCAGACTCAGTTTAAATTTTGGAAACAGAATAAACAGTATTCAACCCTCTAAATCAGGACTATTCAACTAAATTGCTCAGGGGGCCACAGTTACTGAAAGTCAGCAGCTCAGGGGCTGAACATCCAGCAATTAAAGTCTTTATGTAAATAAACCAAGTATTACAATGATGTTACCTTTTAAATTTGTTTATTTTGTTGCGTTGAATTATAAATGTAATAAACAGAACCCAAAACCCAACCCCAGAACTGCCCAAAGAATATACAGTATATATATTTTTATTTTTTACTTTATTTTTCAGGGGTGATGAGTTAGAATTTAGGGGAGCTTGAGCAAACCCCCCCCCCCCCCCACACACACACACACACACAAAGAGGCTAAAATCACTACTGCTAACAACTGCAATTTTTATTTATTTATTTTTTCTTTCGACTGCTCCCTTCATCAGGGGTCGCCACAGCGAACTAAGTCGCACGAAGACTTGACAATTATTTTCACGCCAGATGTCCGTCCTGACACAACCACAGACCACTGAGCTACCACAGCCCTCTGTGTGGAACAAAGAGCTGCCATCTAGGGCGCCCGGGGGAGCAGATGGTGGGGGTTAAGAGTCTCGCTCAAGTGCTCAGAGTGGGGCAAATGAGGGTGTGGGTGCGTCACCTATCACCTATGCGTCAGTGCTATCCCACCCACCTTTTGATGTTGTTGGTACAGGGAGTTGAACCAGCGATATTCCGATCACAGGCCCACCTTCTCCAACCTCTGCGCCACCACTCCCAACTGCTACTGCAATTATTTGTACTTAATATGCATCAGATTAGATTTATATGTGACATTTGGGCATGTAGCAAATATATATATTTTTAAAAAGATAGAGTTGAAACAAAATCTTTTCATAAATATTCAATGTATCTTGTACATTTTGATATTTGTTGTTATACTAGAATGATGCCTTGCTCGTACAAGATTTTCCACGTGCCTTCGAGTCTTTTCCACAGAGCTTCCTGAATCTCGTCGCTAATCAGCAAACTTAATTTGCTTCTCGGTTTTCTTCTTATGACTCCTCGAGCCGCCACGCTTGCCTTTGCACAGTTCCACAACACATTTCTCAGACTAAGTGGCAAAAGCTCTCTTCATTTATCTGATGCACGCAGCCAGCTTATTACAAGGCTCCTCTTATCTCTCATATTTCCCTCCAGTGGCGCTACAGTGGTTACAAATGGGACTCGGTCTATATCTGGTTCGAAGTTGATGATGGTGGGGGTGGGAGGGTGGGGTGGGGGTGGGGGTGCGAAATGAAATTATTACGATTAAATCTGACCCATATGCTGGTGTGTTTTGAGTGTGTGCGGTTGTTTAGTTGTGCTCGTGTGTCAGCGGATGACAGTGGTGAGCAGAGCAAGATTATGGAGTTTGGAAGCACTTGTTCCACTGAAGGAAGCAATCTCTAAAACTGTAATAAAGGAATTTTTTCATCATGGATCACTTCTTTATTTATAGTATTTAGTCTTAGTTGGTTTGGGCTTTTGTTTTTCTTTAATGCACACTCACATATAGACAATTCCTTTTTTTCTTGCAGTATCGATGAATAATTGAACAGCTAGCCCAGCCAAGGTTTTGCACCTTCATCCAGCGTGCCGTCTGACTGCCAATCAGTTGACTCATCTTCTCCTGCAGAGAAAACAAACAGGATTTCTAATGCAAGCCAGCAGGCAGCCCTCCAGATCTCAGGCTGACAAAAAGAACAGTGCACAGTAATCTGTAGTGATGACAAATGTAAACTGATTTAACAGATTCAGCTTTTTCTCGGCAATAAACAAATCTATTGAAATCTCACATTTGAGTTGGCAAATTAATAATAGCTACTTCAGGAGGAGGAACATTTATTCTTTAAAAGCTTTATTTTTTTTTATTTTTTTTCCCAAGGTAAGCACGGTTGTATTGAATCCAGGACTATGTTTTTCAAATCAACACTTTTTAATGTCTGTCAAAGTGTATTATTTGTGACATTTTTCATGTTTGCAACTTTAGAAATGGCAACAATTCTTTGCAAACTATTTTGTTTCTTTTCTGCAGTCTTCTTGTAACAAAGGGCCTGCAAATTCCTTTAAAAATGAATGATTTGCTAAGTTGTGTCTTTAGACAAAACTCAAAAGCATCATGTCAGTTTATATTTTGCTTAAAATGGTTATTGGTCAGTTTTAAAAATACTCCAGTTTCTGTGGGAGTGTTATATATATATATATATATATATATATACATATATATATATATACACAT
>NC_056516.1:24634256-24653174 GCF_014905685.2 Nematolebias whitei
ATATACACACACACATATACATATATATATATACACACACACATATACATATATATATACACACACACATATACATATATATATATATATATATATATATACATATATATATATATATATATATGTCCGCCTGAGGACACCAATAGAATGGAACTATTGCTTTAAGAGCCTGTAAGGTTTTTATTTTTTTACTTTTTTATTATTCATTATTTTGGTTAAAATCTAATAAAAAAAAATATATCTTCTTGAAAAAACAATGTTTATTCACCCATTTTCTTTCTTATTTTATTTCAAGTGGAAATTAGATTCCGGTGCTTGTTTGTTTCCATCTTTTATTTCTCTAATGGCCTTGTGAGTGGTTCAGTGCTGCCGTTTGCCACTTATTTCATACGCATCAAGTCCTTGAACGAGGATAGCCAAGGTCCCCCAAATGCAGCTTGTTTCAAAAATAATGGGCTTCAAGACATGTAAGTGGAAAGGAAGTGAAGAGGAAACGTTAATATTTTAAGCCATTTTGAAAACCATTAGGCTTGTCTTGTATTTGTGTGTCATGCACGTTTTATTCTTGCTAGAAAACCGAGTAAGAAGCTGACGACTGTTAAGTGAATAAAGTGCAGCAGGGAGTAATAGTGAAAAAAAAATACATAGATGTAGAGGGAGCGTATAGTGCTTTCAGGTCATTTTGTTTGTCGGGGTCTACTTTGGAGTCAGGAACAGCCTCGTCCTCTCAGCCAGTGTGTCCATGCTTCATTTTTTGAAGTTACAATCTCATATAAACTGTGCAAGCTCCATTTTCCACTGAGCACATTTGCAGCTGGTGCTCAACATCTGGATGTCACATTTTCTCCCACCACCGCTGCTGCTCTGACAAAAAAAAAAAAAAAAGAGACTGGGTCAAAAAAGAAATAAGCCCTTTTCCGATGGAGAGATAACATTATGACCACTCTACCTCTCATTCTCTATTTTGTATTAGTTTGTTTTACGATCAAAACTGAGCGAAATTCTGTGAAATTCACACTTTTCATGTTAGTCAGTGTTGCATGTCTTTTAGATTTTGTTCCCTGAAATGGACATGATAAATGGACTCTACTTATATAGCACCTTTCTATTTTATCAAGATGCTCCAAGCACTTTACAACACAATCTGTGCCTTAATTTACCCATTCATACAGCACTCTACTAGATCTATACACAGAATAATCAGAGCTTTATCACATTCATACACTGATGGGACACACATCGGAGGCAATGAGGGGTTCAGTGTCTTGCCCAGGGACACTTCAGCATGTGACTGCTGGTGGAATCAAACCTCCAACTCTTGCATTGGAGGACGACTGCTCTAACCACTCATCCACAGCCATTAGTGACGTAAATCTCTCACTAACAAAATGAGCAGATGTAAATACAAAAACTGAAAAACAAAAAACACCTCTGACCCATCAATTTTACAAAAAAACAAATTTAGACTTTTTGACATTACATACTCAATAAAGAACATATTTGAAAAAAAAGTTGAAAGTGCATGAAGTTATTACCATCTGTCATCAAAAGCTGAGAACCAATGTTTGTCTGTGTTCATTTGTTGTGTTAGCAAAATATCTCATGAACCACTGAATGTGTTTTTGTTAAACTTTCAGATAATAATTATTGGACATCCAGCTACAACTAAACAACATTTCACGTTAGCTTGATTCAAAATGGCCACTACACTTTGAGTTTTGCAAACACAATAACCACAATAATCCAGTGTAATTCACAGATATTTGGTCAAAGTTTGGTGTGGTAGTAGAAGTGAGTCATACCCAACACATACTCTGAGCACTAATAGCTGGTGAGAAATCTTTGTTCAAAAAGGTGTAATTAACTGCTGGAGCCAAATCTGTTTGTCTGTTAGCAAAATATTGCATGAACCACTGAATGGATTTGTAGTGAACCTGATCTGACCCTGATCTGACCCTGATGACCTCAAATCTATCAGATGGACAGAGACTGTTATTTCATTGATCTGAATACAGTTTGAGCCATCTGGTGACTCTCTTTCTTGAATTAATCAAGCAGAAAAGACAATTTTTATGATCATCACTGTTTTACAAATGTTTGATAATCAAATTGTGTTAGTTCACTCAATGTTACAGGTTGAAAAGAACTACTCATTTTTATTTTACATAAACAGTAAGTAATGATTTTTATTCCTCATTCAAAGAAGAAATCAGGTTAATATGCATTTCTTGATTTTTCTGTCTGCAATGTAAGTATGTTAAAGGTCGGTTTTCGGTCAACTAAAATGTTTACCGAGAAAGATGTCATGTTTAAACTTTTGCAGAAGATTATAAGTGTGAGACTCCACGAAGTCTGAAGTCCTACAATAATCTTTCTGTTCGTTACTAAACAATCCTTGACTTTTAATAACATCTTACATCATAAACCACACCTCTATTCCTGGTCCATCGACCAATCAAAAGCTCTCAAATGACCCGGAAGTCGACCCATTTAAAATGTGGCAACTTCCCAGTTCATGTAGGAGTTAAGGAGGTAAGGAGGGTTGAGGAGTTGAAAGAGTTGCAGGAGATGAAGAATTGGAGAGTCTAAAGAAGTTCAGAGTCTGAAGGATTCTGATGTCTGATGGGGAAAACTCTGATGTCTGAAGCCCAGAGTGCTTCCGTTGGAATACAGAATACAGTGACGATGTTGGGATTATAACTTCTGTTTGAACAAACCACGTACGACTCTCTGAGGGTTTGGCAGTTCTCACGGAGGCGCTGAAAGAGTCTGAAGGATTCTATACCGAGCTGATTCACGTCAACCAGGTAACAGTTTCTTCTTCGACTAAAGTGTACCGGAGGCAAGCTGAGATCTGATGGAGCGTGCACGTTCTGACAAACAGATTAATTCCCTCACATATCTCTCTGTAAGATAAATCTCCATTTCATCTTAAACTCTGCTTTCTCTTAAATCAGTACAGATATTTTAGAAATATCTGAAGCAAAGTCCTAAATCACCGCCGCGTGATTGAAGCTCATTATCTGTGAAACTTGTCTGTTATTATTTTCATATTTTGCCAAATTAATGTAAATGTTTGATGTTAAACTTTGATTCTGAAAATAAATGGCCGCATTCATTTTGATGGGTCAAAGATAAATAACGTCTCTCGTTACATTTCTGTTAAAATTCAATGCACGACATTACACAGTCAGAAAGATGAGGAACTCGTGAAATTGTATGCATATATCTCGTATATGTACTACTACAGATTTGAATAAAACTTTGAGAAAGTAATTACACACATCTGCAACTGAATAACTTTTGAAGTTAACCCATTTCAAGAAGGCTTCCACAGCTGACAAAACTAACAAACCCATGAATGGTTATAATCCAGTTAATTTTACAGATGTTCACCTAAAATTTGATACAGTAGCAGCTGAGAGTTGCTCACAACACATACTCCGAGCACTAACAGATTGTGCAAGATCTTATTTGACATCATCATAAAGTTATTTTTTATTATTATTATTTGACCTAAATAACTATACAGTAACTCCATTTCTCAACACTGATCTTGGTTGAAAACTCTATCCTGAAAAGTATAGGTGAAATGCATGTTTTAAAGGAATGCTAGGTTTTTAATTCTGATTTTCTTTTTCTTTTTTGTCATGCCCACTGCATGTCATTGATCTTGATACATTTATTTTAAAAACTCCCCAGGTCTTCTCTCACCTTCCCTTCTCCTTTTACCCTCTTGCCCTCCTCCATTTTTCTCTTACCACCATCTCTATTAGATGACAAGGGACTGTTTCAGAGTTCACATGGAAGCCCTTCTGTCTTCCTCTGACTTCTAGCCATCCTCTAGAGTCCATGCGCAGCATCCAGTGCGCAGTGTCCTTGACTTAGGAGGGTTTCTGGGACTGTGACAGCTTCAAGGTGGTTAGACGGAGCATGACCTGACTTCAGGCTGGTGGACTTCATTATTACACTACACACTCACATGTTCACACACACAGAAAGCAAGGGTGGATGCAGTTTGAGTTTGTTTTCTTGACTTTCTGCCATAACATCAGCTGTAAATAAAAAAATTGCATTTCCTGTGAAAATGCAGTATGAATGCTTATTGCTTAAGAACTTGCTGAAAAACATCTGAAATTAGCTAATAAAAACAAGTTAAATTTAGCTTAAATGAAAGGACAAGCCTTAATTAACAGAAGAAAGCAGAAAAAACATATTTACTGAATTAGGTATCAATTGGCAGAAATGAGCAAAAAAAAACAACAACATTAGCTAAAAATAGGATGAAATTTATAAAATAAAAAAGCTGAAAAGGAGCTGAAAAGGCTGAAAGAAGCTTAAACTACCAGAATGAAGCTGAAAGAGCTAAAAAAATTTAAAAAAAAAGTGGAGTTAGCTGAAAAGGCTAAAATTAGCATAAAAACAGCTAAATAGTAGCTGAAATAGCAGAAAAAAGTAAAACTATCAGAAAGCTGAAAGGAGCATAACAAGCTCAAATTACCATAAATAAGTTAATTAGGCTGAAAGTAACATGAAAAACTAATTTTTTTTTCTGAAAACAGCTGAAATTAGCAAAAAATATGCTAAAAAGGTAGCTGAAAACGTAGAACAAGCTTAATTTAGAAGCACATTATATAGAAGAAAGCAGAAAGAACACATTTGCCCAGTTAGGCTGAAAGAAGAAGGAATGAGAACAAAAAACTGAAAATGATATGAAAACAGCTGAAATATGCATAAAACAACAAAATAGATAGCTAAAATATTAGAAAAAGCTGAAACACAGAAATAAGCTGACAGGAACATAAGCTAAAATTAACAGACAGAAGTTAGAAGAAGCACAAAATGTTGTAGTTAGTAGAAATACCCTGAAAGGAGTACAAAACAACTACAAAAACAGCTGAAAGTAGCTGAAAAAAGGTTTAAATTTGCACAAGGAAGCTGAAAGAAGCTGAACCAGAACAAAATGTGAATGGAGCAGTTAAAGGTTGTAAACACATCTCAAGAATTGAAGGATGTAAAATGAGCTCAATTCTTCTTATATGAGAACAAAAATATGGCAGAAAAGGCTAAATATTTCAAATAGCTAAAGTTGCACTAATACCAAAAGTTATAGGATTGTCCTGAAAGAGCTGAATGTTTTAATTTATGATTTGTTGAAATAGCTTGAAAACGTCAGGATGAGAATCACGCCGAAAAATGTACGGAAGAAAAATGGAGCACAATAGTGTGACTGCTTCATAAATATTCACACAATAAGTACAAGCACACGCTACATGTCCTATGGAGAGGCCAAACACTGAGACACGCTCGGACATCCCTGCGGAGGATTTCACATGGGCAGTATATGTAATTCACAAATGATCGACTTTCTTTTTTTAAATATTTCTGCATTGTGAGTTCATATTCAACTAGATGGGATCTTGTCAGAGTAGTGACAAAGCTCCTCAAATGGAGCTTGTGAATTTGTGTGGATTGTAGTTATTCATTTTACACTGCAATCCATTGTTATCAATCAGGCCTAAGTGCAATTCAGTCAGAGGATTTGTATTCTCTCCCCCAAAATAAGAAGTCAGTATAGATCACGATGATACACTGCACCTTAACAAAAACAACAACAAAAAGAATAAATAAAAAAAAAAAATGATTAAAAAAAGTTATTTTTGTGCTTCTGCTGTCAACAGCAGACCAAAGAAATGTTTACTAAAGAGCATCACAGGTACAATTTAGTAAACAGTTTTTAATATTGCGTCTACGTTTAATTGTTGGTATTATTTCCATTAAAACACCACATCCACCACCTACTCTGCACCACACCCACACAAACACACATTTGGCCAATTAGTTTAAATTCCCATGTAGTGATCCACCACAACATAAAAAAAGGAAGGGATGGTCCTTGTTGTGCTCACTGACATATTTCTCTCAAACCTTCCAGTCACAAATCATAAAGTTAATGAAAATAATTAAAGACGTTTTTTTAAGTGGTGACAGATTCATTAAACTGTGGACAACGAATCTGCAGCGTTACAAAACATTTTCACTTTGTGATTGTTGTCCAGATGTTTAATGAACATGTGTGAATCATATAGGCGTGTGAGGGCCATCAATCAAAATGTTAGAAAATGACAAAAAGACTCATTGTCTCAATGCATTTGTATTTTAGCTTTATTTTTATGATTTTTTTTAGCGTTACACAAACAGAAAAGCCTTTTCTGAGGCATCGTGTATAAATATACATCTGATCGTCCGTGTTTCTCTCGTTGCTTGGGCTATTTTCCCCTTCTGTCACATTCAGATCATACCACTGAGTCTGACTTACTCGCCGTTAACCTCTCACTTGCGCAACACAAAGTCACGATCCCTGTCAGCGTGGGGAGAAGTGCCAAAGCGAAACAGATGTCTGCTTTAGAGGAAACAACACAGAACAGTTACTTTCTCCTCATATTTCCTTTTAAGGTTCTGGAAACTCGGAGCGATGTGGGTACGTGTGAATTCATTCCATTCTCGGTCCCGTTCTCCGCGCAGGAATCCTGGCAACATGCTTTTTGATGGCTAGGACACTCCTTGTTGGCTTGTACGATGTACATGAACTAATGGAATTTGTGATATTATAAAAAGAGAAGCAAGTAACATAAATCCTGATCCTGACTGCCTTTAAAGTCGAATCAATCCTGCATCGGTGTGCAGCCAGATTTTGCTCTAAATTGTCTCGACACTGCAGCAAAATCAAACACAGAGACCTTTGATTTGCCATCAGAGTTGCTCAAAGATGTGGGAATTACTTGTCAAACCAGACAGGTAGAAAGGATGCTGACAGGCGGCAAGGTAAAGACGCAGGGGGAGCCAAGACCAGCAATTAGTGCAGATTGATTTGGGTTGAGGAGCCACCCACGTCTGTCTTGGCAGGGGCAAAGTCGCGGCCGGCAGCTGTGAGAAGCGCCAGGTTAATTAGAGGTGTGCAGGTCTGCTCGAGTGTGTGCACCGTGTGCTAATATACTGCTTCTTTATGCAGACTGCAGATTACAAGATATGTGCTAAATCACATACATAATGCAACCCCCCACCTCGTTCCTCCCCCTTTCAGACAGCGATCACATACATGAGAAAACACGCAAGTTGGCAAACAACTGGCACCTTCATGCTCCACCACCAGCTGATTAAACGCACCCCTTCCTATAGCCTATAAACGATTGATATGTGCAGAGACAAAACGTGCTCCTCACACCAACACCGTGCTCGCACATGTGTGCATTAATCAGTTTCTCTCTGCAGTGTCTGGCTTCTCGTCGTTTGCAATTAAGAGGTACAGATTATTGTTGTTATTAATAAGCGTGTCTGCACGGCAATTCATAACTGTCGAACGCAATGAGCTAAAGGTAATGGGTCACCAATTATACACATGGGGAGCCTTGTAAGGTTTCAAAAGGCAGGGAGCGCACGCTGAATCGCATCAAGACTCGTGCATGCTGATGAGAGTTGAACTTTGAAAGAAGCATGCATGAGGAAACTTACCGTGTTTTTCAGACTGTAAGGTGCACTTAAAATCCTTTAATTTTCTTTAAAAATCGACAGTGAGCATTATAATCAGGTGCTCCTTATGTATTAACTCCAGTGGCGTAGTCTACATTTTTGTAGTGGAGATACTGCAATAAAGTTGAGCATGCATCAGGATATGCAATAAAGTTAGTTTTACTTTGGACACCGCCGAAGCCACCGAGTGCGAATGTCCAACGACCAACACAAAACTAACTTTACCACGGCTTGTCCGTATACTGTGCTTAGAAACCAAAGTACACCGGTTGGTACAACGTAATCTTCTATTTATTTTGATTTTTAAGCGTATTGAACATTTCCAAATTTCTTTGATGCTTGTATTTGAATAAATGTACAACAAACTTTGTACAACAGTTGGCTTTGTATTAGAAACACGTTATAGAATTTACAAAACAGTATCAAAGCAAATGTCCAAGTATTAAGTACAGAAGTATTAATTATACAATAATTTGCTGGATAATCTGGTGTAATAAACAAACTCTGCACATCGATAGATTGTTACGGAAGCATTTAACTGCTGTTTAACATATCACTGACACGTGTCTAATCATATGTCATGTATCACTGGGCGCTTTTAAGTGGGTATACTGACATTCTTAAGCTTTTCTAGTGGGTATACTCCGTATACCTGCATATCACGAAGACTACACCACTGATTAACTCTGATTGTACTTACTGACCTCGAACCAATTTTATGTGGTTATTGTGAATAAAGTTTGACTTATCTGACTGTTTTGTTTCGTTTAATGCGCCGTATAGTCTGTAAATACGGCATTTAAAACCCTCACACCACGCCACGAGGCTGCGTCCATATACCTCGGTGACAAATCTGAACCAGAGGTGAGGAAAACGGGGGAAAGGGGAGTGAGTGCATGAGATCAGAGAACAAGTCGTCTGCGTCCTTCAACAACGAAACAAAACAAGAGGATTTTCCCTTTAAAGGGCCGAACGCTACTTTAGAGAAGTAGATGCTGTAATGGAAGCCATATGGAAAAAGTAACGATAGAGCACTCAAAAATCCTCTAAAAATCAGTTTGCACCCTGTTTGCTGATACATCTTCCTTGATCCAGCCAAGAATAAACAGTGACATGCTCAGTCATCTCAAAGGTAAGATTAAAAGGCACATTTTACATATGCAAAATATTAAAACTTGAACCTAATTCTCATGCAAATGAAAAACTGGGCCTGAACTTAACACAATGTGTTCCTGTATTACAAGTAAAGCCATGCAGCAGGGCATGTGGAACATCTGCACACACAAGCAGCACATCACCCTCTCGCATATGACTTAAATTCAGCATTTGGAGAGCTGAATTATATAATTGCCACCAGCTGTAATGGCCTGTTGAGCTGCAGATTCTGGTTTCAAAACAAACAGGCTTTTATGAGTCATGGCTTCATAGTGGTGATGGAGCTCAGGTTTCCCCGGTTGAAACGCAAATAAATAATCAAGAGTATCCCCCTCAATGCGCCACCATTACTGTTTTGTTCTTGGAGAGCTGCTGTAGCGAGAGTGTATATGGTTCACATTAGCCTGAAAAGAGAAGAGTGAACTCTTTATCCTCGTTCATGTTCAGTAGGAGGAGAGGTTCTGCAACTACAGAAAACTATTCAGAAATCTGAGCACAAAAAAAATGTTTAAAGATAATTACATTTTCATGAAGGAATGGTCAAAGCTAGCCTCAGATCACCAGATGGTTCATCCAATCACCAAATATTTTATGAAGGCACTTTCCAATAATTAAATTGTTCTGTGCGACTATAGTTGGTATACATTATATTTTAATGCGCATTAAGTTATGCATTAGAAAAGGCTGATGGAATTGCAAAATTAGATTCGATTTTTATTTATTTTTTCGTGCTACAGCAATATCTTCCAGAGATGGTTTTTATGTTGAAACAAATACTTTGCCACTTTCAGATACTGCCACAGAGACAAGTTGATTTATTCCAAACCGATAAATGGGAAAATGTTTGATGTGTTTCTATATGACATCAAGCAAATGTTAAACGTGTCCAAAAATGTTGCCATTGCATCCAGATCAGTCTACAAACTTCAATATGAGCCTGAAAAGATCTGTGAAACACGTTTTGTTGTATTTTGGACATTTACTGAGCATCTTTTTGTTCTTGTCACAGAGTTGTTGCATATCTGTAAAATTCACAACAATCTAGCTGTAAATTAACTTGAGCTTCTTGAATGCATATAAATCTGTGCAAATTTAAATAGAACCTGGTGAAATTTAAAAAACAGACATGCAGAATATAGTGGCAAAGCTGAGCAGCTACACAAATAAAATAATAATAAATAAAGATATTATATAATAAATAAAATAATGGCTTCAAATGCATTTGAGGAAAATCTTCAAGATCCTAGTATTTGAACAGAATTTTACAATTTTATTAAGAAAACGCTTAATATGATTAGAGTTCACACAGCTGATTGTTGTATGTTTAAGCAAACAAACTAAAAAGATTGCGCGTGAATATTTTTGACGGCTGTAATTTCACCTTCAATCAGTGTTTTATTTTTCTATGATTGTTTCTCAGTTCAAACGGAGATATGAAAAACCACAAAATTACTCAGTACGTAAAGTATTTATTCAGATAAATCACACAACTCGTTGCTGTTTTATTAGCTTATGATTACATAATACAGACTGGTAATCAGTCAAACCCCTTCATCGCACCCACCCCTCTCATACTATATACAATTATCGACTCAGTGCGTTGAGTCCAGCGTCAAACCTGCAGCAGTGCTCTGCACGTCATGATCACAGTGCCCTGCGTTACTCAGACCCTTTGGAGTCCAGAATGGTGACCTATCCCACGCTTCGCTCGAACAGGTAGAATTTTAGAAATTGATGGCCAAATTGTAGAGATTCTGCACAAAGCAGACATGTTAATAGCCTGAAAAGGAGACAGGAGATTAAATGTGATGGAAAAGTGCTTTTGATGGACGTGTGTGCATAAGTAAGGAAATTAAAGTAAAAATAAATAAATAAATAAACAGCAGTGATGAGGCAGGCAAAATGGAG
The DNA here is from genome assembly GCF_014905685.2 of Nematolebias whitei. NCBI lineage: Eukaryota > Metazoa > Chordata > Actinopteri > Cyprinodontiformes > Rivulidae > Nematolebias > Nematolebias whitei. The sequence goes on from NC_056516.1 coordinate 24,644,850, forward strand.
TTTTCAAGAAAAACAAAACATATATGCGTTAGTTCAGATCATTTGAACATTACGACCATTATGAACAAATAATGTCTAACCTGTTGTAGATAGATTTTTAAATGACCTCAGCTTAGATAAATGGTTTCATTCGGACTGAATTGACAATCTAAAGACTAGTCCAAACAGATACAATTAAAAAAATGTATGTAGGCATGTCAAAAATGTCACAATAGTTCATATGCATGTGCTATTTTATGTTACTGTCAAGTTTGTTTTGCATGATTGTTTAAAAATAATTAGATGGCACGCCCAAACAGACACAACAGCAGCTAGCTGTAGCATTTTTAGCATAGCTTGGGCTTCTACCTGCAAAAAAAAAAATCATATTATTAGCAGAATAATCTTGTAATGCAGTCTAGTGGTGGCTTCTAAGGTTCATAAAGTTGTTTGATATGTTTTGAGATCTTCGATTTTAGTTTTAACACAACAGTAAATCACTTTGATCTTTGCCCCGCTCTTGCTTTGCTCATAAATTTGCTCAGAATTAAGCTTGATTTTTCCAAACTGAGGTTGTTCAAAGTGTTTTCCACAGCAGGTAAGATACTGATTGTTCGAACGTTTCAACAGTACTTCACTTCACATAGAACTTTTTCTCTAATTTGTGTGCTAATGTGGACTGAAAAGTGTATTAGTTGCTCACTTTAATGTTCCAAGACAAACTTTTTCATTTCTTTTCAACACCATTTTCCATCTTCAGCACATCACAAGCATTGCTGTCACTCAGCCACCTCTCTGCTTGAAATTCACCGATTATACACACACACCTGTAGTGTTTATGCGATACGCAGGCATATGGAGAATACCCACTAGAAAAGCTCAAGAATTTCAGTATATCCATTTTAAAGCGCCCAATTATACATGACATATCAAGGCACGTGTCATTGATATGTTAAACGGCAGTTAAGTGCTTCTGTAACAATTTGTCTGTATGCAGCGCTTGTTTATTACATTTGCTTATCCAGCAAATTATTACTACTTAATACTTGAACATGTTTTGCTTTGATAATGTTTTATAAATTATATAACATGTTTTTAACACAAAGCCAACTGTTGTACAACATTTGTTGTACAATTATTCAAATATAAGCATCAGAGAAATTTGGAAATGTTCAATATGCTTAAAAATCAAAATAAATTGACAATTACTTGCCTGTGTACTTTGGTTTCTAAGCACAGTATACCCACTACAAAAAAGTAGACTACACCACTGATACATACGTTAGTAAAAACCACTGTTAAAAATATTCCCATCATCGGTGCTTTTTCACTCATTTTAGAACGTTTTTAAGAGCGCAAAGGCAGGAAAAATAAAAATATTGGGCGAAAACAAAATCCTTTCTGTTTTCCACAAAGAGACACAAATATACATTCACCAAAAATACTGTCATATTTACTGATTCAAAGATATTCCAAATCATGTCTACAGAATACATACATTTGCTTCTATATGCACTGAGTGAAACTCTGCTGCAGATTTCCATAATAGCCAGAATGCCATCTTTACTGGTGCTGTTCTTGTATAAGACTTAAAAGAAATGATTTAATGAGTATTTGACCCCAGAAGGCAACATGTTAATAAAAATATGTCTGGCATGTCATCAACAATAACTTCAAAACCAGCAGATGCACCCAGATTTGTTAGAATGACCTTTAAGCGAAAAACCTATAAACCTCTAGATGCTTTTATTTTTACATTACTCGTGCTTATAGATGTGCCTTTTGCAGTGGCTACGCAGTTCGTTTACCATTTAAGTCTTCTCAGCCCACAAATTGCCTCATTTGAGCCTTTTGACAAAAAAATGAAGCGTCAAGTAAAGTGCCTCTTCACACACAAAAAAAGGTTGATTCTGACAGAGGCAATCACCGTACGAGTGCGCCACCATCCATCCACCTGTTCAGTCCGTTTTCAAACTTGTCACTTTGGCCAAATTCAAAGGCTTGTTAATTTTAGCCCAAAGAAACACTTTCCCTTCAAATCATCTATTTCTTTAAATGCTTGGAGAAATCCCAGATGATAGGCTTTTAAAAAGAACAGGCCAGCTACATGTGCTTAAAAAAAGTGAAGAAGGGCTTGATGTTTAAAAAAAAAAAAAAAAAAAAAATGATGGACCTCAGTTTTGTTCTTAGTTGAATTCAATGATTTGTCACGAATGCTCTCTGGAGGATAACTAGTAACGGTAGATTATAAAAACGTAATCATGCCATGACATACACATTTACAGAAACACCCACACCTTATTAGAAAAAAGGCTTTTCAATGAATGTTTAATTACTTTATTTTTAATTAGTCATGTAAGGCTGCTTGGTGAAAGCCCAGGTATGAAACTGGGATAGTTCATCTAGTGCAGTCTTTATTATGTTCAAGGATAAAAAAAGCTTTATTTATTTGTCAATGTATAATTTTTTTCCAACCCAATTTTGTAGTTTTTGTTTCAAACCTTTTCAGTCTCTTGTTTAAACCAGACTAATTTAAGGGCATGCATGCATCTTTCTTATGAGCAAATGAGAAGAAGCTTGAAAAGCCTTGGTGTGTCACTGAATTCAACAAATGTAGAAAATATGTGAGGTGTCGCACAGAAATTACCTTTTTTTTTTCACAGCAATGTAATGTTGCAGCATTTATAAATATGACCAGCATTTTTTGAGGGAATGCATATTGCACTCCACTTTGCATGTCAAAAGATCTCACACATCGTGTTAGTTTTTGCTCAGAGTTCTGTTTTTTCATTCAGCTGCTGCCTTCTGCAAGAATCACCATGACAAGAAAACTACCATGACAGATTTGGTCATTGTTTTATGCTCCATGCCCTTTCTGGGCTCAAACCTGTGGCCTCAAGATAACAATACTGCAACACTGACCACTGAGCTACAGCGGCCCCATTGCTTCTTACTCACTTTGTGTCGAAAGTAACTCTTGGTTCAGCACCTCCAAATCTGAGGGCATGGTCCTCAGGCGGAAAAAGTTGGGTTGCTGTCTTTGGGTCGAGGGTGAGGTTCTGCCTCAAGTGGAGGAGTTCAAGTATCTCGGGGTTTTCTTCAGGAGTGAGGGAAGAATGGAGCATGAGATTGACAGATGGATTGGCGCAGTGTCTGCAGTATTGTGGACTCTGTACCGGTCCATTGTGGTGAAGAGGGAGCTGGAAGGCAATGCTGTTTACGGTCTGTCTACATTCTTACCCTCACCTATGGTCACTCACTCTGGGTATAACAGAAAGAATGAAATTGCTGATACAGGCGGTTGAAATGAGTTTCCTTTGCAGGGTGGCTGGACTCTCCCTTAGAGATGGGGTGAGAAGTTCAGTTATCCTGGAGAGACTCGGAATAGAACCGCTGCTCCTCCACATCGAGAGGAGCCAGTTGAGGTGGTTCCAGCATCTTGTAAGGATGCTTCTTGGGCGCCTTCCTAGGGAGGTGCTTCGGGCATGCCCAACTGGGAGGAGACCCCAGAGAAGACTCAGGACACACTGGAGAGACTATGTCTTTTGGTTGGCCTAAGAACACCTTGAAGTCCTCCCAGAAGAGCTGGAAGAGGTGGCTGTGGAAAGAGATGTCTGGGCCTCCTTGTTCAAGCCGTTTTCCCCACGACCCAACTTCAGAATAAGTGAAAGAGAATGGATGGATGGATGGATGGATGGATGGATGGATGGATGGATGGATGGATGGATGGATGGATGGATGACTTGGTGCCACCAACTCATGGCTCACTCATCTGTAAATTACACTGAGTTTAGTGTTGCTAATGAACCATTTTGACTACAAAAGTGAATCAGATGTAAATGTAAATGCACTGACATCTTTCTGAGTTTCATTTGGTAGGTCTGACATCAGCCTCACGTACTTGTAGTTGTTCTCATAAAAAACACCCCGATACTTCTTAGCGATACAACTTTTATACTTGGTGATGTTGTTTCCTGTTCCACGTTAAAAGTAACCAAGGGCAAAAAACCAAGTTCGTATTGTTAAAATTAACACTGGTGGTGTTAAGACCGCAGACTGTCTGCTGTGATCTTAATGAAATAAATGTTTCTAAAGTCATAGAGTAATGTTTAACTGCTCATAAACTACTTGGTATCCATACTCAGTATTAACCTATACAGAAACTGAAGTACTTTTACATACTCTGTCTGAAAAAAAAAAAAAAACAGTATTGGAACACCCCTAGTTTCATTAAGCTGTGTCCAATAATTTGTGAGATGTTTTGCTAACAGACAGACATGGACACAAACAGACAGGACATTTCATGAATGCATGTTTTTAGTGGTAATGGGTAATAAAATGCCTCCTACTCTAAGTCAAACAAAAAATAATCACCCGGAAGGTGTAGGAATCCTTTAGTGACTGGTTTGATCTCACTTTAGAGCTCCTGCTTGCACCTACAGTAGATTATCTTACCTTAGCTTTCTTCATCCCTCTCCCTTCCTCTCCTTCTGTCCTTTCTTTGATACGGACAGAATACAACAGCTGGAAGTTGAATGCTTTATCCAGGTTTGGCCAGCCACCAACCCTTTCCATGCTATTTTAAGCTCTTGCCTCCTTTTCACTCTGGTTCTCTCTCAATTTAGTAGAAAGCATATCACCGTCTGGCAGATGTTGAGTCCCCACCCCAGTCCTTATCCTTCCCTCTGTTTGCCTCTCATTTTCCCCCCATCGCGTTCCGATTTATTGGTAAAAATTTATGCAACAGCAACTGACGCAGATGTTCAGTGTTTGTTCACCGGGCCCAATTCTCTTTCCTCCATCCACTCACTCTGTCACTCCCTCTGTCTGCACCTGTGCAGATTTGGTGCCAAACTCCTGTTGCATCTTGATGGGAGGTCCAAACATTCCCAGTGCTGAGCCCATGAAAGCAAATCTCTCACTATTCTTCACCGTGCTATGGGCCGGTGCGACCCTGTTTGGAGAATCAGCATCATGTAAATGACGTAAGAGGTCATAAAAATGCAAAAATCCCCTTAAAACAAACTCACACACACATGCAGACAAACATACATAAACAGATACACAAACACAACTAACTTTAAATTATATTAGCACAGCACACTGTTGATTCCACCCTTTTTTTTTAGTTTTTACATATTGAAGAGGATTTAAAAGTCAAATCAATAGGTGCTACAAGACATTTTACATTCTACAGGTGTAGAGTTGTTGTACAGACAGATTAACTTTTGGACTTTAACTCAGGAGACTAAGGTTTGGGTGCATTATGGAACTATTCAGGACAGGTGCTTTTAGAAAATGTCTCTTTTTATCGGGCAGCCCAGCGAGACATGGGGATAGAATACATTCCAGAATTGTGCATTGAACAAGAAGAGTAACTAGCATGGTTTTTTTTTAACATAGGAAAATCATGTGTTAATCAAATAAAACAATTACAGCTGAAAGCTTTAATATTTGCTGCACTTTAACATAATTATTCAGAAATCCTTAAGGATAGATAGATGGCTAGATGGATAGATGGATGGATGGATGGATGGATGGATGGATGGATGGATGGATGGATGGATGGATGGTTCTAATAATACAGAAAAAAACACGTATGAACTAATCAAAAAGAAGCAGAATACACAAATTTGGAAAAACTCAGTACACACATATGCAAGTTGGTAGGGAGTACTACAATCATGATTAACCTTTATATACTGTATGTATACATACATACACACACATTTAAGCATACATGCACATGTACATGTATATACTGTATACACAGATACATGTGTCCAGGGTGCCGCAGATTTACAAGGCTCTATTTTAAATACTTCTTTACAAACAGGTATTCTTAGACTTTAAAAGTACTTTCTTATTGGCTTTAATTAGGATTTAGATTAGGATTCACATGACTGAAATGTGCACTGTACGCACTAATGGTAAATGAACTGTACTTATAGTTTCGTTCTAGCTAACGAGGCTACTCAAAGTCCTTTACAACACAAAAAGTGCAGCATCCGCACACATTCACTCCACAACATCTCTACAAAACTAGTCTGAGTAAATCCTTTTATAGAGTCTAATTAGTGCTTTAGATCACATTCATACAGCAATGGGGTTCACATTGATGAGGAGTTCAGTGTTTGGTCCAGGGATACTTTGACATGTTCATACTGGTGGAATTGAATCTCCGACTCTCTCGTTGGAGAACGACCGCTCTAACCACTGATCCACAGCTTAATAATTTCTAGAGAAAAAATATGTAGCGAAGAGCAATTTTTATGTACGCATGGACATGGAACACACAGTCAGTGTGAGGTATTACTGAAGTATTTTCACCATAAACTGGAGTAGAATGGGCTCAGGTGTGGACAGAATCTAACAATAGACATTCTTGAAGTTTGACTCACAGTAACTATCGTGTTCTCCTAGCAGTACCTGTCCGATGTGACACACTCTAGAAAAAGTAGCAGATGTGAAAGTTAATCATAGAGGAAAGGTAAAAGAGAGACGGTCCCATCAAGTGCAGGTGAGGTGAAAGAAAGATGGAGGAAAAGATGGAGAGAAGAAATGGGAGCTGAAAATGAGTGTGAAACAGATCGGAGGCTGTGTGCAGAAGCAGCAGATGGACCGGTGAGCAGTGGAGCGAGACGGAAGAACACAGCCTTTGTTCTCCCTGATGTCTGCCTGAATGTATTCTACCTTTCTGTTACCTGCCTGCTGTAACGTTGCAGCGATGCCAGTACATTTTTCAGCACTCCTCGTGTCTTTTCTCCACTGTCCTTCCCTTTAAAGTCTGCTGCTTCTTTTCACCATGTTCACTAACTTTGACCTCCATATACCAGCTTTTGTAACGCCGTCCTTGTCTTGTTTATTATTCCACTCTTCTGTGCAGATCCACCACCATCCATCCTCCTATAGCTCCTACAGCCCCCAGAGAACTTGTCGAGCACCCCCTGCTTTCCATTTTCTTTGTTTCTTCTTCTCAGCACATACTCCAGATGTTGTGGCACACGCCAGTACACCTACACACCATTACTCCTAATACCTCGCTGGGGGTGAGACTACACGCGTGGCATAGCTCATCTACTCCAATTGCATCACGCGTGTAAGGAAATAAAGATGTCGTTTTGAATGTGTGCTGCATTTGCGCCTTTGTCCAGTTGCACACAGCTGGCTGAGATTGACGTTACAGATGTGGTCCACCGTGTTGCAGTTCAGATTTCAGTTGTTAGTGAGGTTTTCCATGAAAACTCAGCTCACTTTAAATTTCAGCTCTAGAGTCTATGGTTTGTCTGAGGCGCCCTCCAGAGATGAGCCCAGCTCTCCTCGCAGCAGGGGTGTGCAGTGCCATGCTGTGAACAAAGGATTAGGAGATCATGTGCATGTGTGTGTGTATGTGACAGCCCACATAACCCCATATCCTCAGGGCCGACGGCTGCCTAACTTCCATTCTCTCTACATCCATCTTTTGCTGTGTATGCACGTGAGCGTGTGTGCACGCGCGCGCACTGATCCTATCATCATATTAACATAGATGACAATCTGGCGCGAAGGTGCTGATCAAAGATAAATTTCCCTCCCTGGCTCGCCTCCTGTTAATTACGCCATCTGTGTAGGAACGCGGCGTCCTGAGTGTGGGGGAGGCCAATCCGTCAAATGCTCTCACTCTGCGGTGCTGACAGGAATCCACCAGAGACTGATTGCCTCCAACCATCAGATAGGTTACACACACACGGCCGTGAGGGCATTCGGAGCTCGCCAACACACACACACAACACGTCACGTTCAGCTGTTTTAATGCTGTAAGGCCCTGAATCTATCAGACAAACGCTGAAAAATGCATGAAGACTACTTTTCCCTCGCCTCTTGCAGCATTCCCAAACATTTCAACATCTCGCCAACGATATTTGACTTAAATGACAAGAAGAATTTGAATCCTTCTGAGCGTCGAGCAGAAGAGATTGAAATGTGCGTCCTCAATAAAACTCCAGTATAAGAAAATATGACAATATATAAAACATGTTTTAGAGTTAATGTTTGTGTGAATCTATAACTCAAGATTTCTAATGTTTCAAAATCCATTCGTCCATCCATCCATCCATCCATCAATTTATCCATTCATCCATCCATCTGTCCATCCATCATCCATCCATCCACCCACCCCTCCATCCCTCATCATTCCTCCATCCATCCAACCACCCACACACTTATCCATCCATCATCCATCAATGCAACCAACTGTCCATCCATCCATCCATCCATCATCCATCCATCAACCCACCCATCCCTCTATCATCCCTCCATCCATCTATTCACCCATCCATCTATCCACCCATCCATCCATCATCCATC
>NC_056516.1:24653574-24674441 GCF_014905685.2 Nematolebias whitei
CATCCATCCATCCATCCATCCATCCATCCATCCATCCATCCATCCATCCATCCATCCATCCATCCATCCATCCATCCATCCATCCATCCATCCTCTTTAATATACAATACACTGCAATTCAATATGATTCAAAGTAGTTTTGCCATGGTAGAGTGTGATTCAATACACTTTATATGTATTAAACTTTGTTTACAAATTAGCAAAGATGTTTGCAAAGAAGAAAACAAAATAGCAGCTTTTTTGTCTGTAGGGAATGTGTCAAGTTTCCTTAATGGAATCAGTTTCTAAGTTTGTATGAACGGTTGAGTTGATGAAAGATAACTCAGTTCCTGTTCTGTTGTTACAAACATGTAGTCTTTTGTCCAAAGCACAGTGTGAATTAATATTATTCATGTTCATTAAAAACAATAGGAAGAAAATACTGAAAAAAATACAGATTGTCTTCTATTGTCAGAATAAAATGTATGAAGGAAGATATGTTGAAGATAGGTTTCTTACAGGCCACAAATTGTCAAGGCATTATCGTATTTACTTTTATATAGTTTTAACTTCTTATTCATGCCAACACAGCAAAAATAGTGTTGTGGTATGAGTGGAGCCTCATTAGAGTCTTATACAAGTCTTAAACCTGGATATGCTGAGCTTTTATAAATGCAGTACCTATATTGATCAGTGGTCCCTTCTACCTCCAAATATTCTGTACGGGGCACCATCAGTTAATGAAAAAAGGTTAGTGTCCACTGCTGTCCATACATTCTCATCTTATTTTTCAGTTTCAGCCTGTACGTACCCTATAAACAAGCAAGTGCCTTTAAATTCAAGGCATCATCCATTATTACATTTGTGACTTCACTGTTTGAACTAGAGAAATAGCCATTTCATCGAAAATGCTGTTTGAATGTCTGTTTCTGAATGATTTTGCTGAAAGCTGCTGAACAAGCTTAAGCTTACTTGAAATATAATAATAGCTGAAAAGTAGAAAGAAATAGCTGAAAGTAGATGAAAAAGCTGAAATTAGCAGAAAGAAGCTAACAGCAGCGGAAACATGATGAAATCAGAACAAAAGGCTGAAAGGTGTGTAAAAAGCCCGAATTAGCTAAAACAAAAAAGCCAAAATGACAAAAAAGAAGCTTAACAGAGCAAAAACAGCTGAAATTAGTAGAAAATCAACTGAAAGTAGCTAAAAAGTGCGCAAAAAGCTGTAAATAAAAAGAAAACATAATGAAAGAGCACAAAACTAAATTAAGCAGAAAAAAGTTGATGAGCATATAAAAGCTGAAATTCACTGAAAAGCTGAAGTAGCACAGAAATAGCTGAAATGTAACTGAGAAAGGAGAAGAAAAAGCTGAAAATAGCTGAAATAAGCCAAAAATTGCAAGCCGAAAAATGCACAAAAGACAAACTGATCTCAGTAGTGTTAATGTTTTAAAAGCTTTCACACAATAAATGTATTTGTCCACACCTGACCGTCGCACCAGCAGAGACTCTGTGGAGTGGTTTCCTCTTTACAGCTGTAACTGCTTCTTGTTAGATTTTAATTTTTATTATGTCTACATGAAGGTAAAATGGAATTCATTGTTTACCAAGTACCTCAAATGCCAAATATCCATCTGGTGAACACCAGAAAACCCTTTAAAAGAGTGTTTTCATTATAAAGTAATATTACACTCAATCAGGAGCGGTTTTCTGTACCATCAGTTTTCTAACAGCAACCGAAACACAACGTGTGAAGCGTCATTCCTCCACAGAAAGAATGAAAGAAACACAAAAAGACTGGTTCCCCACACTCCCAACAGATGTGTGTGGGGGTGCTTTATGAGGGGGCACTCGGCAAAGTGCCACACAGAAAAGAAACACATGACATTAATCCATTTCCTCTGAGATGCCTGGATGCTGCTCTCTATCCCCTTTTTCCTCTCCACTTCCTTTCTTACAACCTCCAGTTGTGTCATCATTTCATCAATCCTCCCATCTGTTACTGTAAACCAGAGACGCTTCTGTTCCTGAGAAAAGACATGTTCATTATCCATCCATCCATTCATCCATCCATCCATCCATCCATCCAAATACCGGTAGCTTCCACATGAGTCAAATGAGTCAAATGAGGTCATCACAGCAGTCCAGCCATTTCACGGGGGGGGTCTACACTGATCTCATCATTGCAAATATTGACTACATTAAGCAAAGAGGGATCGGGTAAGAAAGAGTGGGGTCTTGTCTGATCAATACACTCTTTGTGTAGAAGACTAGATAAAATAGTAGATTTATTACACTAGTACAATATGAGTTAGACAGAAGTGAACCTAATTTTTATCTCTAAAATAATGTAGATTTGGTCATCACTGTTTTTTTTTTTTAAGTTTATTTTAATTCATTTGAAGTCAATAATTTAATGTTTACCATCCTCTGATTGGTTAGAGCGGCCGAGATCAAAGTGGATCGCATTTCACACAATTCCACTTCAAAAGATCTGAATTATCCTTTTTCAGTAAATTAAAGTGCAAACAAGTCTTTCTTAAACCACAATTTCTAAATAAAATAAAATAAAACTATATCTTAACTGAGTAATTATTCACCACATTCACCGCTCACTGACGTCCTTGAAGACGATTTGGCTGATTAAACTTTGAGCAAGAAACATGGACGTGTTTGATCTACACATGAATCAAGGTTATCATTAAAACTTCAGACGTCAAAGGAATACAGAGGCATAAAGATGGACATCTTAAAAATTCTCTTTCATTTTTTTGAACATTTTTCTGTAATAAACCCACTAAAAAGGTTTTGTTATTTAAAAAAAATCCTCTAAAGTGTTCTGGGAAACATGATGTACTTCAAGATTTATCCGCGATGTGTTTTCTTGCTTAGGATTATCATTTTAACAAGATTTAAGACTTTACGTTTTAAATAATGGTGCACTTTCAGGTCCCAGGCTCTCCCGGGATCCTCCTGGAGCTTTCCCAGATGGCTTGCAGAACTCCTGCCCATCTCGAGACAGGCGTCGCTGCCAGGCTCACGCTCGCTCGCAGAGCACACAGACTGGGGATTTGGCCCGTCACACTCTTTCAGGACAAAGGAGCGACTTTTGGAGGTCATCCCGGTGCTGTTGGACCGATTGTACTTTTCCAAAGTCCATTTTTAAATATCTGGCAAAAACACTCAACATTTGAAAATACGCTGTAATAAAAAAAAAAAACATTTGACTTGTTATGCAGGCTTTTGGTTAAAATATTTATTACATTGCAAGTACAAATAAGCTTTATTAAACCCTCATTAACACTGACAACAAACCCAACAGGAACAAAGTTCTGTAAAATGTGTGTCAAAATTAAACACATTTCTGAGTCATCAAAGTTCATGCTCAATAATCCAGGTAGAAAATCCAACAAAGTTCAGTCAGGTCATCTGGACAGTTTATTTTTTTGTTGAGACATTTCGTCCTTTATCCAAAGGACTTCATAATCCGTTGAGCCACAAAAAACTCAGTCCCACAAGCAGCACACTCCCACAGTGGATCAACTAGTTTGCTGGTGATCAGATGTTTTCTGGGGCCCGCTCTCCTCTCCCTCAACTCCTCTGAGGCAACCATAGCCAAAGTGGTTCAAAATATCAAAAATTTTGAGAAGGAATTCTCTGCAGACCAAAAGTGGACATTTCTGGAAATATATGTTTCTAGAGGACAAACACTGATTGGCTAGCCGTTTTTGCTGGCTATTTTGGTAAGTCACATCAGCTCTTTTTTTAAACTGAAGGTTTCTAAGAAACAGAGTTACTGTATATCTAATCTGCCAATAACGCCTTGTTTTTAGAAATAATATGTCTGTGGTTAACACAATCTGCCTTGTTATTTTTTGTCCAATAAAATGTGGTCCTCCAGATACGCCTTTTTTCTTATCGTCCAATCAGATGTGGCCTTCTAGATACGCCCTTTTTCTTGTCGTCCAATCAGGTGTGGCCCTCCAGATACGCCTACGTATTTGTCTGCAGATATATCTACTTGAAAATTCCTGTATCGTTTTTGTAACAAATGTACGTTTGGAGCTAACTTTGAGCAGTTGGACAGCTTTAATATGAAAAAAGAAACATTAAAAAGAATTGTTTTATACATGTGTCATCAGAATATTAGACATTTTTCTCAGGCTTGTTTCCAAAATAGTTTAATCTGCTAAAGTCAATTAAGTTCAGCACAACCTGTTTAGAATAACAAACATGAGTGGAAAAAAAAACCCTGTCAGATATGAATATGACAGTTGGACTTGCTTACTTGACTATATTTTTTATTTAAATGTGATTTTAAATGTTAGTTGTGTCAAAACGAAGCAGAACGAAACGATACAGATTTTAGATACAGGCAGAATGAGTCGACGAGAGTGAAGAAGGGGATAAATTAGAGCGAACTGAATCTGAAGCCACTATAGATAAAACATTTGCATCATTGAAAGAGAAAAAAATATGTAGGATAGAACAAGATAGCTCTTTCCACCATCACAGTGTGTATTTCTTCTTGTTGTGGTAATGATGGAGTTCAGTTGTCTTTGTGCGTTCACCTTTAAAAATACTATTTATGCTTAAAAGACAACATGCATAAAGAACCTTTTGATTTTTCAGAGTATATACTGTATATGTATAAAAAAAAACAAGGACAAGGACAAAAAGAGAGTGCCACAAAGAGCATCCCAGGACAACCTCAAAGAAAAGTCCTGAGGGGTTGCAGAGCAATGGGGGGACAAAGTGTGTAGAAATCCAGAATAATCCTTTTTCTGCTTAATATACTCAAATACTAGAAGGACATTGCTGAAGGAAACATGCTGGATCATTTAAACAAGTAATTCAAAATAATTTAATGAACCCAGCTGAGAACCATCAACAAAAAATAATTTAAATTAATCCTAAAATATTATATTTACTCAACTGATGCGTGTCACGTTGAAATAAGACTGATGCTTAACGCTGGAAGAACGCTGCTTTGCAAGCACAAAAGGGTATTTTTTTCCAATTTATTTTCATACATGTTACATTTTTAAACATTAGATTTACGTACACCCAATTAAAATTATTTGTTTTTTTAAGCAAATCTAAAATTTAACATGTTTTATTAATGCAAACGTTTTTATTGAAGTGAAACCAACCGTGTGCCCTGGTTGTTTTTGAATGTAGACAAATCATTATAGGAAAGTTGACATTTCTTTCTTTCTCAGTCATCACACTAAAATCTCTCTTCGCAGAATAAAATAGTGTATTTAAAAGAAAAACACTAAAACATAAAATCTGCACATTTTATAAGTTAACCTTAGTGAGAACTCTTGTAGGGAACTTGGTACAAAGTCAAAGTCAGGTGACCTTTCTGCCTCTTGTTAAAAAGCTCAGGTTATATAACGAACCCCCTGGTACCGAGACCTCCGGAGCGAGGCGAGCAGGGTGCCTGGTGAGTTGTTTTAATTACTTCTCTCCCTCCCTCACAGCTAATGCTATTTTATTAGGCCTGATCTGATTCATATGCATAGAGCAGACATCATTTTGATTCTAAATTCTTTCTTATCTGGGTTTGCCGAGACTAACCCTGCATGACTGCGTCCAAAATCAATTACTTTCCTCGGTCTCCTGGTGAGCATTTGGTGAGGAAAAGATTGGCACGGTGTACAGGTGCCATGTCAAACTTTTAACCTTAAAGTGAAGCACTTTTTTTTTTTTCGTTTGGAAGGACATGTCTGATGCTGGAGCGATGTGGTGTTTTATAGATGAGGAGAAGATGGATGCAGTCAGTTTGAAAGCTGATTGGGACTGATTTTGTCATGACAGTCAGGTAAGAACAGAGACAAAGAGTGAATATAAAACTTGCCTTCTAAAGCTCCATCTTTTAAGGTTTTCCAAAAGCACAACAGAAAATTAAAAAAAAAGTTTGCTTTTTATCCAAATCTCCAACCTTTTTCAGACAACCGAGCTGATCACGTAGCATGTCCCTATCATAAATATATAGGAGTAACTCCTTTGTTAAAACATCTTTAAAGATGATTGGCTATTTGTTTGCAGCGGCTTCTTGTTATGTATGTCATTATGGAAAGCATCCAATGCACCAGGGTATAATGACACAGGCATTGCTTGCTGTAAAACAGTGGCATATGGCTAAACTACACAACATTAAACATTTTGGAGACTGCGCCTCCCTGGTGCCTAAATAGCACAGCGCTTTGGCAAATAAACCATTACGCAGCGTGAATGACTTATGGACTTGCATGCCAAGCTGAGCTCCCTCACCCTGTTTCACTGAGATAAAGAAAGAAACATAAAAAAGTGAGCAGTTGTATACCGTACATACATTTCCAGTTGGTGTCTGTGTGGGCATGAATGGGTACATGCAGTTTTGAGGAGTCTACAAGACATAAACATGCTCTATTTCCATATGTAATATGTAAAGAAGGTTTGTGTTTCTACTTATTTCTCCTCTAATTTGGATATTACTGGAGAAAATCTATATGCATGAAGTAAACATCACATCAGTTTAACGTTGCATTCAGGCCCAAAAAATCCGATCCGACCCGACCCCAGCCCATAGCCATCCTTTCCGAACCCCACCCGACCCAACAAATTGACAGTAATTACAGGCCTGAACCAAAACCCCACCCCTGACATTTTTAATTAAGCTTTGACTCCTTATATATATTAATGGCCGGCAGATGCATACAGCTAAGGGGGCAAAAGATTGGAGCTGGGGGGTTGTTTGTCCTTTCATGGCCGTCAAAGTGCATTAAATCCCTGCTTCTGTCTGCATTCTGCATTATTCAGACATGGACCCTGCTCTGACATGTCTGCAGGATATTTTGTGATCTTACCTGTTTGGATCATCGGCCGCGTGCATCCGCTGAGTGCAGTGGCTGAATGAACGTCCATTTGGGCTTTGGATGGATCGCTTCCTGGAAGTATAGTCCCACCTGAAGCTTAATTTGACTTTATTTTACCTCTTTCAAGGGCAGTCAGCTCACGGTCAAATGGCCGTGTGCGGCTCGTGATTGTTTGGCAAGCCATGTTGCCATATATTTGTATTGTCAGTCATGCATGTCCGCTGACGCAATCAAAAGCCCGACACCGACCCGGCCCACACATTAAGCACATTATTATGGCCTGGCCCAGCCCTAACCTGGGTCGGGCCAGGCCGGGCTCCAGGTTAAGGTTAGAAATCATAGCTCTACACCAGTTGGATGAGATTAGCAGAGCTGACTCCTTAAACTTTGCTAGCCACCGGTGAGCTTAAATTACATCCTTACTGCAGATGTTCTGTTTGCCTTGGTGGTATTGATCTTTGACATCCTTTTTTGTTAAACATAGCAAGTGGTCAGGACTAAGCTGGATGAGCTCTAAAAACATTTTGATAAAAGAGTCAGAGTCAGAGTCAGAGTTTCTTTATTGTCATTCGCACCTCATGTGGTACATGTGGTGGAGCGAAATTATGTACACAAAAAAGTATCACAAGTGAGGTAAAACCCAGAGTGACTGAGGCGAAACAGACTCAACCTCTTAAATAATAAAAGTGACTTTTTGACAGTGTAGGATTACAAGGGAACCTGGGAAACATGGAGAAGGAGGAAGAGAGTAAGAATGGCTTCTAGAAGGGAACGGTTAAGTTACGAATGGGTTTTCCATTTCTTACTGGTGTGTTGGAGGATTTACCGGTACAACGTTGAGAGGAGAGCAGATCGATTCCAGGTATGGTCCAAGGTTGAGGAGTTAGAAGTACTGCAGTGGATTTGTAGATGGGCAAGTGGTGAAATGGCAGAGGAGAAGCTGTGGGTAGGCCGATGCAAGAGGTCACAGAGATTCAAGGTAAGGACTTGTAGGCACAAGGAAGAAAACAGGTAATCCAGTACTACAAGCTCAGGAGGCAACTTTTAGGAAGCACAGAGGAGAAAAGAAGGTAAGTACAACTCTTTAGTTCAAAGAATAGTCTATAGCAATACCGGATGGTATCTAATGCTCCAGCAGGGAAAGGAACACCTCCGCAGCCTCTTATGCCACTGGAGCTCGTCAAAGGAAATGGGCCACAGCTGCTGCTCGTTGGCACTGCCCAGGACTCAGGAACCTGCAGAGGAACAATGCTGGAATCCTACGATATGGCCTTTTCAAAAAACAATTCTTAAACATGTCTGCAAATATGTGCCCCTCTTTAAGCTGCCGCTGGTTGTTCATAACATAACATTGCTGAATCATGGAAGGAGTGGAGTGCCTTTGACATGGAGTGCTGTGCATAAGATTTGGTTGAATATTTGTTTTTCGAAGTCCTATGGCTGTTGAACTGTATCTCATCATTGCATCACACCAATAAGCTGCTATTACACATACTGAGTGTTTCAGTTCCATGACTACCTGTTATACACTTGTGCTTTCTGAGAATTGGAATAAAAACACTTGCTTTAAGTAGTTTCTAGTAAAGATTAATTTTGGCTTTAGGGCTGCTCTGTAAACAATAGTTTTAAGCCAATGCTTTTTTCTAGTTAACACAAAAACGTATATTGATGGATTATAGCAAATAGTGAAATGCTTGTAGTAAAATCGTAATTTTTCTTAAGTGACACATTTTGATAATATGGTAACTCGTTTTTGTCAGTGAATTGGTACTCTGTGTGTGTGTTTTTAACAACACTTTATTTTGGCAAGAACTTGAGAAAATGAAGTGCACCTTCAGCAAGAATATAAAAGTTTGTGGTGATTTGCTGACTCCGCAAGTTTTCTGTGCAGGGACCAACACTTCAAGCAGAAACATGCTGATTTTAGGTGTCAGATCTCCTCTTTGATGTCTAAGCTCCTACTTTCTGTCCCCTGAGGATGAGCCTTCATCCTGACCCTGAAGAAGTGTTTGTCACCAAATATTGTTTTGGTAATTACCCCAAAAGGTCACGTCTTCTTTTGACGAGTGCACTGTGCAATCAGAAGTCAAACGTTTTGGCTGAGCATCTTCTTTATGACAACGTCTGAAAACAAACCTTTAATTCTCCCAGCATGTTGTTGATGGTATCATCAAACACTTCCTCACATGTTAACCTTGTCACAATCTAACAATTTCACTCTGAATTCATAATGAAGATTTCAGATTTCAGCACAAAAATGCTGGTTCTGATATTTTTAAACATAAGGGGTGAAAAACTAAACAAAATCAGGGCTCACAAGTAAGTTTAAGTACCAATATTTGATTACAAATATCAAGTTACGAGGATATTTTAAAATCTTTTGAAAAAGGTCAAAGTTCATGCTCAATAATTCAGGTAAAAAATCCAACAAAGTCAGGTCATCTGGACAGTTTCTTCCTTTTTTTTTGGTTCAGATTTTTTGTTGTTGTTGAAACATTTCATCCTTCATCCAAAGGACTTCATCAGTCTGAGGAGCCACAACAAACTCGGTCCAACAAGCAGCACACTCACATAGTAGGCCAACCAGTTTGCTGGCGATAAGATGGTTTCTGGAGCCTGCCCTCTTCCCCGTCAGCTCCTCTGAGGCAGCCATAGCCAAAGTGGTTCAAAACATCAAAGTTTGGCCCACTAACAACAAAGGTTGGCCCACTATGTGACTGTGCTGCTTCTAGGACTGAGTTTGTTGTAGTTCCTCGGACTGATGAAGTCCTTTGGATGAAAGACGAAACGTTTCAAGAAAAAAATGTAACCATCAAGATGACCTGACTTAACTTTGTTGGACTTTTGTAATAGGGTTCTGTGGAAAGATTACAAAAGGTTAATATCTTACCTGTTTTAGATTAATTCAGTTTGGAAAAATATTGAATTCTGACCAGATTAATTAGCTAGTCTGAGTGGAGCCAAGACTACAGTGGTTTACGGCCATCTTAAATCAACTCTTCACTGGTGCTGCGCATGTTGAAAATTTTTATATTAACAGGTTTTGTAAATTTGGTAATTACACCAACACTATTTTTGTATAAGTGTGTAAATTTTTACAACTGCTTAAAACCCTAAAAATGGAGCAGGTTAACATTATGTCATTATTGCATTGTTTTAAGTTTTTGTCTGTTTGAACTAAACCACATATTTTTACTGCATGACATGAACTGATAATGTTCATTTTACTATATATATAGTTAGTATACTGTATATTCATGTATATATAGAGATTCATATACCATATTTTCAGACTATAAGGCACACTTAAAATCCTTTAATTTTCTCAAAAATTGACAGTGAGCCTTGTTATTTGGTGCATCATGTATTAATTCTGCTTGTGGTTACTGACCTTGAACAGATTTTATGAGGTACACGGCGCTCAAAAATATGTCAAAATGAACTTGTTTTGCTTAATGCACCTTATATCCAGTGCACCTAATGTATGAAAACGGACTCGTTCATTGATATCGCACCTTATAGTCCGAAAAATACAGTTATCTTCATATGGATGTTTAGGATCATAAAGCATTCACACATTTTCAGCACCCACAAAATAAAAAGCACAAGCCCTCAGATTTGTGCTTATATCATGAAAGGTCCTGTTTAGGTGGCCAGTTTAAGTGACATGAGACTTCTTGACTAATATACAAATGCAATGCCACAAATTACAGACTATCATTTACCAGTTGTACCTTTTCTCTGTGAGAAATGGTCCTACATTGTACCTCTGCTTTGAATTCTTTGTGCCAGGCATGTAAAGCCCTTCAGTCAGGCAGCTCCAGCCCATTTTTATGTGATTGATGTGAGCGCTTAGCTGGGTGACAGAGGTCACGGTGCTCAGGAGATTGTTTTAGCCCTACCTGCTTCTCTTTTCCACTTCCACGTCTTTTCTGTTCACCCCCTCCCCCCCTCAGATTCTCTCCTTCTCTCCCCACCTGGAGTGTCATGAACCCTCTCCACACTCCACCACCTAATTATATCCTGGACATGTAAATGTATTCATATTCATGAAGGCACAGATGCTAAATTAACTGTGGCAGGGACACGTCGCACTGTGCCGACTGCACAATCTGCTTCTTCCACTTACGGAAAGTAGGGAGGGAGGAGAAGGGTGGAGCAGGTGGATGAGCAAACACTGAAGGAAAAGAATAGACGGGGGAAAAAAACAGGAAAAAAGGACGTTGTATGTGTATATATGCAGAGAAAAACAAAAAAAAGTGAAAAGAGCAGCATTCAAGGAAGAAGAGGCATTGTCAAAATTGTGCAAGGAGGAGGTCTGGCATTTTTTAAAGTGGTTCCAAAAGTTTCTGAGGTGGTCACAAAAAACCTGGGAGGTGATGAGTGACAATTCAAAAAGCCAGGGAGCATAAAAAAAAAAAAAAGAAACACCAGCAACTTGGAGCTGGTGGCAGCAGAACGGCGTGTGGGGAACTCAGGGGCAGATGGAGGGAGGTGCAGTGGTGTGCAGCGAACAGATGGCCGCGCCGAACTTGATATATGAAATTAATAATGTTTCTCAAATAGAATTCAGAAACAGGAATACATTACCTGAATTTTAATAACAGTTTTTTTTTTTTCTTTTCCTTGTTTTAAATGAGAAGTGGGAGCAGAAAGGAACATTTGCATGTCAATATGTGTGTGTGTGTGTGTGTGTGTGTGTTGGGGTGGGGGGGACAAATAAGGAATATGTAGCCTGTTCTAATAGTCGTTTTCCCTCTGCTTCCACTGAAAAACAGGCAGTGGTGGACAAATAATGGCAAATATACGCTGCAGAAAAGTTTTCCCTATCAGGATAAAATGATCTTTTTGTTTAATGGTTCACATTTTATATCCAACATTAGTATTATTTACCTAAGTATCAGCTTTCTAATATTAAAAGAGTGTGCATCATCTGAAATAATTATTATTGAACAAAAGCTTGAAAACTTAAGAATCTTTTTCTCAAAAATTGAAACAAACAAACAAAAAAAAAGAAAGAAAATCCATTAAAGTATATTTTTAATCTTTTTTGAAGCAGAGTTCAGGGGAAATGTCATAAATAATGTGGCGCAGAGGTTAGAGAAGGCGAGCCGGTGATGGGAAGGTTGCAGGTTCGAACACCCGGACAGACAGCAGCAAAATGTGGATGAGAAAGTTGAAGCGCTCACACCTGCCTCCACCCTCATTTGCACCACTCTGAGCCCTTGAGCAAGGCCCTTGACCCCCACCATCTGCTCCCCCGGGCGCCCTCGCTCTCTGCTCCACACAGAGGGCTGTGGTAGCTCGGTGGTCTGTGGTTGTGTCAGGAAGGGTATCCGGCGTAAAAAACAAGTCTTGGAGCGAGTTGTTTCCATGTTTCCTGAAGAAGGGAGCAGCCAAAAGAAGAAACAAAATGTAAATATTAGGCAGTGCAAAGATACTGTATATGAGGACTTCTTAGAGAAATAAAACATTTCAACGTTTTGTTCAAATAGTGTTTCACAATTAATCCCAAGAAAGTGAACCTCATTATGCTCCCAAACCTTTACAGCATTTGTTGTTTTTTTTACTGTCTGTTGTGAAAGGCAGGAGATCAGTAATCATGTTTGTGCTCCTTTGTGTCTGTCAGCAAACCTTCTCATAAACCACTGGATGATAAAGACACCCCCAGAAAGTACCATAATCACTGGAACATCTACAGCTGGTTACCTTTTGGAGTCAACCTGATTCAAGATGTCTGCCAAAACTAAATTACCTTCACAAATACTCTAAACGGCTGCATTATACTGATATTGAGCTTAGAAGTTGATTAAGTAGCTGAAAATGCAATGCATCCCCAATGAATACTAATGCTAACGGATTATAAAACATTTCAACATTTTGGCCACGTGGCAGAAAATGTACATTTCTTCAACAAATCACTTTATTTACTATTGTAGCAGATTTTAATAAACACTTTTATATAAACCAAAAAAAGTCCATGCTCAATAATCCAGGTATACAATTCAACAATTTTTGTCAGGTCATCTGGACATCAGTCAAGGAAACACACAACGCAAAACTGAGTTTCAGTTTTGCGTTGTGTGTTTCCTTGCATTTTTTTTAATTGGAGTTGCATGAGCCACTATAAATTATTTGTGACTGAAGTTGTTTTAAGTTGACTAGTTCACTTTGGGCTTGGCCACACCTGAGCTAGCCATTAGCTTGTTATGTTGTTCCAGTCAAAATCAAACATTGTTTCTTCATTTGAAACTATTCAGATTTATCTACAGCAGGTAAGATAAAATTTGTTTACAACTATTCCACAGAACTCTTCTTATATACGTCTGAACTACCCCTTTAGATTTAATATATACCGTATTTTCCGCCGTACACGTTGTACCACCGTTTAAGTTGCATCAGTTAAAATATGTTTAATAAAGTGGAAAAAAACATAAATAAGTCGCTTTGCTGTATAAGTCACATCTATTATGCATCACCGCTGACGCATCGTGTTTGTTACGCGTCACCGCTGACAACCCGGAAATGTGGGCCGGTGTTGAGCCAAAAATCGATTGACTGCCAAATGGTGGCCGCTGGAGCGTGCATGGGAGAACTTTAACAAGAATTTAACAAGATTAACACTTAAAAACAATTGTTTGCTCGAAATTATAGTAAAGGTGTGTCTCAGTCCAACTTTTGTTTAATAAATGCACTTTGAAGGTCAAATCAGCTGCATTTCAAAAGATGATTTGTGGCACGCGCACAGGGAGGGACGAGTCGTTGTGCATTTCTTTGAAATTTAACAAGATAACCACCTAAAAGCAATTATTTGTTTGCTCGGCTTTATAGTGAAGTTGCATCTCAGTTTAACTTTCCTTAATTATTATAAAGAGCCATATTGAATGTTTCAGTCTGCTATTGTGTAATATGATTGTGTTTATTTAAGAGGAAGACTGTCAGAAAATATTTAACAAACTACAGAAACAGCAGAAAGCTGAGGCTGTAACCCTGCAATATGTAGAGGGAGTGGCAGCTTGAGAAACTTGGAACTAGTTTAGCTACACCGTCTGTTCACCTTCATGGGTAATGACAGATGGCCAAGTAGCTTTCTGCAGCAGTGCATAGAAAAGCAACACCATGTCATGAAGAAGGTTGCACTTGTGGGATTTTAGACAAGCTCTGGTCTGCTGTGAGATCTGCTGGCGTTTTTTACACCTGTAAGCATTCACAGTTTTATTCAAAATGGTTTGTTTTTCCTCACAAACTGATTGCCAACACTCGTTTATTTACCTTCGCAGTGCCGTTAACATTGGTTCCGGGACAAGCGAGGAGCGTCAAGGTACATCTCAATCCATGGGGTGTGATTTTCCTCAGAAAACAGAAGGTAGAAGTTGGCGAGGCTTTGTGCACATGGAGAGTGTTACTTACTGGTTATTGCGGTGGTCATACTGTGTCCCGTATGGCAGTGTATAAACGAACAGCATGCAAACACCTTCTGTCCAAACATCTGTGATAGGCACATTTTTAGGCAGCCTTCCAAAAGCTAATAAAAAGTATTGGCGTAAAAAAAGAGGGAAAAACATTTTAGCTGCTTTGTGTATCGACCCTGCTTGTTTCTGTTTTTTCCTTGTTTTTGCTGTTATTCTTCATGCTTCACATTCCTAACAGAAATACAACCGTTTTTTTCTATGTCTCTTTAAGTTTTCAAGGATGTTTGCCAAAAAGAACTGTTGATAAGACTCATCCTGATCATTTTGACTTTGTATTGTCTCCCTGGAGAATCAGAATGTTGGTTATTCATTAAGAATAAAGAAGGCACAAAGTAGGGCACACTTAGCAATTTATAACTGATGCTTTTTTCCTCTTTCAGCAGCTTCTATAGAATAAATCATGACAATTTCCTTGTTTCAAAGTAAAAAAAAGTACTTTTTAAAATTGATCTCTCATCAGGATCATGCATCAGAAATTTTTTCTCTCAGTTTAGATCCTTACAAACTAGATAAATGTCTCTAACTTAAAGAAGATGTAAATGTGTCCCAGTTCAAGCTTGTACAGTGATTTACCAAATTTATCATTCTGTCAAAGTATTTTTGGTGACTAACTTTATCCAAATGGTTTTTTTTGTTGTTTTTACATCAACCAAGTGGCTTTTGTTGTTTACCAACAAATGTTTGGAGCTCTTTTGTGAATTATCCTTCTTAAACCGAAACACGCACCATTATGTTTTCTAAGTAAGTAGCTTTGCTTCATAACCCTAGTCCAGTAGTTTGGATTCTTAATCTTAACAAATATCTGTGTTGCCTGTTAAAACCATGTCCATGGACCAGATAACTGAAGAAGCTGCAGAGTCGGGTGTAACATGGTAGAGCTGCAGTTTCTGGCCTGAGCCTGACCCAAAATTCGAGCCAGGTCGGGCCAAAATTATGTGTTTGATGGACGGGCCGGCTCGGGTTAGAGTTTTTGATACAGTTTTAATTGTGCATGTGGCCCCGTCCACCCTTTGCTCTTATCACACATCCGAGGATTTGCAATTGGCCCACATCAAGCAATATAATAGAGCTGGAAAGTATTAAACAAAAGATAAAAACAGGAGAACTCACTCTACAAGAGCCAGCACAATTTAACCTGCTGATGAGTGTCAGGTCAGGTGCATGATCAGATCTGACTTCCTGGTAGAAAGAGGTTTTAAAAAAAAAGGTCACATTCAGCTTCAAAGGGACAACCGGATCATTGGCCACACGTGTCCGCTGATCGGCCGGTTGAAAGTTTAAAAAAAGTTGCGTTAAGCTTCAGATGGACATGGACAATCGGATCATCGGCCGCATGCGCCCCGCTCCGCGCCCTACTGTCATCTGCGGTGAAGGAAGTTGCAGCATCTGAAGCTGCAAATGCTGTAGAGAGCAGCACGTTTAATTTAAATAGCCTCGTTCTATATTTTTCCAAGTAATGTTGATCTAAAAAAATGTTTGTTCATCTTTATTATAGCCTATCTTTAGAGTTGATTTTTTTAGGCTATTCGTTTCATACATTAATATCCATTTGGTGATTTGTTCTTCAGTCTGAAGAAGTCTTTCGGATGAAAGACAAAACATTTCTACATTTTTTGTTTTGTTTTTTGAATGTCCAGAGGACCCAACTTAACTTTTTTAGCTTTTTCTACCTGGATTATTGAGCATGCATCAGGATATACATGTTGAACTGTAGCTTTTATAGAGAATAATTCTATCTTAAGTATAGTTTACATGATTTGAACTCTGTGTGTACAAATTATTGCACCACAAATAAAACTGAGCACGAGACAATCGTTATAAACCCAAGCTTGGCCGAGGAGAGACTGTTGCTGTCATAAAGATTATTATTAACATCGGGGTTCAGAAAGGATTAGACTAAAAACCCACAGGAAAGGTAGGTAAAAATGATTTTGTAGGGAACATGAAGTGGAACGTCAAGATACCTTTGGGAAGTTAATATTGTTTCCAGAGGAGAATTCAACAATGGATTTATTAATAATTAGAATTGTTCTTCTCTTTTGCAGATCTCTGGGGAAGGCAGGGTTCCAGGAATCCAGGTAAGACAAGTGTAAGAAGTAAATGGACTGCACTTATATAGCACTTTTTTATTTTATCAAGATAATCAAAGCGCTGTACACTACAATCTGTGCTCTCATTAACCCATTCATTCAAACACTCTAGAAAGAATAATCAGAGCTTTATCACATCCATACACCGATGAGACACACATCGGAGGCAATGAGGGGTTCAGTGTCTTGCCCAGGGACACTTCAGCATGTGACTGCTGGTGGAATCAAACCCCCAACTCTTGCATTGGAGGATGACTGCTCTAACCACTCAGCCACCCTACTTGAGCAGGTAGGCAGACTGAATACGTAAGTAGAGCAGCTGAGTTGACTTTTCCTTACTTTGCTTAGGAGGCAATTCACAAAAACAATCTTCTGAAGGATATTCACAAAACAGACCTTGGAAGATGAAACCAGGACACTGAGAAATCTATGAGGAGCACAGGTAAGTGTAAATAATCTTAGAAGCAGGGGACAAAACACAAAGATTGCTCAGAAGGCTGAAGGTAAATGTCACAAGTTAGCAGTCCAACAAGATATAGAGGTTCAGCTCAGCCTTAAGTAGTGGTGCCAATCAGTCCAGATCAGTCACAGCTCTAGTGGCAGAAAACCTGTAACACAAAGAGGAGAAAGGGAAAGACTGGAACAAGCTGGAATCCTGACTGTTGCCCCTTCTTAAGGCACTACGTCATGCATTCCTTTGGCTTTCACTAATTTTCCAGTTTTTCATTTTGTTTTAGGCGCCATAGCTTTGACCCCTGAACACAACTTATAAAAGACAACTCGTGTCAGCCAGTACTTTGGACTTTGATGGTCATAAATCAAAGCTGACCAACAAAAATGAAGCCAGCCAAGTATAATGTTCGTGTGTGACTTCAACTGGATTGTAAATGAAGCCAGATGGGCTGGGGGGAGTGCCACTGATCAGTGCTGGATCCCATCACTAAATGGCTGCGAGTGTGTTTTCCCCTCATGCACAAATTACGGCATCACCTCATTCAGTGGCATAAATCAAAGCCCAAGCTGTGATATGTACAGGGCATCCCTCCATCTCATTACTAAGACAAATTCGCTGGCAGCTTAAGATGTGTGAGCCCCGTTTGAATGGTTGATATTTCCACAATCTGTACTTCTGTAGCTGGTGTGATTTTAAAGCAATTGTGAGGCTGATCATGTCACTTAAAGACATGCTTGGAGATGAAACAGACTGGGCGTGTTGCTTCATGGGAGACTTCTGGACATTTACTATGTTTGAACTTAGGAGAGTGGAAATAAAGTCAAGCTTAAAGCAAACAAAATAAAAAATAAAACTACTTTAAGCAGGTTTGAAAAGTGATAAAAGATGCTAGTGCTCCACAATGGAAACATTCAAAGAAACATCAAGAAGATTCAGCAGTCTCTTGATTTTCCAGGCACAAAGTCATGACCTTTCCTCTTCTAACACAACTTCCATTGCAGAATGAAGAAAAGACCGCTTTGAGAGTCTGGATTTCTCGTTCAGTATTCAGCTTTGCTTCCAGTTTGACGCAGTGGCTTCTCTGAAAGGGACTCCATATCGTGTAAAAAGATTTACAAGAATGAATCATTTGGTCTTCTGCTTTCCAGTGCACAGAAACATTGACAAAAATAACAGTTCTGGGTGTATTTATATAATAAAAAAGTCAATGTGATTTTTATAAATTTCTGAAGCAAATGAAGCACGGCCAAGCTTAATAAAACTGTCATATTTACAGGTTTCCCTACTTCTACTTCATCAGCCACTTATGAAGCAAAGTAATTCTACAGAGATCTGCTGACAGAACATCCTTACTTGTAAGGTATTCTGAATTTTCTTGTCTGCAGCTCTCTAAGATGGACAAAAGGATGTTTTATTGTCAACAGTGAAGTGTTTTATACTGAAAGTTGTTGATGTGGGTCTGTGCGGGAGCAGTGAACTCCTGCAAGCCTGATGACAGGGTTGATCAGCTGTCAGTCAAGGCAAAGAAAATCAGATCAATAACATTCTGTAGTCTGTACAAGTAGCTGTGGCGCCTTAGGCAAGAGTCTTGAAACTTTCATCATACTTTGCTCAGAAGAGTTTTCTCTCCTCGACAAACATTCTAGTAAATATGTCTACACTTGATTAGTCAAATATTTTACCCAATGTGAAAAGTAAATAAATTAGATGGACCTCTTTTATATGAAACAATATAATGTTCTAGAGAAAATGGCACAGCAGTCTCACGAGAAGAAAAAGTCTTCAGACTGTTACAAGAATTTAGATGCAGCTTTTACTTCTTATTATGTTAAATATTGATTTTATTTTTAATTCAAGTCAACTTGACAGTGGCATCCAATCAGGGCAGTAGGTTTAGTGTAAAGGTTACAAACAAATAACATTAGGCTTATTGTAGAAAGTTATTGGATTAACCTCCGTTTTTGAAGAAATGACAAGCTAATGGCTAAATAGGGCCCAAGAACACAATGTATTGCAAACAGCCTATTGCAACTTCATTCTCAAACATTTCACAATATTTCATGCAAACACCTGGTGATGAGTTGGATCAGATGACAGGGCAGGGGACGATGCCAGACAGACCCGGTGGACCCAAATGCGTAGTGAGGGTTTGCTGGGAACGCCTGGTGGAAAAACCCATCCGAAAGATCTTCAACTCATACATCGGGGACAGCTTTAACCACATCCCAGCTGAGGTGGGTGAGAAGTTCAGCAATCTGGAATAGACTCCGAGACCTAGGACATGCTCTAGAGACTGTGTCCCTAAGTTGGCCTGGGAATGTTTTGAAATCCTCCCAGAAGACCTGAATGAAGTGGAATGAAAAGAGATGACTGGGCCTCCCTGCTCAGGCTGCTGCCTTCACAACCCAACTTCAGAACAAGTGTAAGATGATGGATGGACGGATGGATGGATGGATGGATAGTTTTGTAATATAGTTATTTACATAGAAATCTGTGATTGATTTGCAAGCACAAATAGCATAGATAGTAGATAACTGCAGCAACCTTGGGTATACGTTTCAGCAGAAATACAATATTTGTACCCAATGTGAAAGTGATGGCAGTGTACAGCTTTGTTAAAAAACATGTTTTGGAGCCAGTATAAAATCTTTAAGATTGATGTTTTCTAAAACTTTAGTTGTGGCTCCGTTCTGTCAGAGCCAAAACCAAAGCAGAATAAATGGATTTTCCAAGATCATATGTTCTCCACCCTAAATTAGTTCAAACACCTGTCTACAAAGTACAACAGGTAAGATATTAACTGTTCATTACCTTTCCACAAAGTCATACTTTAGAAGACCTGGACTGTCATGACTGTCTGAACAGCAAGTTAACTTTTTTCTTCTATACTGTTACTTAAACATTACTTCAATGTTATAAATATTTGCAAAAACACACTTTTATGAATCCCTTGCCAAGTTTTGGCTCCATTATGGTTGAGTATTTAGATGCAGACTCATGAGCCATATCAGGCATGTTCTTTGGCACATTATACAGAACATTTGTCACAGTCTCCAGGAATTGTCATGATAAAACACAGCAGGCGTCAAGTTGCAGACACAGTTATAAATCTTATGCACTTAGTCTTAGAGAACAGGGTGTTGGGGGTTATTTGGCAGAAGCTGTCAATGAAATGTGTGTGTATTTTCATTCATGATTCTACCTGGATCTGAGTGTACCTGTAAGTGTGCTGTGTTGGATGTGAGCAAGTGCCTGCCAGCAGTCCTCACTGTATCTCACAGTAAAAGAGCATTAATTCACATGGAAAAACAAGGACATAAGAGGAGAGGACCTGGATCTTTTCATTCAGGAGTTTAACACAAACCAGACCACCTCTCTCCAAGTCCAAGGAGCAAATTAGGAGCTGGGAGCTGCCGACTGCACTTGTGACAAAGACATGATAAAGAGAGCAGGCAGGCTGGATTGCTGCATGATTCACATGGATCCCCAATACCAGAGGAATGCTAACCATGTATAACAGTAGGAAAAGTAAGATGATAAAAGTTCTACTTAAATTTAATTTCTATTTTTTTTGTTATTAAGAATTATTTACATGGTAAAATATGTCTCCTGAATCTCTTCCTGTGAGTTTCATTTTATGAGTACAAATTTTGACCTGAATTTTCTTCCTCTCAGCTGATTGGCTAATGTCATGTCAATCACAAATTTAACGAACCAATTAGAGAACAGATGGACTTGCCTGTAGAAACCTCATTGAGCGGACTGGTCGTCAGAGCGTCCGCCATATTGAATGTGGCAGAGCTGTGGGCCAACTAATACAATGAACTGGACTGAACTTTTGAATGTGTATATATATATCTATCTATCTATCTATAGATATCTATCTATCTATCTATATCTATCTATCTATCTATCTCTATCTATCTATCTATCTATAGATATCTATCTATAGATATCTATCTATCTATCTATCTATCTATCTATCTATAGATATCTATCTATCTATCTATCT
>NC_056516.1:24674451-24738570 GCF_014905685.2 Nematolebias whitei
TCTATCTATCTATCTATCTATAGATATCTATCTATCTATCTATCTATCTATCTATCTATCTATCTATCTATCTATCTATCTATCTATCTATCTATCTATCTATCTATCTATATAAATGTTTGCACAAATCACAGTGTCCCTGACTTTGATTTTTTTTTTTTTAACACAATAAAATGCAACTTTTCTGCTGCAGTTACTCTCAGTTGTATTTTAACAGCTCCTTCACAAAGATGTCAGCAATGTCCCCAGTGAGCTCACAAAGTGATACACACAAATCACTGTTCAAGACTGGATGTAGTGCTGGAAGTTTAATCTCATTCTGTTTGTTTTTTCTTCTTGGAGGTTGAATTTTTGATTTCACTATCTGAGTAGGAGGGAGTCTGACAAAAGTGACACGTGTCATGTTGACATTATATTTAATTCAGATGTATGTGTTAGTCTAAAGAAAATCTATGATTTATGAGCTTGTTTTGGTTATTACCATGAAAGTGTCTCAACAGACACGGTCACAAATCTAATAACCGTCACACACAAAAGATTAATATTCAAATGTAAAGAATTTATTCAGCCTTTTTGTGTTAGCCTTATATTAAACTGTCATGTGAGCTTGGTTTTGACAATTGCTGCCACTCGACCATTATAACTCTTTTATGAACATTTTACCTGAACATAAATACAAAAGGTACAGCGTGGACTTGTCATTAAACCTTAGTCGCATAATTGAACACGAAGTCAAACTCTTCGTTGGTGTCAGATTGTTAGAACAGACAATTAGAACACTGGCTGATATGTTTTACAAGACATCAAAGCAGAAATGCAGTTAAAGTTAACATTTTTAACTCATAGTGCTTTTTTTTTTCTTTCATACTGTGTCACAGAGCAAGAAGGCAGTGGTTGAGAATGGCACAGAGTCATATAAGCTGCACTAAATTCATTCTCAGAGCAAGAAGTTCATGTTTTCACTAACAGGATGTAAAAAGAAACTTGTTTTTCTGTTTAGGTGCAGTTTGACCAGGTCAAGGAACTCGACATGCTTCCTCTTTAATAAAATATATATATATATGTTTCTTTGTTTTACAGAATAGAGTCAGCCATGCTTCACTATGGTGAGGTACCAAAGGCAACAGATTTAGAAGGAGCTGGTGTGTGTCTTTAGGAAGGCTGTCTTGGTGTTCCTCCTGAGGGATCCCAATACGTTTCCAGGTCAGAGAGAATTAAAAAAAAATGTCTCCAGTAAGTTTTGTGTCTGGCTGTAGGTCTTTAGAATGTGCCTCAAAGGAAGCGGTCCAAGAGCCATCATAATCAGATGCCTAAACCACCTCAGATGACTACATTCAATGTGGAAGGGCACCACTCCAAGCTGCTCTGGATGATGGCGCTCCTCTCCTTACCTCTAAAGGTGAGCTCAGCCACCCTATGGAGGAAGCACATGTCAGCTGTTTGTATTGATTCTTTTGATTTCAATCATGATCGACATCTCATGACAATAGGTGAGAGGTGGAAGTGGCAAACCAGCAAACTGAAAGCTTTGCCTTTTGTCTCAGCTTCTTATTTACCTTGGCCGACGGACCCAACGGTCTCATTACTACGGATGAAGCTCCGAGCTGTTGATCCATTTCCCGCTCCATCCTTTCATCACTCATGAGCAAGACTGCCAGAGACTTGAACTCCTCAGCTTAGGCTCTAATTTATAAAATGCTAAATCAGGAACTAAATTTTAAACATAAGATAACTCTTAAATGACATTTTCAGGTGTAGTTACTTTGAACTGGCTTTTTTTTTTTTTTTTTAATTCAGCCTTTATTTATACAGGTTAGTTACAGCCATCTTAGTGCACCATGATAGACAGCATCCAACATCTACAGGGTGCTTGTAGGAGCGTCCATGTAAATAATGTCACCGTAATCAATGGAGGGAAGGAAAGTTGCAGTTACAAGGCGTTTCCTAACATTCAGTTAGACAGGATCTATTTCTGGACCATAAAAAAACAGTTACTTTCAATTTCTTTTCCAAGTTTTCAACGAGGCTTAAAAGAGAGATGTGAATCAACCAAAATCCTCAAGTATTTATAAGAATCGAGAAACGCAATAGAAACAACATTCATAGGTAAAATAGAATGAAGGACAGCTGGGACCGACTTCCTGTTTGAAAACAACATCCCTTTGGTGTTGGCTTTTTTTTTTTTTTCATTTACCCTTTATTTATACAGGTAGTCTCTTTGAGCCACGAGAACTCATTTTCAAAAGAGACCTGTTTAGGGAGCAGATGGGGGTTGAGGACCTTGCTCACGGGCCCAGGGTGGGGCGAGTGTGGGTGGGGGCAGGTGTGGGTGCTTCACCTACCCCACCCACATTTTTTTATGTTGTCGGTACTGAGGCGTGAACTGGCGAACTTCCGATCACAGGCTCACCTTCTCTAGCCTCTGCACCACCACTCCCCTCCCCCAACACTATCAGCATTTAGCACCAGTTTGAGACGGAACAAATCTGACTGGATGATGTTGAAAGCAGACTGTAAAAGCTGGAAAACCTTAGCAACTGTTGTAAAAGCTGGAAAACCTTAGCAACTGTTTTAGCTTGACAATAAACAATTGTATCATCAGCATAGAAATGTAAGAATGCATCAGGAATGATCGGTCCTACACTACTTATGTAGATTATGAAGAGGGTGGGTCCTAAGACTGAACCTTGTGGTACACCATTATTAACAATTAGATAGCCCCCCCCCCACTGTTGACAACAAGAAGAAATATATTCCTTTGGAAATACAAACAATTTGATGGTTTAAATTAATGCTAGGTTTCCTTTAAATTAATGTACATCACAGCAATGCTCTCTGAAGTTATGGCCATGTGTGAGTTTATGTGTATGTGTTTGTCTCAGCTGTGTGTTTATTCAGTTAAGCAGGCTTGAATCCAGCCGCCCTTTCTAAAATCCTCTGTCTCCTCTCCTTATCAACATCACTGTCGTCCTGCCTCTCTGTCAGTGCTGTGTGTCTGAACCACCTCGCCTGATAGCCAGCAGCTGCTGAAATAAGCCTGCAGTTTGTCAAACTGCAGCTACTTTCTCCTCTGCACAGTGACACGCCATTGTTGCAGGATGCACTTCAATTATGTTTTTGGATTTTTTTTGTTCGTGTTTATGAACATTTCTCAATAACTCAGTGGGGTTCAGTGAACAGTAATATCTTACCTGCTACAGATGGCTCCTTGAATTGTAATTAGTCCTTAGCTTATCAGTCTAGTCAGAATTAAACTATTTCTCCAAACTGAGTCTGTTTAAAGAGCTATCTCTGACAGGTAAGATATTTGCAACCTTTCCACAAAACTCTACTTCAAAAGATATAAGCTCTTATTGGTGGTTTTGATAAAAACTCTTAGGTTCTTGTCGTTTTATTTTAATAGAAAAACCCAGTGCCATTCACATTTTTAATTTTATTATTTTTTTTACTGTTAATGTGTAAATACAATCAGCTGAATGCAAACACAGCCGGTCGTTTTCTGACGAGTGTTGCCACAAATGTCAATGTTCCGTAGAAACAAATTGGACAATTAGGCCAAGTCGCATGTCTCTCTGTTGTGAGCGGAGACTCAACTGTGGAGAAGTAAAACAGAAAAACAGTGCTGGGCTCAGTTCTGATAAATCACTAACAGTTAATAAAGGAATTCATTTTTGTTTAGCGGATTAGTGTTTTCGATAACTTTGGACACCGTTAGAGGAATTGGCTTTCGCTGAATTAGATTTCGCCAACGTTGAGTCCACTAACAAAATTCACAGCTTGTTCCTGTCAGTTGTGGGCGTGTCTTGAAAGGTTGGTTAGGCACACTATTGGCTTACGTGTGCGAGAGACAGGTTGACACAGCTTCAACTGGAAGGAGACAAAGACGTGACAGAGACTGAGTGACAGACGTCTTAGTAGTTAGCGGTTTAGCGTTAGCAAAGCTAATTTTTTTTTATTCAATTTCAATTCAGTTCAATTCAGTTTATTTATATAGCACCAATTTACAACGGCAATCATCTCAGGGCACTGAACAGAAACATTCACATTCATAAAAAGTTAGTTAATAACTTTATGTATCTAAGGATAGATAAGGATAATAAAGATATTTAGTTAGCAGAATATGGGTTAGCGCAGCTAACATTTTGGTCAGTTGTGCCTACCACTGCAGAAAGACAATTTTGATAAATTTGAATGCAGTACTTTAAATCCCCAAATGAATAAAAACAGCTTGAGCTTTTAAACAAGAACAAAAGATAAAAACAATGTTTGACAGCTATCACCGTTAGGTTCAGGGCTAAACTGTAACAAAAAAAACTACTTATTTTCTGTTTGAAATCACAAACAAGATGAATGATTTATTTGGTCTTGCCACTGTGACGTCTATTCCAAATCGTATCTTCGTAACCGATGGTTAACCATTCATACTGGCATATTTAAGCTCCAATATAAGCCAACAGTTCTGTCTGTGATTCATATAATTTCTCTTCAGTACTTGATCCCTGCAGCATTTCTCTCTGCTCATCTTCATGCTGTGTAGTTTTCATCAAGTGAACTTGCTGGCACCATACTGACACCCACCAGGCGTACAACTAGTCAGAAGACTGATAACGTACCCCCAGGCCGCCCTCGTCTTAAACTGAACGCACCTTTTACTTTAGTCTCATGAAAAGAACAGACAGCTCACAAGTCAACACTGGGGAAGAAGTGTGTATTAATTTGAATAAAACGGGCAAACTGTTTTAAAGGTTTTATACGTTCATGTACATTTTATAATTTGTGGTGAAGACCAGCTGTCTGAAAAATCTGGTCATCCTTTCTTTAATGTTTCATGATTATTGTAGGGAATAGCAGCTTTTAGTTAGGTATTGAGCACCTACAACTTCTTTATGTGGGTAAATATAAAAAACGTTGAGGTTTATTTTGTGACACCAACATTGTCAATGGCTATGAAAGATGATAAGACAAAAGTAGAAAATGTAGTGTGAATGCTGAGGGCTGAATAACTGCAAAACTTGTTGCAGAATGAATTATTAATTGAATGCTTGAAGGGTAAAACAAGCTCAACAGAAGCTAAACTTAGCAAATCAACTAAAATATATAATTAGCTAAACTGTAGCTGAAAGCCAGGATTGAAAAGATCGTGCCTAAAACTTTAAATTAGCAAAACGATAAAAGTTAAAGTGAGTAAAAGACTAACTAAAAAAAAAAATCAAAGGTCATACTCATTAATCCAGGTAAAAAAATCCAACCAAGTTAAGTCAGGTCCACTGGACAGTTTATTTATTCTTTTTTTTTTTTAGATGTTTCGTCCTTCATCCAAAGGACTTCATCAGTCCGAGAAGCCACATCAAACTCAGCCCCACAAGCAGCACACTCACATAGTGGACCAAACAGTTTGCTGGTGGTAAGATGGTTTCTGGGCCACGACCTCTCCCCTTTTCTGAGTTTGTTGTGGCTCCTCGGACTGATGAAGTCCTTTGGATGAAGGACAAAACATGTAAAAAAACAAACCAAAAAAAAAGTAACCATCCAGAATGACATGACTTAACTTTGATGGATTTTTTTTCACCTGGATTATTGAGCATGATGATGATGTTTTGAACCACTTTGGCTATGGCTGCCTCAAATGAGTTGACAGGGGAGAGAGTGGGCCCCAGAAACCATCTTATCATCAGCAAACTGTTTGGTCCACTATGTGAGTGTGCTACTTGTGGCACTGAGTTTGTTGTGGCTCCTCGGACTGATGAAATTCTTTGGACGAAGGATGAAACGTCTCAACAACAAAAAAAAAAGAAATCATCCAGATGACCTGACTTAACTTTATTGGACTACTCTAAAAGCTAAAATTAATAAGACTACTCTAAAAGCTAAAATTAATAAGACAACAGCTTAAAGCTAAAAAGGAGTATAAGACAAAAAAAAAAAGTAGCTGGATTTTGTCAGTTAAATGGTAACAATCTTATAAAATTATGGAAACAATTCAAATTTCTTTTTATTTAGCATTAATTTTCTCACTGTGAGAGTTATGTTGGTGTAAAATATATACGAGACACGTTTTTGCCTGCTGAACTTACCGTTGAATGTGGAACAGAGAAAATCATCTCATTAAACACATCCTGTGATATGATGCAATGTGACACGTTAACAGCCTTGTTCCCTTTGTTTCATTATCTGTGTAGGTGCCTCCAGTGCCAGGTAATTATCAGTGCAAGCTTTTAACTGAATTTAAACAATTATGCTGCTTCTTGCAAGGCTTTACCTCACCTTTTGCCAAGTTATGAAAAATTGTCTTGAAACAAGAAGATCAATAATGACCACAATCTTTTCTGAGCAAACATTTCAGCAGCTATAGTTTTAATTTACAAGTCCATTTAAATTAAGTCTATTTTGTTCTTGGTCCTGCTCAGACTAGACAGGGGTGGTTGTGGTGTAGAGTATCTGACTTGGGACTGGAGTGTGACAGATTCAACTCCCTGCCATGCCCATATATTATGGTGTGCTTGTCTGTATTTTTAGCAAAATATCTTATAAACCGCATGACGGATTTTCACAAAACTCTCAGAAAGTATTTAGCTAAATGTACATGTAAAATTGATAAACTTTTTTAACTTTTCAAGTTAACTTCATTTAAAATGTCTTGATGCATGCTCAATAATCCAGGTAGAAAAATCCAAAAAAGTTCAATCTGGTCCTCTGGACATTCAAAAAAAAAAAAAAAAAAAAGCAAAAAAATGTAGAAACGTTTCTTCTCTCATCCGAGAGACTTCTTCAGTCTGAGGTGCTGTATTCAGCTCAGTCTCTTAAATAGCACCTTCTCAGAGTGGATCAACCAGTTTGCTGCTGACAACCAAAACCAGCTGCTCACATGCTCAAGAAGGACCATCAGCCTAACGATGGATCATTAGCACACTGATGGCTGTTTACTGTTCACAGAGGGCTGAGTGATACTAGCAATCACAGCATTGTAAGAGGGGGACAGTTGAACCCGGAGGCCTCCACCCCTGTTTAATGATGGACGATTCTTTCACATGCATACACACACACACACACACACACACACACACACTGTATATAAAGTGGCTATTAATGAGACAATCGGCTTGCCACGGCCTGCCACCGTCGTCTGCCAGGAGCAACTGAATCAGCTTCATTTTGCTGTGCCGCCCTGCAAAGTGCAGCTGATTGGACCGTCAAAGTGCATTTATTAAGTAAAAGTTCAACTGAGACACCTTTACTATAAAGTCAAGCAAACAAATAATTGTTTTAGGTGGTTATCTTGTTAAATTTCAAAAAAATGCGCAAAGGCTTGTCCCTCTGCGCGTGCCCACTTCCGAGAATTGGGTTTTGAAATGCAGCTGATATGACCGTCAAAGTGCGTTTATTAAGCAAAAAGGTAGACAGACACAGCTTTCCTGTAATTTCGAGCAAACAAATAATTGTTTTTATCAATCTTGTTAATTCTTGTGAAAGTCCTCCAGTGCACGCTCCCTCGGCCGCCATTTGGCAGCCAATCGATTTTTGGCACAACACCGGCCCACATTTTCAGGTTGTCAGCGGTGACGCATAACAGATGTGACGCATGTGGCAAAGCGACATATTTATGGATTTTTCAACTTTATGAGACCAATTTGGACTGATGCGACTCATAGGGTGGTGCGACGTGTACGGCGGAAAATACGGTAGATGAAATTTCTTCCAATATCAGACTTGAATGCTTGTTAGAATGTAAGCGACACTTTGAATCAACTTCTATCCAACGTTGTACAAATTACAACATTTGAAACGGTTAAACTCTGTTGGTGTTCAATTCTTAATTGTTCGCTAAAGTAATTAATGAACCGCAAGCAGACACTGATAACCTATTTCCAGTCCTAAACACAGCTGGCAATATAATACACCCAAAGCACTTTTTCACCAACAAGCTCCTTTTTAAAATTCATCATACTCCTGAAAACACCCTCTTATGCTTTTCCCCATCAACCCCAAAGACAGTGATTTGTCATTCTCCCATACAAATAAAAAAGGAAAACCCTATACCATATAACAGTGGAGACACATCAGAATAGAAGACATGAAGCGCACACTGGATAGCGTTGTGAGTACCTTTACAAAGTCAGTAGAACAAGAACGGGCTGTCCAGGAAGCTGCTCGTAGCCCTTAAATACTTCCACTGTCAACTCTATAAAGGAGAGAGGCATTAAGGTTTGAGACGTGGGGTGTAAGAGGAGCTTGCATCTGCATGTGGGTGGGAGGGAAAGCTAATCTGTGTGTTATTTGTTGAGAAGAATGAATGTTTACATTTTAGCGTGTGTGCAAGTGCCCACGCATGAACGTGTGTGTGTGTGTGCGCGTTGGTGAAAGTGAAAGCTCGGCCTACATTGTGTCGGCTCAGAGCCAGCTGTGTGAGCCATGTGGAGGAGGCTGCATCAGGGGGGTCAGGAGCTCACAGCTGGCTGGGAGGGAGGAAGAGAGTCCAGCGCTGAGTCTAGAGATCCAGACGTTAGCAGCTGCTTTAACACACTGCTCAGAGTTGTGTGTGTACAAGATGTGTGTGTGAAAGAGGAGGTTTTAAACAAGCTTTTCAGAGTTTAGACTATTGTGTTAAAATAAGAAAAGATAGAGTTACTGTACATAAAGCTGTTTGGTTCAACCTTGTAAATGACATTATGCACAATTTCATGCAATGTTGTGAGATCTCACCAGATGTGTGTGTTGCGGATGACTTGGCTGTGACCACTTAGCTCAAATTCTGTCAAATAAACTTAACTATGACCATTTTTATTCCGCTAAGTTTGGGTTCACTCCAGATGTGAATGAGTTGTACCCAATCAATACATTTCAAGTGTTTAGCTGCAACCTGTTCAGTGGTTCACGAGAGATTTTGCTAATGGGAAATGTGAGTTGGCCCCAAGAGTTAATGGCAAACAATTAAAATTTGATCTTGTGTGATCAGTTCGTGCTCAGAGAATATGTTATGGATGATTCTCAGCTACTGACACAACAAGTTTTAGCTCAGTATCTGTACAACTAGCTGAGGCATAGCCATTATTATGGTGTCTTGACTAGCTGGGGCAGCCACTTTGAATTTGATTGATTTGGAAATTAATGACTTACAGGAGGTAGTTTAAGATTTTTAGTTAAATCTTCTTAGAGGTTCATAATATATTTTGCTAACAGACAGGCAGTTTGACTGTAATAGCTAATGTCAAAGTTTTAATTTCAGATCTTGTGTGATGAGTTACTTCCCAGAGTGTGTTGGGGCTCATTTTTAGCTACGGAGTTAGTTTTTTCATGCTTGCTAAGGCTGCACAGCTGTAAAGACCATTGGTTGACTTTAATAGTAGTCGGTTGGTAAATGTACATTCAATGATTACTTCCTGAGAGTTTTGTTAAAATCTGTTAACTGGTTCATGAGATATTTTGCTAACACTAAAGACGAACACACATAGACAAAAACATAAAAGTATTCAGTAGCAGGCAATAATGAGTGTGCAAGTGCGTCTATTAAATTAAATAAGCACAAGGGACAGATCAAGAGTTAGAATATTAGTTGCTAACAATGATAAATAATACTTTATATTAATTGTGAATATTATTGTCCTTTTTGCGTAACTCAATGTGAGGATTCAGTTTTTGTTTTGCGTTTGCCCTTTAATTTTTCCCCTTTGTTTTTCAGGCGAGCTGGGAGGGTGCAGGTCCTGTTGGAGCCGATTACCACCACGATGTTTAGACAGAGCTGAGCCAACACTTAGGAATCCGTTTGCTCACAACTGATGAATCCACGTTTCTGTTGGTTCCTCCGATCCATGACGAGTCGTCTCCTGGTCTGTCATTCCTGTGTTCTGATTGACGTCGTCTCAGTTGGAACCTTAAACTCTAGAAAAGAGTCAAGGTTGGAAATTCAGCTCCGGCCTCTACTCGTGCCTCCCTGCTCACTCTCTCCAGCCTCACCTGATCCGTATCACTCACCTGCTTTGTGGAACCTCCTGCCTCCTTCTCCAAGTCTGAAACAAGGATAAGAATCAGTAAGACTCTGTCTGTCTGTGCACGATCCCATCCATCCATCATCTTTACCCGCTTCTTTTTTTTGGGGTCACGGGGGTCACTAGTGCCCTTATCCAGCAGCGGGGTACACCCTGGGCAGGTCTCCAGTCCATCACAGGGACACAGAGACAAATGAGACAAACAACCATTCACTCTCTCACTCACACAAAGACAATTTTCATTCAACCTTTATTTAGACAGGTCAATCCCAATGAGCCTCGGGGACTCATTTACAAGAGAGACCTGATTTCTTAAAGAGTGATGACAACAATGGACAACAACGACAACAATAGACAGTCATAAAATAGGCATAGATATACAAATTTAAGTTGTTTTTTTTCTTTTTCAAATCAAAACAATCAAACCAAAAGGACAATCAAGAGGAAAAGTAGCAAAAAAACAGCCAGATTATAAGGCGATTTACAAAAACTAAAAACAGGAACATGTCTGCATTGGTTTTTGCCAGGAACTTAACAGATGTTTAAAGTCACTTAGAGAGGTCAAGGTCGAGAGCTTCAGGTCTTTTTGCAAGATGTTCCAGGAAACAGAGCGGAGTAGGAGAAGGCCCTTTAAAGTTACCAATTTAGAGTTACCAGTCCGTCTAACATGCATGTTTTTAGTCTGTGGGAGGAAACTGGCGTACCTGGAGAAAACCCGCGCATGCATGGACAGAACATGCAAACTCCACCCAGAAAGTCCCTTGGTCAGGATTTGAACCAGTGACCTGCTTGTTGAGAGGCAGCAGCTCTACCAACTGCACCACTGTGCTGCTGTGCAAGATCCCATTTAGTTTAATTTGGCTCAGTCTTATATTGTGTTCCCCTCTCTCCACAGATTCTGTTCTAGTACCCCATAAATAAACCTATTCCGTATTTCTAAGTCTTTGAGTACCTTCTTGATTCTCTGGCTGCCGAGTCCTGTGAAAGTCATAAATGCATCATTATGACACCCCACTTCAAAAGACTCTGAACTTTCCCTTTGACACATCAACGCAACAAACACTCATGCTACAGCCTCATAGAGTTTCCTCTCTGGTGTGCGTGTGGTCCTCCAGAGTCGCAGCACACACCCAACGTCTACACTCTGCACTGAGTTTGTGGCGTGGCAGTCATTAACACCTCCTGCGGGTGTCTGGTTTTCCTCTGACACCACTGATGGTTTTGACCCCAAGAGTTGAGAGGTCGTGTTCAATGTCAAACATGTTGTTTCCAGGGACCACAGAGCTACATCGCATGCTGTGGAGACGACACGCGCAGACTCACCATTTTATATTTACGTTATTTTTCCACAGTATAACCAGGTTTCACAAAATTGTCGACTCACCAAATCAAATGTCATAAGAATTAGAAGTACAGAGGCAACAGTTGAACAGTTAAAGAGTTACATGGAAAGCTGACGCATAACGAAAAAGTTGCAATTTAAACAAAAACAAAAATTGGTTAATTTTGTTTTCTGGATTAATTTTAATTTCTCTTGGCTTTTAACACCAAATAAGCACTAACTGGCTAGCGCTAATAGGTAGCATTATGGTGTGGTGAATAGCAGCCATATTTTATGCTGTTTACACATAAGAATATGTTTAGTTAAACCACAGAAGAGGGAAATCAAGAGTATCTGGGCTTTACTTGATGCATTCATGTCGCAGAATAAAATAATTTGCAAAAACGTTGAGCATGAGCAAAAACTATGTGGTTACATATTTCTGTGTACATAGCTCCCCTCTTACAATGCTGTAATTGCTAGTATCACTCAGCCCCCTGTGAATAGTAAACAGCCATCAGTGTGCTAACGATCCACTGTTAGGCTGATGGTCCTCCTTGAACATGTGAGCAGCTGGTTTTGGTTGTCAGCAGCAAACCGGTTGATCTACTACAAGAAGATGCCATTTATAAGACTGAGCTGAATACAGCAACTCAGACTGAGGAAGTCTTTCGGATGAAAGACGAAACGTTTCTACAATTTTTTTGTTTGTTTAGTTTTTTTGAATGTCCAGAGGACCAGACTTAACTTTTTTAGATATGTGGTTACAGTTTAATGGCATGACTGACTGTTTTTATTACACTGAATGAACCAGATGAACACCAAATTTCAAGAGGCCACAAGTTAGTGAAGGCGGTTTTGAGATCTTTGTTTATCCAATTACCTGCAACTCAATGTTGATCTCTTGCCTGCTCGCTTCTGCAGGGGTCGACACAGCGAGTGAACTTGCATGAAAGCTTTAGAGGTTGTTTTAAACCAGATGTCCTTCCTGACGCAACTAGGGCTGCAGCCTCAGGATTACAGTAGTCCCTCGATTATCGTGGGTGTTACGTTACAAAACCACACAATGGTTCTGATAAGTCCAAATAGTCTAGAGGGATCCAGATGAAAAAAGTCCATGTGAGTTTTGAAGAAGACACTGGACCTCCAAGCAACGCCTCCCCACTCGAGTGAGAGGCTTCCTGGCTCGGCAAGCAGCACTCTGACCATGAGGCTGGAAGTAGTCCTGGTCTAATTCCCGGTCGGTTCTGTATGGCCCTCTGCATCTATTGAGCTCCAAAGTCACTATGAATAAGGACTGAACTTGTCAGGTTTGGATCAAAACTTTCCCTCCATTTCAGCAGAAAGCAGTGGCCTGAAGCACTGTTGGCTTCTGGGTAGTGTAGTTCTCTGACTGGCCTTACTGTATATGCTTCCTGAAAAAAAATCTACAAAATGACAGCGCCTGCCCAAAGTATTTTTTTTTTCCATTAATTTTTTTCATCCCATACCATCCCAATCACATGAGTAATATTAAAGTTGATAATCATTGAAAAACCGCGAAAGAGCAAGTCCGCGAAAGGCAGACTGTAAAGTAGCGAGGGACTACTGTACAAGCCTACGGCATTGAGCAGCCCCAGCCAGCAACGTGGAAGTAAAGTTATAGGTTTTAAAAATTTTTAAAAAGCAAAGAAGGGAAAAAAGCAAAATGCCTGATCCAGGGTGCTGCTTAAGATGATACCTCCTGTAACAAGAGGAAAAGCAATTAAGTGATGTAGGCAAACACATCGATAACACACTACAACAGCACAGCAGGACTTATCCATAAAGCCAGAAAGTTACTACCTGCTCCTGGATTGTTGCCAAAGGTTCTACAACTAAACACCAACATAAACCTGGAACTTTATCCGTCATGTAACAAACCAAAGGCTTTTCCAATCAAAGCATCTTCCATCATCACCGTCAGTCACTCCCTGACGTGGGCTGTCATGTGTCTTGCTCTGTGATAAAGCCTCCAAGAAGCAGCAGGCAGGTCTGGAAATGTGCCGCAACATCTGTGAAGCTACTTGGAGTCCCGACGTTCCACCAACACTCCCAGCTAAAGCAAACGATTTGGAGACATATTGAGAAGGAATTAGGGGCAGATCTGAGACAGGCTGTATTGTTAAGCCTTCGCTGGTGACATGTCTGTTTTAGTCTACAGATGGCCTGACCTGGCAGGCGCTCTCCAAACCTGTCCAACTCAGCTAAGGATTGAAATTTACTGACTTTCCAAAAGGTCTGGGAGCTTGAAAAGTCCATCTATCAGGGAGTCGTTTTAAAGGCAACTCGTCAAAAT
The DNA here is from genome assembly GCF_014905685.2 of Nematolebias whitei. Classification (NCBI taxonomy): domain Eukaryota; kingdom Metazoa; phylum Chordata; class Actinopteri; order Cyprinodontiformes; family Rivulidae; genus Nematolebias; species Nematolebias whitei. Next base: position 24,688,073 of record NC_056516.1, read on the forward strand.
GAACATTTGTGGGTGTTCTTCAAAAAAAGTAGTGAGGTAAGCTTCTGAATTAAATGCAACCTCAGAGCAGAAGAATATGAATAAAGGAGCATCACAAGTACCTTCTTACATAAAAACTAAATAAAATAGGCACACGTCCATGCATGCAAACACATGGAGGCCAGCAGACAGACTGACACCTGCTCATTTGTTCATTTGCAGGCTGAAAAACTGAACAGACGCCGGCGTCTCCTTCCGGCGCGGTGCCGGCCGCGGTGGCAGCAGCAGTGGTTGGCGGCAGCATGCTCATCATTCCACAAAACCCCAGACAGATGTCCCAGAGCCTGTGAGGCAGGTGGGCTGGGACCCCCCTCCTCCCCCCTCTGCTCCACTGCCATGGTGCTGGCAGCTCTTCAGACCTGCTGGGTATAACCTTTAATTCACATGCTTTTCCTGGCACGGTGGGCCGAGAGGCTGCCATCTGCCCAGCCTGTTGTGCTACAGAGAGACAGAGGAAATGGGAAGTGGAGAGGAAAAGTGTTTGCTTGTGTGAGTGGCAGCGCAGTGGATGACCATGAACAACCACACAGAATATTGTTCTAGTGGTGGGCCACAGCTCATGACACACACACACACACACAATTAAAATGTTTCTAAGCCCAGCATCAACTTAAGGTATGCATACGTACATGTCAATACATAATACTCAAACATTTGTTAAAAAAAGTTATTATAGCAGAGTGGTTTGTTTAACATGAGAACATTATGGAGTTAGCAAGCAGATGTTTTCAGCTCCCGAACCTAAAGACTTCCAGCTGATTAACATCACAAGATAAGCAAAAGAGTGATGGGAACAGGAAACCAGGTCACCTTAACTCAGAAAAAAAGTAATTGCAAATGTCTTTGTTATGCTGCAAATCTAATTAAGAAAAGGAAAAAAGTTTTTTTTTTTTTTTTTTTGCATTTTGCATTTTTTATTGTAGTTTATTGTAATCACTGTCAACTGTTTTGTTGTCTGTACTTTATATGTTCCGTCTGGACCAGGACCCTCTTGCAAATGAGTCCCCGTGGCTCAATGAGGCTAGCCTGTATTAAAAAAAAAAGGTTGAATGCATGAAAAAAATGTTTCATTTTGACACAACATTGGGAGAGATACTGTACAGTCTTATGTCATCACAAGTAAAATAAAGATTTCATTTAATTTCAGTTGCAACATGCACTTGTTTAATTTGCATAAATAAATTAAAATTTATAGCAAGAGCTGACTGTAGTTATGACTCATGAATTGCAGGAAGTATAAGGGACAAAAAAGTGCAAAACGGCATAATTTTACATCTACAACAGAAACATTAAAATGATAAAAAGAAAACAAAATATCAAAACTTAATACTCTCAGATTGTCAGAAATGTATATATAAAATCAATTAAAAATAGGTTTTTGGTTTTCACTAGATTTTTTTTTCCCGATTATGTCGACAGCTCACAACTATCTATATAAGATTATTAAAATGAATTCTTGATGCATTTTCTTTAAATAAATCAGAAAAAGTGAAGCCATCTTGAAACTATAAGATTCCACACAGACCAGTTGTTGAATGATGCCGACTTACGTTCAAGATATTGTGAAGAAAGTTTTTTTGTTTTTTTTTCTATGAAGAAGTTAAAAATACCATGTGTCTCAAAGACAGAAAAAAAAAATAAGGGCGTGTCCACATTTTATCTTTTTGAATAAATCAAAAAGAAAATAATGATAAAATCAAAAAAAGTGAGTTAATCCAAAAAATAGAGAGGGAAGGAGTAAAAAAAATGGATCCACAATGAAAATAAGTGAACGACAAGGAAATGTTAGAAACAAATAGAAGACGAGGAGAAAACGGAGAGAAGAATAAGAAAAGAAAAGAAGGGGTGCTGCAGAGAAGCAGCCACAGGCCTGCTGCGTGGTGCATGGCAAAGACTCATCATTCAGCTAATTATGATCAGGCTTTTCCCCGCAGGCTCCGCAGTGCTGGAAATGGAAAGTCTTTGTTCTCACACACCCCAATGGAAGCGATGGGGCATGGCGCCATGCAGATGAGACGTGTGTACAAACACACACACACACACGCATACACACACAGAAACACAAGCATGCATACCGCCTCATTAACGCCACACGCACATACCGGGCTCACTCCTACGAACACAAACTCACAATTTACTCGAAAACTTCTCTCCTAATGCTTGTTCCCAGCTATTTGTACATTCCATCAAACACACACACACCTCCCTCTCATCCTCATGATCATAAAACACACACACAGACAAAAAGCAACACGCAAACATTATTATCAGATTCATTTTTTCACCAGGAATGCATTGGAACATCATGATGCTACTATCAATTAAGCTTGCACCTACTGAGCCAAGTTATTCGTCTCTATTATAAAATATGGGCCTCTTCTAGAAAGACCAGCAGGGTATTCAATTAGAAAAGTGAAGAAAACAAAAGATTTAAATCCAACAAGAATGAAAAAGAGGCTCTGAAATAGTAAATTTCAGCTTTTGCATTAATGAACAACACGTTCGTGTCAAACTTAACAACCTTGTTGGGTCAAATTTTAAACCAAGCTGTGCATAATGTTTTCAGTCTGTCTAATTTATACCGAACGGAAATTTGTTTTCGTTTCAGATGAATGATCACTAGCAAAAATGTTCAAAAGCTCTGAGAAAAATCCACTGAAACAATTGTGAAAAGCTGGCATTCTGCCAAAACATTTTATAGAAATACAAATAAATGTAACCGGCATGAGATCAGAAGAAACACATGCAATTTGAGGAATACAATGTCTTTGGATGTGACCACTGAACAGAATTATTCTCACCATATTCTTCATAATCTTTCCATTGAATGTAATTTATTATATTTTATTTCTGTTATTATTGCTCTAACAGGCTTAAGTCTAAGGATAAAGATGGATAAAACACGAGTTTTATTGTAGGAGAAAAAGTTAATTAACTTAAACATTGTGATAAAAGTTAAAGAACAGTAAACTGATTCAAGTGTAGAGCTCATACTGGTAGTTGATAAAGTGAATTATTAAGAATAAAGCCAAAAGACTAAAGAAATACGTTTAAATGATGATTGGGGTGAAGATCATTAAAAAAAAGGTGTCACTTTTCTGGATGGTCAGTTGTGATCGGACTCAAATGAAGGCACAAACGACGTTTTAAGAGCACTTTCAATATCAAAAGAAACAAAGAAGGTTCAAGTTCCGCCCTGTGATGGACTTGCGACCCGTCCAGGGTGTACCCCGCCCCTCGCACAGTGATTGCTGGACATGGGCACCAGCGACCCCCGTGACCCAAAATGGAATAAACGGGTAAAGATAATGGATGGATGGAGGTTCAAGTTCCTTTATTGTCATTCACATCACATGTGGTACATGAGGTGGAACAAAATTGTGTACACAAGGTCCCAGTTACACCCCCAAAATAGCAAAAATATAAAGTATAAAAGAAACAATATAGAAGAATCTAACATATATGTTAAACACTAATAATGTAAAATATGGTGTATTAAACAGCAGCCTGAACAGGAGTCTGTAGTGAGCAAACGGGTATGAATGAAAGAAGCAAGCAAACAGCAAAATGTATGGAGGTTAAAGACAATCTGATTCTACAACTCATGGAAAACTGAGAAGGGAATTGAGAACAGGTGTGCTGATTATTAATCTAATGAAGATATGAGAAAAATATTTGGAAAACATTTAGTGGCATGACTCAAATGAACAGCCAGAACCCATAAAATAACTAAACAAAATCCCAAATGACAAATAATTTTATAGTGAATAGCAGTGTCTGGGACTGTAACCGCCACATACCACTGATAAACGTAGACGTTTCTTTTCACATAGACATGCGTTGTAATTCCATGCAGAGCATTCTTCCTGGACATACTTGTGTGAATCCTAGCACTGCAGCCTCGCAACAACAAAAACCATCTCTTGGCATTGCTCTGCCTCCTCTTCGTCTCTCCTCCCTTGTTTACAGCACAAACACATCTGCCTTTCATGCATAAGTGGCTCCTCGGAGTTGTATAACAGTAAATGATATCCCCCTGCTACAGACAGAGGTGTGCATCCCAGAATAATGTCCCCATAGCTGAGTGGACTTGGCAAAAGCACACAGGTTGTTTTAATGAGCTGCTTATCGTTGCTTGGGTGCCTTGTGTTTGTGTGTCTACCAAACTCCGCCAAATATAAAATAAAACAAACTCAATTGAGATTTTTATTGGCTATAGTGGGAGTTTTTTTTTTAAACTATGCATGAGCAGTGAGCATTATTTTGTTCAGCGGAGGCTGGTATCAACAGTAAATTTTGTACAGAAAAGCCACATTTATTTTTTCTATAGTTATGTATGTATGCCTATTTGCAGCTTAAATTCAAAACAAAAAGGAAGAACCTGAAAAGGAAGAAGCGGATAAAAGATAATTGATGGAAGGATGGATGGTCTAATAACCATGAGCAAAATGCTATTAATTAAGAAACCAGTGACGGGTATGACTCCGTGCATGCTTGGGTTTTCTCAGGGTACTCCGGTTTCCTCCCACAGACCAAAAACATGCATGTTAGGCTGATTGGTAACTGTAAATTGTCCCTAGGTGTGAGTGAGAGAGTGAATGGTTGTTTGTCTCTATGTGGCCCTGTGATGGACTTGCGACCCGTCCAGGATGTACCCCGCCCTTCGCACAGTGATTGCTGGACATGGGCACCGGCGACCCCCGTGACCCAAAAATGGAATAAGCGGGTAAAGATAATGGATGGATGGATGACGGGTATGATCTTAACACATCTGCAACTCCTCAGTGCTGATTTCTCAAATATTATTTTGAGATTGTCAGGTGCTTGTTCTTTATGTTTAAGATGAAATGCGAATTTTCTTCCTACAAACCAGATTCCAAAAAAGTTGGGACACTAAACAAATTGTGAATAAAAACTGAATGCAATGACGTGGAGATGGCAAATGTCAATATTTTATTTGTAATATAACATCGATGACAGATCAAAAGTTTAATCTGAGTAAATGTAACATTTTAAAGGAAAAATATGTTGATTCAAAATTTCACAGTGTCAACAAATCCCAAAAAAGTTGGGACAAGTAGCAATAAGTGGCTGGCAAAAGGAAATTGAGCATATAACGAACAGCTGGAAGACCAATTAACAGTAATTAGGTCAATTGACAACATGATTGGGTATAAAAAGAGCTTCTCAGAGTGTCAGTGTCTCTCAGAGGCCAAGATGGTAAGAGGATCACCAATTCCACCATTGTTGCACAGAAAGATAGTGCAGCAATACCAGAATGGTGTTACCCAACGTAAAATAGCAAAGACTTAAGTTATCATCATCAACCGTGCAAAACATCATCAAAAGATTCAGAGAATCTGGAACAATCGCTGTGCGTAAGGGTCAAGGCCGTAAAACTCTACTGAATGCTCATGATCTCCGAGCCCTTAAACGTCACTGCACCTCCAACAGGAATGCCACTGTCAAGGAAATAACAGAATGGACTCAGGAATACTTCCAGAAAGCATTGTCAGTGAACACAATCCACTGTGCCATCCGCCGTTGCCAGCTGAAACTCTACAGTGCAAAGAGGAAGCCATTTCTAAGCAAGCTCCACAAGCTCAGATATTTGCACTGGGCCAGGGGTCATTTAAAATGGAGTGTGGCAAAATTGAAGACTGTTCTGTGGTCAGATGAGTCACGATTTGAAGTTCTTTATGGAACACTGGGACGCCATGTCATCCGGACCAGAGAGGACAAGGATAGCCCAAGTTGTTATCAATGCTCCGTTCAGAAGCCTGCATCACTGATGGTATGGGGTTGCATGAGCGCTTGTGGCATGGGCAGCTTGCATGTCTGGAAAGGCACCATTAATGCAGAGAACTATATTCAGGTTCTAGAACAACATATGCTCCCATCTAGACGTCATCTCTTTCAGGGAAGACCCTGCATTTTTCAACACGATAATGCCAGACCACATTCTGCAGCAATCGCAACATCATGGCTACGTAGGAGAAGGATCCGGGTACTGAAATGGCCAGCCTGCAGTCCAGATCTTTCACCTATAGAGAACATTTGGCACATCATAAAGAGGAAGGTGCGACAAAGAAGGCCCAAGACGATTGAACAGTTAGAGGCCTGTATTAGACATGAATGGGAGAGCATTCCTATTTCTAAACTTGAGAAACTGGTCTCCTCTGTCCCCAGACGTCTGTTGAGTGTTGTAAGAAGAAGGGGGGATGCCACACAGTGGTAAAAATGGACTTGTCCCAACTTTTTTGGGATTTGTTGACGCCATGAAATTTGGAAACAACAGATTTTTCCCTTAAAATGATACATTCTCTCAGTTTAAACTTTTGATCTGTGATTTGTGTTCTATTCTGAATAAAATATTAGATGTTGGCACCTCCACATCATTGCATTCAGTTTTTATTCACAATTTGTTTAGTGTCCCAACTTTTTTGGAATCCGGTTTGTATATGTATCAATGTATTTTCTTTTCCTGCTTCTTCCTGATCAGAATCGCATGGAGAGGGAAACTGGGCGAGAGCTGGACACTCCATGCTATGACCACATAGAGCCGAGCAAGACAGACAACAACTCACACAAACTAGACAAGCCAATTAACCTATGAGTGCACACAAAGAACATCCAACTTCCACAAAGAAACACTCCAGCTGAGACTCAACCCTGTGACCTTTGAATATGTTGTATAATAAGATTTACTTATGTGGACCCTCTTCAAAGCTGGCTTTAAAATGCAATACCATTTTTGGCACTGTAAGCTCAGTTAAAAAACAAACAACTACTCTCAAGGGGAATTTTTTTTTTTTAATCTTTATAGGATCAGTAACTTTTTCACAATTGAAGATCAGTTTTCTTGTGATAAATCTGTAAGCAGCTGCATATTTAAAAATAAGTTTCCCTAAGCTCTCCATGGTAACCTTTAACATGCGTACTTATGTCAGGTTTTGAAAAATCTAAGATGGTGACACTCAAATCTTAAATATAAATCTCGAAAACAAACCTCCACAAAGCAATACAATACATGTGAATGACAATGTCCCTGTTTTATTACATCGACCGTGGTTTAAAAATAAAAATAATAAAAGCTTGGTTATGTGAGGAACTGTGTAGCCTCATCAATACTTTAATAGGAATTTACACTAATTTCTTCAACAAACCTAGTAAAGCCTTTGAATAAATTATACTGTACTTTGAATGTGTATTACAATAAACCCAGATGAGAATAGGAAGGTATTATGTAACAGCAAGAACTTCACAATTTTGAACATGAACAGCCTAAATTATCTTCCTACACTAGATGAAATGTAATTACTTAAGCACATAATGCTATACCTTCTTGTAGCTTTAACAGTGTGAATATATCAACGCTTGCACTAATCAAGAAACTGTTATTTCCACATGAATACAGCAAATCTTTTTCTCACTTCTTGCAAACCCTTCAACAAGTTAGCTGGGAGTTGTAAATGGTCAAACAGCAAACTAATACCCCAGTAAACCTTCTACCCATATAGGCAGCTGAGTAGCGGTTCTTTGTCGACCAACCAACTAACCAGTCAAGCCTGCCAGTGCAGCCAAGCGTCTCTTTCTAGCTGCCAGCTTTCTGTTCCCTCCCAGCAGCTTCAATGTGGGATTGTTTACAGCTCTTTTTATAGTCCAGTGAATAAGCCCTTATTTTCTCCCAATCTACCCCTGCTGGGAGAGCCAGCCCAGACAGTGGGAAGTAACCCTGGGAAGTCATAATTATATTTGGCAAATTGTTCAGAGCCACACTCTTGCAAAAATACAAACAGTAAAAAAAAAAAAACAGTACCCCCCCACCCCCCCCACACACACACACAAATAAAGGAAGAAATGTGTTTAGTTGCACTTGAACTTCCATCATTATCTTTTACCTACTTCTTCCTTTTAAAGGTCACAGGGGTCACTGGTGCCCATATAAAAACATTAAATACATACAAGCACCTTACTAGTGAATTATATACCTAACAAGTCTTGAGATAACGTTGCCTGAGGCTTTTGTGGATATGAGGTGAAGTCAAAAAGACTTTACTTCCTTTGATGCCTATGTTTGCTGTGTTGTTTTAACCATAATGTTTTATGGACCAAAATACCACCAATTATACAGACTTTGTGAAGCTTGCTGTTTCATTACTTAGATTTCTGATGCAAGTACTGTTTCCATGTAAGTAATACTTCTGTGGATCATGCACTTTTATTCATAACATTTTGTAGTTAGCTCTCCTCCATGGTTCACCTTCTACAATTTTACACTCCAACACATTATGTGTTGCTGATGCACTTATTCTTCATGTTCTTTTGGGTTTTCCCTTTTCGGGGGGCACCACAGTAAGCCAACTTCCTCCATCTCACTCTGCATCTTTTGTCCTCACTTCATCTACCTCCATGTCCTCTCTAACTGTAGCTATCCATGCATTTCCTCTTTGTCTTTCTCCTGACTGCTGAATTTCTAACATCCTTCTACCAATATACACACTGTTCCTCTTCTGGACATGTCCAAACAGTTGTTCAACCTGTGCTGTACCTCTGATTATCTAATTTCCAATCATATCCATCTTTGTCACTCTCCAGGAGAACCTCAGCATCTTAATTTCTGCCACTTCCAGCTCTTGTCTTGTTGGCAGTGCCACTGTCTCCAGACCATACAACATAGCTGGTCTCACCACTGTCTTGTAAACCTTTTCTTTGACCTTTGCTACTACATTTTAGTCACAAACTACCCCTGAAACTTTTCTCTATCAACTCCATCCATTCTGAACTCTTGTTGACCTCTTTATCACATTCCTTATTTTCCTGGACAGTGGGCCCTAAGTCCTTGAAGTACTGCACCTTTGTGACCTCTGCTCCTTGTAGCCTCACTGTTCCACCAGCCTCCCTCTTATTCACACATGTTCTATGTTGCTACGGCAGACTTTATTTTCTTCAAGTGCATACCTCTACCACTCTACGTTCTCTTCCACCTACTCCCTGTTCTCACCACAGATCACAATGTCATCTGCAAACATCATAGTCCACGGGGATTCCTGCCTGACCTCAGTTGTTAGTCGGTCCCTCACCAGAGCAAACAAGAAGGGGCTCAGAGCCCATCCTTGATGAAAGTCCCATCTTCATCTTAAAGCATCTCACCCCTGCTTCACTACACTGTCCTGCTGTCCTCATACATGTCCTGTACCAGTCTAACATATTCTCTGCAACTCCAGAGTTCCTCAAACACACCTTCACCCTCGGCACCATGGCATATGCTTTTTCTAAATCCACAACTCTAGCAGATTTTCATAGTGTGGCTCATCAACTTATTTCCCCTCATGTTGACAGGTTGATAGGTGTTAATGGCAAAAATTTCTAAAATTTATCCTTGAAAAACAAGAAAAAAAAAATAGTTTTGGTGATTTCTTGTCACAGATTTGACACAGTTCACACGTAACTGTATTGAGATAAATTGGCTAACAACTTTCTCCAAACAAAGAGTCCTTATTGTTTTCCTTGTTCTACTCGATTGTAATCCCACCCATTTTATTTGTTTCTTTGGTGACAAGTTTTGAATGGGAGTTGTGAATATGTAACTGGCAAATACAGTTTGCAAAGTCTTAAAATACTACCTGTACCGCAAACCCACCCACACAGACCAGTATTTGCAGTTTGACTCCCATCACCATTTGGAACACAAGTTAGGAGTCATCAAGACTCTGTACCACAGAGCAGACAGCGTCCCCACTAACTCAGGAGCCAGGCAGAAGGAGAAATCCTACACAAGACAGGCTCTAGAGCAATGTGGATATCCTAACTGGGCCTTCCTGAAAGCAGAGTAGAAACCCAAACAGGACTCCAGTCAGCCATCAGGTGAAAAGGAGGAACCCAGACCCAGACCAGTGGTCATTCCGTATGTTGAGGGAGTATCAGAGAAACTGAGACATTTTTTTTCTAAACACAATGTCCCAGTGGCTTTTAAACCCCAAAATACATTACGGCAAAGACTGGTTCATCCCAAAGATCCAGTCCCCCGGCACAAACAGAGTAATATTGTGTATGCTGTTCAGTGTCAGGAGGGCTGTGATCAGTCTTACATCGGGGAAACTAAACAGCCACTGGCCAAAAGGATGGCCAGCACAGAAGATCGACATTATCAGGCCATGATTCTGCAGTCTACACTCATCTCCAGGCCAGCAGTCACTCTTTTAGGGATGAAGATGTTCGCATCCTGGACAGAGAGGAACGATGGTTTGAGAGAGGAATAAAGGAGGCTCGCACACGCTTTGTGAAAAAAAACATCCATCATTAAACAGGGGTGGAGGTCTCAGTGTTCAACTGTCCCCCTCTTACAATGCTGTGATTGCTAGTATCACTCAGCCCTCTGTGAATAGCAAACAGCCATCAGGGTGCTAATGATCCATCGTTAGGCTGATGGTCCTTCTTGATCATGTGAACAGCTGGTTTTGGTTGTCAGCAACAAACTGGTTGATCCACACTGAGAAGGTGCTATTTATAAGACTAAGCTGAATACAGCACCTCAGACTGAGGAAGTCTTTTGGATGAGAGACAAAACGTTTCTACAATATTTTTTTTTGGTATTGTTTTTTTGCATGTCAAGAGGATCAGCTTTAACTTTTTTTAGACTTAAAATACTACATTTCATGGGATCAGGTGTAAAAACATCTGGAAGTCCCTCGGGGACTGGTACATTACACAGGACATGTGGTCAAACAATATTTGAACCATGATACATTTTGTCATTTACAAGTCCAGTATGACAGCAAACATCAATTCTTTAATTGATTGTTTTCTACTATAAAACTAGTTTGCGAATACGGAGTGGGAAAATATTTCTTCATAAACTGGTATAAGATATGAAATTTATTCCAAACATTTGGAAACTATTGTTGTGAACTCAGTATTATCAAAGGAACTTTAATAATGCAAGTGAAACAGGACAATGTCAACTTCATGAGAGAGATCACAAAATCATTTAAAGTGGCCACAACTGGGTCTGGGCTGCTAAAACTGCACATAGAACTGACTTGTAAGAAGTAGTCTGGATGTTAAAAAGTCACGCCAAAGGTCACAGCAAAAATAATAGAAACAGTGGGTGAAACCTTTTGTTGCTTTTCCCTCCAGCAACTGTTCCAGGGGTCCTCCAAAATGCTTTGTGTCTGGTCAGCATTTTATTAGCGTTTCATGCCTTTTTACCATTCCAGTCAATCAATTACAATTCCATCCTCCAAGGTATCAACAATATTAGATTATAGTCTTAATGTGATAAATAAGGCACCCAAAGTACAGAAACATGAAGATTAAGATTAGTACTGAACTGGAAGAGGTATAGTTACAGCTAAACAATCTGTATGTTTTCCTGCTTCATGCCATTTTTCATGTTTGTAGATTTGGTTTTAACAGAGAAGCTTGAGCTAAAACCACAATAACTGACTGCTTCTTTCATGTCCAGCTTTTGTTTTTACAGCACGATAACTATGAATGGCAGTTCTGCAAAGAAATTCTGAGTAAATCATCATGTCTTAAATGGATAGTTCAGAACTTTTGAAGTGATGTTTCTATAGAAATACTTTAAACAATTAACATCTTACCTGTTGTAGATGGATCTGTAAGTAGATTTGGTTTGGAGAACACATGGGCTCCAAACAATCCGAGAGAGGATCTGTGTGTGTGTGTTTGTGATTTTTGTGTCGTCTGTCCTGCTCTCCTCATTAGCTACGTTTATATGTGCAAAATTCTTTGATCAAATTTAAATGTATACGGATTAAATAATCTGAATGTTTCAATTACATGGACACAATCTGATCACGATGAGCGTTTACATGCAGCGGGCTTTTATTCTGAATAGAAGTACTGACATGCGCAGAGTGGTAAACTCTCCTTAAAAAACAAACAAAAATAAATAAATAAAACACAGAAGAAGTTCTACTTCCGTGATGAACGTAAACAAACCTGAGCGCCCAAAACGGACTAGTGACAGGTTTTAATGACGGTGGAGACGTTACTGCACTCCCTGACTGAGCTACAGGTAATACAGATCATTTTGAGCTCTTTCCAAGTTTCTAGTAGAAATGTTATGTCGCTCACCGACCAGTTTTGCTTCCCCGACATGCTAATATTATTAGCATTAGCCAGGTGGAAATACGTGAGGTTGACATTGCTGCCTTTTCAGATGGTTTAATTTTCTGTTAATAAAAGATTATTCTTAGTTATTCTGCGAGTCCCCTGTGCCTGCCTGCAACTTGTGTTCACACATACCAACAGAATCTTAATCTGAGGGCCACGTTTGGCCTGTTAGCCGTCTTCAACTTGCCTGCAAAAAAAAAATATATAAAAAAATAAATAATCTAATGTAAATTATTCTGCACACAAATACAAAATCTCTTGTGTAGTGTTTTTATTTTGAACTCCAGCTCTGCCATTAGCTTCTTTGATTATGTTACCAGTAGTGTAATCAGAGTCTGTGATGGGGTGACTGTCATGTCAGCATCTGGTAAAAATACAAAGACTGTTGCCCACCCCTGGTTTGGAGAAAATTTCTGACTGGACTGATGAGCTAATAGCCAATTAGAAAGGAGCCAAGATCAAATTGTATTGCCGTCATTTCAAAACAGCTTCAATTTCAAACAATTCAAAGCGGTTCATAGGAATGCTATTTTATAAATCTTTACCCCATCGTTACATGGCATTTACATAGAACTTTGTTTATTTGAGAACCCATATACAGTAGTAGTAGCTATTGAGACAGATGAGTGTTGAGGTGAGGCTTGAGGGGGAGTCAAGGGTCAAGCATGAGTAGGATGTTCACTGCATCAAACTGGTGCTAGTTTTCTGGGTGCCTGCATTTCACCATCAGTAGTCTAGAGAGGGGAGGCAGGGTTGTACTGGGGTGGATGAGGGAAGGTTTGTGTGTGTGTGTGTGTGTGTGTGTGTGGGGGGGGGGGTATTAGGTTCAGATAGAGTTAGGTGTTAGTCAGAGTTTCTTTATCGTCATTCGCACCTCATGTGGTACATGTGGTGGAGCAAAATTATGTACACAGGGTCCCAGTTACTTCCAATAATAAGATGTAAAAGAAAAACAATGATAACATCTAAGATATTAACTAAGAAAATCATCAACTAAATATACACTAAGCACTAATAACATAAAAACATATGTCGAACATCAGCACAAACATGAACACGAGTCTGTGTAAGCAGATGAGCACGCATAAACACAACAATGAAACAGATCAGCAGCGACACTGTAGTGAACCTAACCTGATGTCAAGACTAAGCCTAAGGTCAAAACTCTTGACCTTAAGAACCTTGTGGGACAGGAACTGTCATTTCATTGATTTGAATCCAGAAATACAGGTTCACCCATCCTGAGACTTTCTTTCTTGAAAATTCAAGTGGAAGAACACTCTCTGTTCTATTATCATTACTATTTTACAAATGTTGATAATCAAAGTGCCTTAGTTCAAACCATTTTAGATGTTGCAGTGAACTAATCAATTTTATTAACTGTGTAATGATTTTTAATTCTCATGCAAAGTTAGAACTCATGTTAAAGCTGTTACAGAGTAATTATGCATTTTCTGATTTCTGTCTTTGAATGAGCAAGTGTGCGTTCCAGGGTCAGGAGTCGAAGCAGACATGCGTTGGAACAACTGTCTTGTTTATATCCTCTCAGACGTCAACAGGGGGGTTTTGGCACCTGTTTCTAAAACTCGCCAAAACAAAACTCTCTCTGTCTGTGAGAACATTTCTGATCTGTTCCATAACAATTCTTGCTGTCTTCTAACCTCTTACGTCACAAAACACACCCCGTCTGGTCGGTTCTGACCAATGGGAAGACTCCCGAATGAACCGGGAAAAGAGCTCTTTAAAATGTCGGTACTTCCTGGTCTACACAGTTCTGCAGTTCTGTGAGAGTTGAAGTGAGTTCAGTTCTGCGCAGAGAAGCCCAGTTCTGTTGGTTGGAGAAGTTCGGCGGCGCGGACAGTTCTGATATGTCCTAGCGCTGTGCAGTAGCTGTGGGAGCCGGGAAGACCCTGACATGACCACAGAGCTCTTCCGAGTTTCATGGGATTATAACATTTTCCACTGAGGTGAGCTTGTGTCGGACAGAATCTCGCCGCTACTCCGGACGAGTAACAGCATCCTACGGAGACGCTGAAGGGTGCGTTAAACGGAACCTCGCCTGAGACATCTCCAGGTAAAAGAGTCGATTTCACCACCTAAGTGTACTGTAAGGAAGAAGCTGAAGAAAGCCCGGAGAGTGCTGTTCTGTTCAACACTCTCCCTCAAACACCATCCTTACTCCCTTTAACTTCCTTCCCATCTTTAAACTCTTCTCTCAAGTAGAAATTCTTCCAGATATTTTAGAAATGTCTGTGTAAAGTGCTCATCCACCGCTGTGTGGATAAAAAGATCATAATTGTACAGTTTTCATAAATGTCTGTGGTGAAGCAACGGAAAAATCATGGCCGTATGATTTTTCCTGATTGATTGCTTTTGTTGTTATTTTCATAATTTGCCAAATTACTGTAAATGTTTGATGTTAAACTTTGATTCTGTAAATAAATGACCACATTCATTTTGATGGGTCAAAGATAAATGACGTCTCACGTTTGCATTTCCTTAAATTCAATGCACGTTTTATTCAGTCCAGAAAAATGAAGAATCCGCGTTAATTGATGAATATATCTGAGCATCTGTTCATCTACAACATTGAAAGATCAGCAGCAACATGATGTGATTTTTTTTCAGTGATTAATCTGGTTAGAGGTTCATGAGTCTAACAGCCTCAGGGTAGAAGCCGTTCCTCAGTCTAGTGGTTCTACACTTAATGCTCCTTAATCTCCTTCCTGAGGAGAGAGGGGCAAAAAGTGTGTGTGCTGGGTGAGTGGGGTCCTTCATGATGCAGGTGGTCCTCTTCCTGCATCTGGAGGTGTAGATGTCTGTGATGGTGGGGAGACTGACTCCGACAGACTTCTGTGCAGCCTTCACCACTCTCTGCAGCTGTGCAGCTTCCATGCCACACGTTGATGCTGGAGCACAGGATGCTCTCCATTGCACACCTGTAGAAGGAGGTGAGGACTGAGCTTCCCAGACCAGCTCGTCTCAGCCGCCTGAGGAAGTAGAGTCTGATGAGCTTGCTTGATCAGGCTGGACATGTTGTTGCTCCAGCTGAGGTTGTCATTCATGTGTACACCCAAGTACTTGTAGCTGGAGACCACTTCCACCACAGATCCGCTTATGTTCAGGGGGGTGTAGGTGTTTTTGTTCCTTCTGAAGTCCACAATAATCTCCTTTGTCTTCTTCACATTGATGTGAAGGTTATTCTCTTTGCACCAGTTCTGCAGGTGTTCCACCTCTTGCCTGTAGCTGGACTCATCATTGTTTGTGATGCATCCCACCATCGCTGTATCATCTGCAAAACTTTACAATGTGACAGCCTGGATGGGTAGCTGCACAATCATACGTGAGCAGAGTAAACAAGAGGGGGCTCAACACACATCCCTGAGGACAGCCAGTGCTGAGGGTTATGGTGGAGGAGGAGAAGTTGTGGATCCAGCAGGTTAGCATAAGAAACTAAATATGTATACATACAGTATGCTGTGCATATTCATGGGAACTTATAGGTTTAAGAGTTACTAAAGAAAATAAAATGCAAAAAAAGGTGTGCCTTACTAAACTAATAACGGCAGAAAACAAATGAATGCACACAAATTGTTTAAAGATGTAAATTATTCTTCACTTCATAGTACTCATGGAGCTGCAGGTGATAAATATCATTGCGTGACAAATATTCAGTGCAGCTGTGTTGGCAGGAGTTTACTTTGGGATAGATTTCACATCAAACACTTACGAAAACACTGATTGTGGTTAGCCCGAGCAGTGATTTATCAGACTCTGAGCCCCATTATTTAATTTTTGGGAAAGAAAGAGAAGGAGTCCGGGTGGCTGTTAAAGCAAAATTGTAATTTGTTTTGAAGACAAACATTTTAAGTTGTAGCCTTCACAAAGAAAAACTGGTAATACGACCACACATTGTTAAGTATCTCATTAAACATTATACTGCAGTTAAAAGTAGTAGATGAAAAAGAGAGATTTAGTTTCTGGGGGGGGAAAAAAAATAGCATTTCAAATACATTTCAGTCTGGTGTTCATAAACTGCTCTAAGGTTTCCAGAGGAATTACGCTGGTTGTATACTTTGTGGAGTTTACAGTTTTATTGCACCTTACACCTCAGATTCTGATACTGTTCATCACATCTCAAGGTTCAAGTTCAAAGTTCTTTATTGTCATTCACATCACATGTGGTACATGGAGGTGGAAAAAAAAAATTGTGTACTCAAGGTCCCAGTTACACCCCAAAATAGCTAAAATGTGAAGTATAAAAGAAACAGTATAGGATCTAAGATGTACACTAACATCTCTCCAGTTGTTACACCTCCTGCCTGTAGCCAGACTCATTATTTGTGATGCATCCAACCCCAGCTGCATCATCTGCAAACTTTACAATATGGCAGCCTGAATGGGTAGGTGCGCAGTCATGCGAGCAGAGTGAAAAGGAGGGGGCTCAACACGCAGCCCTGAGGGGAGTCAGTGCTGGAAGTCCAGGACACAGTTGCATAGGGAGGTGGCTTTATTTCCTTTAATAAAACTTAAAATCTGATGGGAAGTTCAAGTTCTAATTTGGAATAGTTATGTAATTTATAATTTGTCTTTCAGACAAGTGTCTATATGTTTCTTTAAATCAGATTACATAATTTACAAGTAGCCTGTCCCACATTTTTATGTTTAAAACATCCAGGTTTCCAGGCACAAAACAAACAGAATGGGAAAAAAATAAAAAAATAATAATTTAAAACAAAATGGTTTTGCTGAAAAGCTCTCCTTTTGCTCAATCTAACAGAATATAATCCACCCTGACCTTTAGTGATATGTAGCTCTAGGGGACAAGACATAAATGCTGGACATTGGTGTGCAAATAGAGAATGCAGTGTGTGGAGGAAAGAGGAGAAGGGAAGGGGGAGACAGAAACAAAGAATGTATGTGTGGGCGCCTTTTGGCCTTCTGCTCTTGAGTGACAAGTCCTGTGACTCTTTTCTGTCGAGACAGAGGACACCCTAAAAAAAGACAATGAAGATCCTCTTACCACTTTGAAACAGTCCCAAGGAGCTGCTCTGTTTTTGTTTTTCTGCTGCTTCATCTTAAGCTGGAAACATTTTTAATCAGCTTATGAGCTTCAGCTTTTTCGACGCGCAGGTAAACTCAAACAATTACAAACCAAAATGGGCTTGATATTCAAGAAACAGCTGTGCAGCTATTACAAACATCTGTGCGCATGGTTCCTCAAATGCTAAAACTCTATTCTGGCTTCTTTTTTATTTTTTTATGTGTGTTCTGTCAAATCTTGTCAGGTTTGTTTAGTGTGGAAAAAAAAAAGACAAGATGAAAATAGAAAGATATAACTACTGTCTAACTTTGCCGTGCTCATGTGAATGCCATCAACCTGGTGCACTTTGTATTTTCATCATAATAAAGTCCCACTGCTAAGGATGAAAAATAAGACTGCTAATGTAGCTAATGAGTTGTTCCTGTGATGTTTAATAATCTGCCCAGGTCACAAATGCCGGTGCCATGGGAACATGAGAGAAAGTTAAAGTGATTATAGGTCATGGCACAAGTTTTCATTCATTTTAGATGCTTTTATTGAGAGGTGTCCCCCCTTTAGTTCTATTCAATGCGAGTTAATGTTCATCTGTAAATAATATTTTTTTCTTGTTTTACAGTATATTTGTCACAACAGTTAACTTGAGAAAGAGTGGATGTTAAGGTTTTGGGAGGATTTGTTCCCAGGAATACACAACTTCAAAAACATAATTTTATCATAAAACATAATCAAAAGTCTGATGTGGTGGCAGAACTTAAAGAAACTGGGAGAAGGCAAAAGGAGGCAGAGGGAGAAAAAAAACAAACAAAAAAAAACAATAATAATAATAATAATAATAATAAACAGACATGGCTTGTAGAAAGTGTAAAGCTTCACTGAATTCTGAACTAAAGCTCGAGGCTTTAAGGAGTGAGGCTTTAATTAGTAAATGAGAAACAGTTGTGCTAATTGCAACAGGGCGCAGGTGAGAGTGGGCGTGGCCAGACTGAGGAGTGAAATATATGGCATCAAGAGGACAGAAAATTATGTGAAAATATTAAAACAGCATCTTAAGATATCAGCCAGGAAATTAAAGCTTGGGGACAAATGGGTCTTCCAAACGAACAATGACCTTAAGCATAATGACAAATTATTCACAAAGTGGCTTAAGGACAACAAAGTCGATGTTGAAAGTGGCATCACAAAGCCCTGAACTCAATCCTATAGAAAATTGCAAGCAGAGCTGAAAAAGTGTGTGAGCGAGGCTGCCTGCAAATCTGACTTTGTTCCACCAAAAGATAAAAATCCAGCAAATATTGTGAGAAACTTCAGGAATTTTTTTAAAAAGTTTGACCTAAGTCAAACAGATTAAAGGCAATGATACCAAAAACTGTGAAAGTGTATGTAGGCATGTAACAAATAGAAAAAATTTGGGAATCCTGACTGACATTTGTATGTATATTTTATATTCAACATAATACACCAGGAAAAGAACATCCATCCATCCATTATCTTTACCCACTTCTTCCTTTTCAGGTCACAGGGGGTTCACTGGTGTCCATGTCCAGCAGTCACTGTGCGAGATGCAGGGGACACTCTGGACAGGTCCAAGTCCATCAAAGGGACACATAAAGACAAACGAGACAACCATTCACTCTCTCACTCACACCTAGGGACAATTTAGAGTTATAAATCAGCCTAACATGCATGCTTTTGGTTTGTGGGAGGAAACTGGAGTACCCACACATGCATGGAGAGAACATGCAAACTCCACCCAGAAAGGGCCAAAACTGGGATTTGATCAGGCAACCTTCACGCTCACAGCACCAGCGCAAGCGTGCTGCCTGGAAAAGAATGTATTAGGCAAGTTTCAGACTTTATAAATAAGTTTTTGGTGGAATATTTCCATCTGTTGTTTCTCTTTAGTTAACATCACATTTTACAGTGGTAGTAGTAGCATTTCTGCTACAGTAAGTTGTCCATGCAATTTCCTTTAATATTTTTGTTTAACCGTCCATCTTCTTGCTCTGTGAGTTACTCAAGTTCTGTCTTTTTAAAATATATTGCATGCTGTTACTGTGAGTGCGACACAAAGTACCCAGAAACACAACTTTACAAAAACATCATTGTTATTCCATATCTGTCCCCGATCCGCCATTAAAGAAAATTGTAGGAAACTTCAACGAATCACAAAATAATTCAGTTAGTACTTAAAAAGTTAAAGAAGTGAAATCCTTTTTAAATGCGACACTGACTGGTGAGTCTTATATTTAAGAAACAATCACGTGAAATACCTGAGTGCGCACATCAATGCTTGCTTACTTTCTGGAACAGTGATTCACTGAGGGAGAAGAAGGGACTTAAGATCACCTTACTTATTGCAGTAAACATCACAACTGTTCAAAAAAATCCAAAAGAAATCTTGTTGATGTTATTCCCTGAGGTAATTCCACGCTCACTGACGCATGGCCAAACACACTGTACTGAGAAGCACAGCAACTTATCTTTCTCTCTCTCTGTTTGCTCTGGATTTTATTTTTGCCATTTTATTTTGAGCATGAAGCTCGCAAAGGCACAAAGGTTTTGATAGTCTTGATAAGGAGGAAAACAAATCAAACTTATATCAGATATTTGAACTAGTTTGTGCACATTTTGTTTAGTTTTTGAATCTAAAGCTTCCAGAGCAATATATTTAAAGCAATGGATTGTATACGTAGAGTACCTAATTTTTTGCTCCAAACATGTTGCCTGAAAAGACAGAACATTTTTCTGCTAAATGTAACATGTTCTTCTGGACCTATATGGCTGAATAATAAAAAAAAAAAAACTAAAGAACACTGCAACATTTGTTGGCAGTCAAATAGCAAAACAAGCACGCCTAAACAATGAAAAGTTATCTTTAGCTATGAGGTTCAAAGCCTTTACATATATTCCTGTTTTCTACAAGAGGCCTTAATTCCAGGTAAATTGGTCTCAAGTGGGTCTTAGTTGGATGGTTCACTCAGGGCGTTGGGTCTCCTGGGAACTGCCGGATAGTATGTCAGCTGCTACTTCCTCCTTCACCCAGTAACAGGAACTGGCTGCTTTCCAGTCTCTTCCTCTGTGTGTGTGTTGTTAGGGGACTGGGCAACAAGCCCAGGTGCAGCTGAGCCCAGGTGTTCCTCTGTAAGGAACACAAACAGCACGTGCAAACATGAAGGGACAGACAGGCAAATGGAGAGGGATTGGTATCAGAGAGCACACCTGTTGATCAACTACCCTATCTGTTCATGACACAGATTCAGGATGGAGCACCTGTAAACACATACACCTTCCAAGAAACATATATGAGCATTTTCTTTATAGTAAAGGTCTAACACAGTGTAGATGGTGTCAAGCAGCAAGAGTACACATTTCTTTCAAACTACATTCTCAGAGATTCTTCTACTTTTGAGTTATTGTAGCTTTTTTCCCTGTCACTCGCCCTGCTTTCCTCTGATCTCCTGCTAAGTTCTTTAGTTCCTGCATCATTAGGCAACGCATCACGGATTAAGAGGGTGAAGGGAGGGTGGGATGTGCAGAAGAACCCACTAAGTCTGGCATTACTACACACCTCACAAAGCACAGGGGAGTTTCTAATCCACTGCACAGCATAATCCTGCTAATGCATTCATATCAGACACGCACAAAACTGAGGCGGGCTAAGAGTAGGCCACTGGAAGTGTTACTGCCAAGCTCGGTACTGACATTTTGGTTTTTGATAATAAAGTTGGTAAAATGTTATACAGTATTACCATGCCTCTTTATTTATGAAGCACTTAAAACAGCAACAAGGCCAACCATAGTGCTGTAGATTAAAAACAAAACAAGCAAAGGACACTGG
Source organism: Nematolebias whitei (assembly GCF_014905685.2). Lineage (NCBI taxonomy): Eukaryota > Metazoa > Chordata > Actinopteri > Cyprinodontiformes > Rivulidae > Nematolebias > Nematolebias whitei. Next base: position 24,709,135 of record NC_056516.1, read on the forward strand.
ATAACATACATGCATCCAAATAGATATTGACAAGAACTAAATGGCTAAACATTGTAGAATACAAAGAAGTTAAAATCAACTCACACAGTGTCAAAAGCCAGGGAATTGTAAGAGTACCACTGACTGCAGCTCCTCGTTCCAAGATGGCCACCAATTGCCACCAGCTGTCGGCCATCCCCCAGATGAGGATCCACACTACATAAAGCTGCGGTCCAGTGCTACTCTTCGCTGGAGCGCTAGCCTGCAATGGTATTTGTGTATCCAGCCTGTATATTTACTACGAGTAAAATTACTTACCTGTTCTCTCTTGTCCCTAGTATCAAGTCTCCTTGGTCCTGATTCAGTCCTGGTTCTCCTCGGTCCTGCCTTGGATCTCCCCAGTCCAGTCCTGGTTCCCCTTGGTCCTGTCTTGGTTCTCCTCGGGCCAGCCCTGGTTCTCCCTGGTCCTGCTCTCCTTGTGCCTTGCCTTCCACCTGTTGCCAGCCTCCTCGGTCCTGCCCGATGACTCTGGCTTCTCATCCCTGGAGCTCTCCCCTTGGATCTGGATCCGTGCCCCCGTGCCGCTTCCAACCTGTAAGAGAAAAACACTTGTCAAGTTATCATCTCGTCCAAACCATTCTGCCAAACTCTTCTGACCATTTCCTTCCTGCTCAGGAGCTCCAGAGGATCTACTGTACCTGTTATCACTGTAAATAATAAACACTGTTACCGCTGTATTCCTAGAGTCTTGTCTCGTACAACTCTGGGTTCCTCGAGTCATAACAGGATAAAAAGTGAGTTTCCAAAAGAGACTTAAACAGTGAGAGAGGGAGCCTGCCTGACATGTAGTGGTAACTCATTCCTCAGTTTTGGACCTGTAACAGAGAAAGCTCTGTCACCTCTGAGCTTAAAACGAGTGCATGGAACCAATTAAAGCATCTGGTCTGCTGACCTCAGACAGCGCTGTGGGACATATGGCTGCAGCAAATCAGTGAGATAGGAGGGGCATAACTGTTCAGAGATTTAAAAACATACAGAAGGATTTTGAATTAAATTTGAAAGTGAACCAAGAGTCAGTGAAGGGAGACCAGAACTGGAGTAATGTGTTCTCTTTTGTCTGTACCAGTTAGGAATTGGGCTGTATCATTTTGAACCAACGGTGCTAGAGAAAGGTTGATACAGTTGTTCTTGATCATGCCATTAGGTGGAAATATCATGACTTCTGTCTTCTTCTCATTTAATGTTAAGAAATTTAAAGCCATCCAGTCCCTGATGTCAGCCAGGCAGTCAAGAAGAGGTTGGATAGAACGTGCACCAGTGTGTTTCAGAGGGAAGTAAATTTGACAGTCATCGGCGTAGAAATGAAAAGGTATGCCGTGTTCACGAAAAATAGCACCTAGTGGCAGCTGGTATAAAGAAATAAGAGGGCAGAAAATGGACCCCTGTGGTACCTCCCACCAAGAAGCTGCCCGACAACATTATTTATAATACTGCAAGACAGAAGTCCGTACACACACACAAAGTATTAGCTCAACTGTTGACTCAAAATTGTTTCTTGGTGACAGTGTGCTTTAGGTGTCTTTAGTCCTTTTGGTTCATGTCAGCGTACAAACCTTGTGAAGGTTTTATTAACTTCTATTTCATTTTTATAAATAACACAAGTCAAACTGAGGCAGTTCACTGCCATGATGGTGAGTGCCGACACACAACTGACTGTCACTGCTGTTAGTTAGACTGATGTGTTCCCTCTGGCTCACATGCATACCCACATCAGCTCTGTGACTACCACAAAGGCATAAAGGCATGCACTGATTGAATAACTTGAATCTGCATTTGTACTTTTGCATGCAATGCTGATGCACAATAAAGATGAGTCAAGTCCCATCTCCTGTCATTTCTTGTCAGCAAGTCCAAGAATAAATCTACAAATTTAAATTAATGTGGAAAATATATACAATACATGCATTTTACCTTTATTACTCTTTTAATATTCCAATTTTTCTATGGCATTAGTCTTCCACATTCTGAAACCATTTGTTCCAGTTATTGTTGCAAGAATTAAAAATGTATTTTTTATGGTAATACTATCATTCAATATCCACTAACCACAGTCATAAAGAAGTTAGTGATGAGTAAAAAGGAAGTGGAAATGAAATGTGCAACTACCAGTAGCACTTTCTGACATGGATCATTACTTCTTTCTTCTCACCACATTTTACTAATGGAAGTACAGCAGTGTGTTTTTAGGTGCATGTGTGTGGTCAAAGTAATGTTCCTGGTTCTCCCGGTCTTGGAGAGAAACTGTGCACGTGCAGGTGTATGTGTGTGATAGATAGGGACTAAATGAGCTTGTGGAGGGTCTGACGCTCCTCATTTCTCACCGGTCCATCAGAGAGACTGACCGCTTCACTGAAGCATGGCCATAGGCATGGTGCTGAATGCTGAAAATACTCAGACACACACCCAGAAGACAGGCTTCTGCGGGAGATCTCTATAAACTCCCCCCCACCCCCAAAACATGACACTTAACCAGAGGAAAACACTATTTTTAAAACCAGTTAAAAAATAGCTAATTTTAATCTGCATACATGTTTACATATAATGCAAATAGAAAATGTGACACATTGGATTTTTATTCATTGAAAAACAAAATAACACTCAAGCCAAATGTAGCATGGTCTAAATACGTGCTGTCTGGTTCATCATCATTTATAATTATGATTCATGTCTCTGTAAACAGCCATGACACATATTAGAGCGTTTCCCATTGCTTCAAGAGTGGGAAAGTGCCGATCTGTGCATGTATATGTGTAAGATGGTGCAAATGCTAGTTGCAGGCAAAGCATAATTACTCTTGGTGACAAACCTTACATGGCTAATGAGCAGAGTTTGGGCGCTGGGCGTCTGGCTCATTTATCACTGGTTTGTAGGTAAAACTTCAGCTCCAGTGGATTACTGTTAAGGTAATGCTGGTGGCTCATGCAGAGCTACTGCCTGATTAATTTCCAGAGCCAACGGAAGAGAGTGACTGCTGGCAGTTGGAAGAAAAATGTCAAACGACCTGAAATGATGTCACGCCCATTGCTGCAAATGTATGTTACAAAACGTGCATGATTTAATAATGCATCATCTGATTCAATGTGGAGAGTCCTTCCCAACATGTAGTTCATCTCAGTGACACACAGCCTGTCCATGCTTAGACTGTACACACACCCCTATATACGTAGCTTCGAATAGTTTAGAAATCTAAATGCCAGGCTTTCATTTTGTAAATATACACTAACTTTTTTTATAAGCAATTTTTAAGATGCAATGAATCTGCCAACATTTAAAAGGGAAATAAAAACCTACAAGAATGAAAAGGTAAAGTATTAGCATCAGTAATGTGTAAGTTTAAACTGCTTTATGAACTGTCACTATGCTTAAACACAACCGTGGTTTATAGAACTCAATGCCTGCAGTTAAAAATTCATTTTACCAGCTGTGCTCTAATCAGTTTTGTGTCAAGTCATCACGAGAACGTTTCGGCTGTCAAAACTTGAAAACAAACACTGCGGACATTTGTTAACAAAAGGCTAACGTGAGGTTTTCTTTAAAGCTGTCATCACACAACTCCAAAAGTTCTTCTTTTTTTTTTATTCTCACAGCACTTTCTTATGTTACAATAAAAAAGTTGACAACTCATGCAACACAAAATGCAAAGGTCTCAAAACAGACTAACAAACTGATTAACAGAACAAACCACGAGGCAAATATTTAAAATGTCAGACACCTCTTATTGTCCAACAGATCTGAACCAATACATTAAGCAGCAAGATTCCTCCCATTACTCTGATGCCAAGGCTCTTGTAGTTGGTAATGGTGGTCTTTTAGATAGCAGGTGTCATGTGTGAAGGCCTAATAGAGCTGCCGTACTATTGTTCCACATGTGAGTGACTCAGGGATGGAGGAGGGTCTGGATGTACCAGAGCGAGATAAAAGCCATCGGGTGAGGGTACGAGTGCATGCTAATCATAATGGTTTCTTTGACATGTAGTCTTTTACAAGAGGTCGGGAGGTTATGGGAGGAAAAAGGGGAGAAAAGGCAAAAGCTGAAAGCTTGGAAAAATAAGTCTTACATTTCAGGAAGCATATCTGCAACACAATCAGGCGCCGACTTAAGACTTTTTTTTTTTTTAAGAGGAAACAAAAAGCTAGGACCTCCAAAAACCTCCAAGGCCTCTTGTGTATTTATTGTCCTCAATGTACTTTGTATAAAAAATATCAATTAAAATGATTTTCAGATTAAAACAAAAAATAACTGCAGTGATTTTATGTGTAGAAAAAAAAAGTACATTTTTGTAACATTTTAAACTAAAGCTGAAACACTCGTGTTTAAACAGCTGATTGAAGGTCAAGGGTTGCTCCTCACATGACGGCAGCACAAAATGTAAAGCAACAACTTTCATACTCCTCTTTATGCAGACACCATGCATTCATTAAGAGGACAAGAGTCTGGACAAATTAGAAAATTGTTCCTTGTAAGAAACAAAACGTGGTCTCACCTTGAGTGACTCGTTCATCTCTGTAATTTCAATCCAAATGGAAGAGCCCGATCATATTGACAGTGATTATCCTGCGTGTGTCTGCCTCCATGCCTGTGCAGAAGCAGCACGGCCTTGTTCTGTATTCTGAACACATGTTCAATCAGCACCAGGGCTTTGTGGATTCTAATCTCACACTTGGTGATCTGGAGATCTTCGCGAGGCGGTGGTTTGTGCACTGGAATGTGAGTAAAGTGTTTGCCTGAATGTGACGGGAGCTGCAGCAGCAGATTTACATTTTTCTATTAATGGGGGCGCAAAACAAAAACCGTGCAGAATACGATTAACGGTGCTCAGTCTCTACTGTAGTTTGCACTAGAGCTCAGAGGAGGCGCTTCTTTTTAACATTTTCTTCTGAATAAAAACAGTGAAGCAGAACTTAGAAAATAGGTTCCTTTGTGCTTTTAAAATTCGCTCTTTTGGTTTAAAGAAAAAGTGTTTACATATAAAAGAATATCATTTAACTAAAGTTTTAATTCACTGTTTAAACTGATGACATTATGAAAACATTTAAACGACTAATAAGACAGAAAACATTATCTCAAATAAAGCTCCTGTCACCATGTTGCATAAGAAGTACAAAAGATAAAGGATGAAGCCAAACTGCTCAACAACTTTCTTCTTCAGCCGTTTGGATTTTCATTTGCGCACGTTAAATCTCGTGTTGGTGGTTTTCCATGTTCCCATCTTGTCCGTAGACAAAACAGAGTCCCAAAAGGTTTTGGTCCACCTTCCAAACGTTTCTTAATCCATGTCCACATCGAGGTTGATCTCGGTGCTCAGGTTGAGGTAGAAGAAGGCGTAAACGCAGAGCACGAAGAGCAGAATGGCTGCGACGACCAGGAATGCATCCTGAAACACAAACCGTAAGAATCATGTGATTTTCGTAATCGCCATGTCTTCTAAATTCATAACATGTTCTAAACCAGGGGTGTGCAATCCTGGTCCTCGAGAGCCACTATGCTGCACGACTTACTCGTTTTGCTGCTCCAGCACGCCTGATTCAACCGTTGAATTACCTCTTCATTTTCTGCAGAAACCCAAAACTCACCCATTGAGTCAAATCAGGTGTGCTGGAGCAGAAATCTCTGAAACCTGCAGGACAGCGGCCCTCCAGGACCAGGTCTGGACACTCCTGTCTCTTGCTCAGAGAGTTTTTAGGTTTTTCTCAAAATGATGTAACAGATTGATTTGCTTAAACAAATCCAGCTGTTGTAAAATCAGTCATCAAACATTAGACACAAACTCAGACTAACTAGAGAAACTGAATTTCCTATGAAATTGCAGTGTGAATGCTTGTTGCAGAAGAACTTGCTGAAAAACAGCTAAAATCAGCTAAAATCAAGCTGAAATATAGCTGAAATGGATGAACAGGTCTATCTTAGCAGAAGAAAGCAGAAAGAACACATATTTGCTGAATTGGGTTTAAATAAGCAGAGAATAGCACAAAAATGAGGAAATTAGCTAAGAAAACAGATGAAATTAGCAAAAACTAAAAAAATAGCTGACTGTAAAAACTTCTAGAAGGAAGCGAAATGAGCTGAAATGAACTCCAAGAATGTGGAATTAGCTGAAAAACTGAATAGTAGCTGGAATAGTCGAAAAGGCTGAAACTAGCGCAAATAGGCTGAAATTAGCGGAGAGAAGGTAATTTGGCTGAGTCGTAGAAATTACCACAAAAAACTTGAATTTATCTGAAAACGGCTGAAATTAGATAGGAAATGCTAAAATGGTAGCTGAAAAATGTAGAACAAGCTTAAATTAGCAAAGGAAAGCAGAAAGAACACACGTTTGCTGAAAGAAGCAGAAATGAGAACAAAAAAGTATAAATGATCCGAAAAAAGCCAAAAATAAAAAAAGGCTGAAAAGTAGCTAAAAAGGCAGAAAGAAGCTTAAATTACAAGTAGGAAGTGGAGAGAGCACATTGTTGCTGAATTAGTCTAAACAAAGTTGAAATGAGTGGAAAAAATGTGAAAATAGCTGAAAAAGCAGAAAAAGCTGAAACTTTTTGAAAATCAAAATCAAATCAAAATCAAAATTTGCACAAGGAAGTTGAAAGAAGCTGAACCAGAACAAAAATGTACAAGGAGCAGTAAAAGGTTTGACCTAAAGATTTGAAGGATGTAAAATGAGCTCGATTCATTTCGTATGAGAAAAAAAAAAAAAAGTCAGAAAAGACAAAATATTTCAAAGTTGCACCAATACCAAAAGTCAAAGCAGGGAAAGAGCTGAACGTTTTGATTTATGATTTGTTGAAATAGCTTGAAAAGTGTGGGACGAAAATCGCGCCGAAAAAGGTATGGAAGATAAATGGATCCCAGCAGTGAATCCTTCATGAACATTCACACAACTAATGCAACCAAAATCCAACTGGCAGCCATTTTATTATGTGGTTGGAAGCTGCATATTGAAATGCATTTCCTCTTTTCTCTGAGACGCTTTAAAAACAGTGGGGGTTGTTTCAGCGAAGGCTAATCTGGTCAGTGGCATCCAGCTAAATGCACCCAAATCCTCCTGTGATTTTAGTCTGTAGAAGTTTTTCTCTTGAACTATGGCCAGCAGGTTTACAGAGCTTCACATGCACAAACATTCAAACACCGAACACAAGAAAATCAAAAACATCACACGCAATGTGTGCTTTACATCCCAAAAAGTGACAGCTGAAAGCCTCCAAACAAGACCCAAGGAGTACGTTCTCATTTCTACTTTTAATAGGCAGCTTTTAGGGCTCCCAACATTTTTCAGTGCCTTTTGTACTGAACATAGACTAAATTAAAAGGGACTCAGTTTGGTTAGTGTCTGCCTACAATAAGCAGGAAGAAAAATAAATTAAAGTGTTGAAATTTGTATTCTGATTGTGTCTGATCACAGCAAATGATCTGTTTATGTGTGAATAATTTATTCATACTCATTTATACTCATTTTCCACATGATTGCCGACAAACAAATTTTGAGTCAAGACTTTCAGTCAACATTTACCTCAGTTCCTGATAAGTGCGTGCTTCTCTGAAAAATTGAACTTCAGTGTAAGAACTTCAGATTTTATTTGATGCAACTGTTAGTGTTGCAGATTAATATCAAGTTATAGTATATTTCTAGTTAGAACAATATATTTTTGTTTTTCTTTTAGTATTCAAACAGATATTTAGTGGTTTACTACAGTCTTTTCTGGTTTTTCTCTCAGTCTTGCTAAGATTGAGCTGGTTTGACTTTCACTGAACGGCTGCAAAATAACTTATGGGTAAACAGGATTTTTATTTAATCATTTTTGCAGTCCAAATATTCTTTTGTTATAAATTTACGACTTTTTAATTTCAGTAAATCAGAAAATACCCTTTTAACCTGATGTTTTGAATTTTTAATTTCTCAATCATTTTCCGATGCACGATATTATCGGCACGGTTTCGTCCGATATTAGCGATAAAGTTAAATATCGGCCACTCCATCAAAATAACTCACCAATATAAAAGGCGCTGTTTATGTATGACAAAGACCATGCAGAATACTGTAGTATTTTAATCCCACAGCAGAGAAAGCTATGTAGTAGTCTCTAAGTAGGTCTAGGAAGAAAAAAAAATTGGTATTTGTATCGGTTATCGTCAAATAAGTTTTAACATATTGGCATATCGGCCAAAAATCCAATATTGTGCACCTCTATTTTCTCATGTTTTTTTTCCTCACTCCAGCAGAAAACAGAAGCTGGAGACCGATGGACGTCTAAAACAGATGTTTTAAAACAAAGCCGTGTTTGTGTGGAAACTGTTTCGGACTCTTTAAAGTAAAACAAGCCAACTCGGCGGGAGTTCTGTTTCTGATGCGTCCGTCTGCGCTATAATGACACAAACACTCCGCTGCTTCCAGGGATTCTCTGCAGGAAACCATCACATGTTGAAAAGAACGTAAGAGAAGGTGACAGGCGATGATAAATACAGAACACAGCTTTTATAAATAGTGGAAAGGCTGTAGATAATAATTCCATTAAATCAAGATATGGCTTACAGTTGCTCTTTCTAAAATAAATTGTCAGTATTTATTTAGGGTTTGTAAAATTTGGACTAATGTAGGAAGCAGAACAAGGCATTCAAATTATACAAATACCTCTTGGTGTCTCCAGTTAATATATTTTGTTATTTCAGTCTAAAAATTATTTCAGAATGACTAATAAACTGTTTGTTTTTTTATCAGAAATAAGAGCATTAAGAACAATGAATTTAAACAAAAAACAAACTTTTTTTCTTTTTCACATAAGTGTTTCGCAATTACAAAAAAATAATAAAACCGTTTTTCTAATAAAACTTGAGAAAGCAAACTGATTTCACAAAACAAGATCTTCTGCCGGAGCTTTTTGAACTTTACGTTTGGTCAGCGTGACCAGTTAACACGGTTCTATAAATTAGCGATACATTTTACACACCACGTGTTTTTTATTTAGTTTAAGCTTTCTGGTGAGTTCATAAAATCTAAATTGTGTCCAGATGTTTGCATCGAAAACACACCATGTGTTTTCACACAGTCGCTGCAGATTTCTGCTTTCCTCTGCCGTATCTGCCAACATGTCACAGTAACGTTAGCACAACATTCCACCCACAATGCAGCAAAACAAGAGCCATGTGAAACTATTATTCTTCAACTTTACCGGAGCCGAATCTTCCAGGCTGGAACTGTAAACTTTTTGCATCAATGTAGAAAATAAAAATCAACAAACAAGACTCATTTGTTGCGGGTTGCAAACTAGTTAATCTTGAAATAAGTAATAAGCACAATCATTTATAATTTATGTATAAATTATTTGCAAAATAACTCTGCTTTTATCCCAGCTGATCATATTAGACTAAAGCTGTTGGGTTCATTCTAAAAGATCGCTGTCAGATATCCTTATGTGAAGACAGAATATATTACCGCACTTGCTGCCGTAAACGCTGCATTGCCATATAAGTCGCATCAGTCCAAATATGTCTAATAAAGTAAAAAAAATAAATAAATATGTTGCTTCGCCGTATACATCGCATCTATTATGTATCGCCGCTGACCACCTGGAAATGTGGGCCGGTGTTGTGCCAAAAATCGATTGGCTGCCAAATGGCGGCCACGGGAGCATGCACAGGAGGACTTTAACAAGAATTTAATAAACAATTATTTGTTTGCTTGAAATTAGGGGGTGCACCGATTTATCGGCCCCGATTTCCTTAATTTTGAGAAATCGGAAATCGGCCGATACTTGCACGAGAAACCGATTTTACCGATTTTTTTTTTTTTTTTAGTTTTAACAACAATTGTCTAAACTTCATTTATATTTCAGAGCACTACCTCATGGCCAGTTAAAACAAGTTTATATTGTTTCTAGGATATTGTTCAAGGGTATGTTTTTCAATAAAATAAGATTGAAAATTGAAGGTGCATTGTGACCTTATAACACCTGACGGTGTCGATTATAAATCAAAATCGGTATCGACCAAAATCGGAATCGGCAGGTCAGACTTTTTAGAAATCGGTGATCGTCCAGAAAACTGCAATCGTGCACCCCTACTTGAAACTATATCAAAGGTGTGTCTCAGTTGAATGTTTCCTTAATAAATGCACTTCAATGGTCAAATCAGCTGCATTTCGCCTGGGCGGCGCAGCAAAATGCAGCTGATTTGACGTTTGCTCCAGGAGTTCTGGAGCAAACGGTATTACGGTATTTTTAGGACTGCAAAATATTAGACAAACTTTTGAAGACAATATCAATAGTGATAAAAGTCATATTTTCCTCACTCCTCACCTTCTCTTTTGTCATCAACATCTAAACCAGTGCATGAAGGCCAGTCAGTCTGTTAATTTAAACATAACAATTTTGATTTATTGCAGTCCAAGCAGACCTTCGTGATACCAATATTCTCACTCATATTGTGATGATAATAAATTTGCTATTTATTGCGCAGCCCTTTTGGTTACCTTAGTGTAGCCAAATGTGCTCCTCTGTTTCAGGCCACTTGTCTATTTTAGGTAACAATAATCTTAATTCAATTCAATTCAATAATACTTTATTAATCACAGAGGGAAATTATTTGTTGTTGTAACTCGTTATCCTCATTTCATTAAAAGATGTTATAGACACTGATGGCTGTAGGCAGGAAGGATCTCTTGTAAAGCTCCACCCCACAGTGGATCCTAAGAAACTGGCTGCAGATACCGTCCGATCCGTCCACCCAGACTCAGCTAGCCTCTTGGTTCCCCTCGGGCTGTAGGACCGTCCAAATGCTGGACAGAACTCCTCCCAGAGTGATGACCGCTCCTCCCAGCAGTCTGCTGAGCTCCTCGTCGCTGTGGACAGCCAACTGTAAGTGCCGAGGGACGATCTTGTCCTTCCACTGCCATGAGCCGTGTCTCCCGCCAGCTCCAGGATCCCAGTGGCCAGGCACTCGAGCACAGCTGGTAGGCAGATGAGAATGCATCCACAGAACATCCTTTTCAACTCACTTGAGATTTTGGGCTGTAGTTGAGATATTATTTGAGCTTTGAGATGTTAATCAGCTGCTGTTGTTTGTAGAAAACTGCCTTGTTGCCATGGTTACGCATCATAACAAATGTCCAAAACTAAAAAAGCTTCAGTAAAAATCCTTCCAGCTGCACAGCATCTTCCAGCTGCACAGTATCCGATACCAGAGGAAACAATCATCCGAAAAAAAAAACGTGACCCACATCCAGAAAAAGAGGAATTAAAGTTTCCAAAAGCAAAATCTCAAAATGAAAGCAACAGAGCTGCTCCAACATGCAGCCACCTTGAGCGGCGCAACTCTAGAACAATTGATGGAATTAATTAATTAATGGAAAATTTACATTTTATTTTTGTGCTGTGAGACTGTGATGTTGCATCCACACCTTTTAGGATGTTTTATTAGCTTCAACTATTTTTCTAATCAGCATTCAGCTCATTTTGTGCATGTCTAATTAGTTTTAAAGGCTAATAAGCAAAACCTTTAATTCAAAATCTCAGTCTTAATTTCTTCCATTCGTCACCACTCTTCTGGGGACTGAGACTTTGAATATTACTACGGTACTTGGAAAATCTGATTGACCGTTAAGTCTTACATCCAGCAGGTTATAAACACTGAAGTTAACGGATTTTGTAGAATGTCTTGTTTCTTTTAAAACAGAAACTTGTATCTGATGGGTGACAAACTAATAGAACATTAACGCCCTTCATCTGGTCTAAAATGGAGCATTCCTTACAAAACTATAAAACTCATACTCGTACTTTGTAGTCTCATGTTGCTGCTTTGTCTTTTGGTAGATTAAAACATTGTCAAGATATTCACAAAACCTACTTTTGGCCAACATATGCACTCTGTATGGACTGTGCTTCAAGCTCATACGGCATTTGGGAAAATAATGCAATGTATGATGTTGAGCTTTAATTTTCTCAATAAATGAGGGTCTAAACAAATAAGTAATAATAATAATAATAATAACAACAACACCTTCCAGTATCGAATTTGAGCGCCAGATGTTGGATGACCAAAGAACTCAACTTTACCTGCACTCTTCTCAGTTCACCGGGAAACTTTCTTCAACAAAAAAAAAATGGCCTATTTTTACAATGATTTTCTATTGGTTGATTGTCAAACAAAACTGAGGCTTTCCAACAAAGTGGTATTCAAGTTGAAAATGGGAATTTGGAGCACTTGTTCATAATGCAGTGCTCACACGATTACAATCTTCATCAGCTGGAGTTTCATTAGGGGCACTCAGAGTATTGAACAATGCCAGTAATTCTTTATCAAGAGAACTCATTAGCTGCAAACTTTCTAATCAACACCAGAGCTTGGAGGGCTTTAAGAGAGTGCAGAGTACAGTCTGATTGAAGGTTATTAAAAAAAAAAATGGTTTGAATTTAGGAATACAATCCAGGAAAAGTTAGTCACAACGTGAAGTCGCCGCAGATGTTTAGCATTTAATCCTCTACTACGAATGTTTTTTTATATACACAATTAGATTAAAAGGAGGAGGTGCGCAAGTCAAGACTAAAACAGACAGCACAAAAAAAACAAAAATAATAAAAAAAATATATAAAAACATGACATTTTAACTTAATTATAAGTTCAATAATGTTCAAATGTAACAAGCTCACAACAGGCGGAATACAAATTCAACCCGTCGGCAAAACTGCAAAAAAAAAAAAACGAGCAAAAATGAAAGAGGAAAAAAAAAACAATACAACCACCAAGAGATAAGGATTAGCACAAATGAGGGGTGGTGGGGGGGCTAACAATAATAATAATAATGCCTCTCAAACTCAGACGATGGGGGTGACAATTAAAAGGCGTCGGCATGCACGTATCTGTGTGCTCGTTGTAGCGCCTCGTCATCAGCAGCGCTGGTCTTCATTAGCCTCGGCCCACATTTATCTCTACCCAGCAGCCTCCAAACAGCTTAGAGTCGCTGCTTAATTGGAAAACTTTTAAATTTCATGCACTCTAGTTTCATATATTAACCGCCAGGCTTCCACCGCTTGATTTACTTTTCTATTTCGACTGGGCCTCAGAGAAGGAAAAAAAAAAAAAAAAGAGAAGCGTTATCAAATCACAGACGCTTGATTGTTTCGGCTTGTTTTCTTGTGTTTTTCCAGGCAGCTTTGAAAATAGAACAAAGGGAGGTTCTCGCTGTTGTGTCGACGGCGTCACGAGGAAAACGTTTTGCTCCAGACAAACCAAGAGAATTTCCCCGAATCTGCTGAAACAAAAGGAGACGCAACACTGCAGTTCAGCACCCCCCCCCCCCCCCACACACACACACACACACTTCTTTATGAGAACAGCTGGTTACAGTAACTTGTCTATGAAAACAAGCTGGAGGGGTTTTGCTGCAAACACTTGAGTTGCAGAAAGCACCTGCACTTGATTGAGATCATTGTTTTCGAGGAGAGTAGCCCACTGTGTTGACTCTCGCCTTGTTTCGCATACACATCTGTGTGCTTGCACACATGCACACACTCTCAGACACGAGCGCGCAGCCTCTCTTGGCCGCATTTTGATGGAGACCTCTGGATGTGGGCCCAAGCACATCATCCTCTTCATCATGTTGCTCTCGGCAGCTTCAACAGACTCAGCATGCGGGGAGCCCAGGCCCCGTCGCCCTGGCGACGAGCCACATCTCAGCAGACGTCCCCTCATCTGGTCTGATTTTTGTTCTCCTCCTGGGTTTGTTTGTGCGAGTGTGTGTGGGCATGTGTACATCAATCTGTGTGCCCCTATGTGTTTGTGGCTGAATGTGGACACACACAAGCTGCAAGAGACTCGCTGCCGCCACGATGCGTCTGATCTTTACGAGTGAAAAGAACTCGGGAGGTTTCTTTTAGGGAGTATTTTCTGTATAATCTTTTTACTGCTTTGTGAGAGATACTGGATCATTTTTGAAATCATTATACTGAATTTTATAAAACGTTGTGAATAATTACAAAACAAATGACACTCTCACAACTGTGACGTAATGGACCAACACAGCGTCTGCAATATTGGGATGTGTCAACCCTGAGCTGCGAGGCGAAGCTCTCCGCTTACTGGTCGCTCTACATTCCTACCCTCAACTATGGTCAAAAACTCTGGGTACTGACCAAAAGAACGAAATTGCAGTTGAAATGAGTTTAGGGGTAGAGCAGCTGGACTCGCCCTAACAGTGTGAAGTTCAGTTGAGAGCGACTCGACACAGAGCCGCTGCTCCTCCACATGAAGTTGAGGTGGTTTGTGTATCTAAGGATGCCCCCTGGACGCCTCCCTAAAGAGGTTTAATAGACATGTCCAACTCGAAGGAGACCCCACGGAAGACGCAGAACACAATGGTGGGACTATGTATCTTGGCTGGCCTGGAAACACCTCGGAATCCTACTGGAAGAGCTGGGAGAGGTGGCTGGGGAAAGAGAAGTCTGGACCATGCTGCTCAAGCTGCTGCTCTCGCAGCCCGACTCCAGAACAAGCGGAAGACAATAAATGGAAATGGTACTTGTTTCTATTTGTTCATTTGAATATAGCAAGATAGTGGAAATTAAATCCATCCATCCTAGTTATGGCGCTAAGTCACATTATAAATTGTCTCGGGGCACTGTATAAAAACATTCACATACATAAAAACACCAATTAGTACAAATTCGCTATCTAAAGAAGCAGATTGTGTTGAATCTTCACTTCGTCGCAGTCTCCCATCCTGAGCAAGCACAAAGGCAACAGTGGAAAGGAAAAACTCCCTTTTAACAGGAAGAAACCTCCAGCAGAACCGGGCTCAGGACGAGCGGCCATCTGCTTCGACCATCTGGGTTTGAGCGGAACAGGAAGGAGAAACAAACGACACAGGTTCACAGCTGGTCCAGATGTACTTTCTATTGGAAGAAATACTAAAAAAACATATTCAGGATATAAATATTTACAAACATAGAGTAGAGCAAGTACAGACAGCAGCAGAGTGAGGAAATAAGGGCAATTTGTCCTCCAGCAGTCTAAGCCCATAGCAGCATAACTAAGGGATTGCTCAGGAAACCCAACCGACCCGACATGATGGCATTGTATATTTGACTACATTTCAAAAGGCTGCATCAACATTACAAGTGTGTGTTGGAAATGGAGTGCACTCAAAGGAAATTTCAAACACCTGAAAAGAGTGGAATAAAAAAAAAAGGGTGGCAGATAAACTAGTTAGCAGATGCTACAGCTCAACTTTTATCCAGGTTTTTACCAAAGTATCCCTCATGGTTTACAGTGGGGACTTTGTTGTTGTTTTTTTTTTTAATATTTTATTTTTAGTAAAGGCCTTGCAATAATTGCAATGAGTGTAATAATTGTCAAAAATAAGGTACCACACTGGATTGAAAAGTGTTGTGTCCACGGTTAAACTCCTTGATAACAGAACTTTTGTTGCCTCTCATAATCCAACTCCCCTTCTATCTTCAACAAATAAGGAGAAAAACACACACACAAAAAATAAACAAATCACGTCCTACAATCACAAATG
Source organism: Nematolebias whitei (assembly GCF_014905685.2). Lineage (NCBI taxonomy): Eukaryota > Metazoa > Chordata > Actinopteri > Cyprinodontiformes > Rivulidae > Nematolebias > Nematolebias whitei. The sequence continues at coordinate 24,724,677 of NC_056516.1, forward strand.
ACAGATGGAACATACCCAGAGTCATCATCTGTACAATACACCCTCTGCCAAATCTTTAAGCAACCCCCCCACCATCACCAACAACAACTTTCCAGGCTCGGCAGCTAAATAAGACTGAGGCAAAACTGAGCAGAAGTGAACAGAAGGCTAGCGTGCCAATTAGACCAGGCAGGAGGCTTGCTTCCTGCGCTGCAAGAGAAAGTGCTGGAGCTGCTTTGAAGGTTCTGCTCCTTCTCCAGGCGATCTGAGAAGAGACTGCAGACAGTCCTTCCTGCCAGTTTCTTCCTCTCTGCTGTCATGACCTAATACCACCCACTGTTCGATAGAGCTGCAGACTTATTTGAGCAACCAGATATAGCCTCAGTAAAATTGGAGTATCATTAGCGATACGATTTTTTTCCTCATTTTTTTTGGTGAATTTTTATAATTGGTTGTTGTTGTGGAGAGCAGAAGTTCCTCCACGCTGTTGCTTTTTCCGATCAAGGTCTCCTGCCTTTTCTCTGTCAACTTATCCAGACTGTCCGGTTGCTAGGCCCCGAGACAGCCCAGGCAGCTGCCACATTCTCCATGCCTGCGCGTCTGCTGGCCGTTCTTAGACGCCATCTGCATCTCAACCAGGAATGACGCAAAAAGGAGAGAGGAGCTTTACGCATACAGCCACACACCTACATCCCCAAACTTGACTCGTGCAAACCAAATGGATGCTCTCAGCCCAAAGTTTAAAAGCGCAGAGACGCTTTCTAAAATCATCACAGGGTGGTGTTATGTGGAAAAATTGCACTTTTTCAACTTTACATCATGCTAAAAAAAGGACCTGATGGAAAAGCAAGCATGACCAAATATCCATTACATTTGGGATGAATTTCAATCAAACTCTAGGCCAAGAGGTCCAAGTCAGTTTAATATCCTCGTCCCAGAGGTATTTTAATCCGCCCCTCTGAAAATTCCCCTCGTCTTGGGCATGAAAACATAAATTATTCATGACCAGTATCAATATTTCAAGATATGGACTAATCTAATTGGATTAAAGACGTGTTTAATGAGGCCTTCCGTGTCTAAGAGATGCATATTTTAAAACCTGACCATTTCACCCAGAGCTTAATCATCGTTGCAATTTGCTCATTTTCTGCGCACGAGAGAAGGGAAGCCTTTGGGGGTTTATGTACCGTATTGTAAAAAGAACAACTTTTTATTGGGCTGAAAGAAAACAAATGTGCAAAAACACGCATAAAAACACCCAACTAAACTCGTGTTCATTATATTTCCTTGTAATTTACTCGTATAAAAAAAGCAAATATTCACAGAAGACATGATTCTATCTGCTATTTTAAAAAAAACCTATTGCCGTAGATGCAAATTTTGTGCAACTTTTTCTTAGTTTAATTAGAAAGCTAAACATCAACAGCTGGTTGCTTTTGGAACGATAAACCAAAAAGCATTTATCTTTGCCTGCAGAGCAGCTTCTAATCACTGCAGTGTGACAAAACAACACGCTTAACTCTTATTTCAAACCAAGTGCAACTCATGACTCGTGTTTCTTCCCCTTTTCCCCTCCATCTTAGTTTTCCTCCCATCATCTTTTCTGGTTTCCATTTCTTTGTTTTTTTTTTTGTTTTTTTTTTTACAATTAAAACAAAGTATACTAGTCCCTCGTTTATCGCGGGGGATCCGTAACCTGACGACCCACGATAATTGAAAAACCGTGAAGTAGGAATAGTAGTACAAGTAGTAAGTAGTACCTTATTTTAGTATATACATATATATATATATATATATATATATAGATGTTTTAAACCCTTCGCACAGTCTTGCAACATTTTAAACAATGTTTCTAAATGCTCTAAAAGAGCAGAATGTCATGATTTCAGCTCCCTGCCTCCTCTGCTCTTTGCCACCTGCAAGTGCTCTTGGCCACGCCCACTCCTCCGCTCTGAACGGAGAACAGCTGATCAGCTGCAGCAGGAAGTTTATCCTGCAGTAAGGGCTGCACAAATGTGCAGCAGGTGCTAAGTAATTTAAAATGATGTATTTCAAATTTTAAAAATCCATACCGATGGTGCGGCTCATCCATCAATCAGCCAATTGTGTGTCATGTCCAATCTTATTTTGAAAAACCGCGATAGAGCGAGTCCACGATAAATGAACTGCGAAGTAGCGAGGGACTACTGTAATGCATTATTGTCTGCAGACACAATGCATTATTGTATTTTCCTTCCCATGCAGGACACTATAATTTCTTTCACAGCTTCTAATGCTGTCTGGAACCACCTCGTGTAATTATAGGTAAATCTGCTGTAAATCATATTAGCCCCAAAAGAGCTACAGTTAGTTCCCAAAGTAACACTGCTAAGTGTCTATGATATTAAAAATGAGAGAGAGAGAGACTCTCAAACATGCAGTCAGACTGACAAATGGAGAAAAGAAAAAGAGTTGGCAGACAGACAAGCAGAATCACGGATGAGCCAAGACGGGCTGACTCAAGTAATCCTGAGTACAGACCACTCACCCTGAATCCAGAAGAACTCTTCTTTGCTTCAGCTTTCAGTCGCGTTGCCTTTAGGACAGGCTTTGTCTTCTTGTAGTCCTGTTTACCTGCAATAATAAAAGAAATGTGAGAAAACTACATGCCGTTCAAAAATATCACCCATAGGCGTTCAGCTCATCTCAACACAGAAAAATTGCTCTGGTGTTTGACAATGGCGTGCACCACTCTTTGGATGATTGGATGAATAAGCATTTTAATTACTTTATTCATCGAACGCCGGTGGGGAGAATGCCTCACTTTATGAGGGTGGTAAATAACAAATGTACAAATATGCAAGCGGCTGCAAAGCTTAAAACCAACCACTTCATCCAGTGTAAACCTGTAAACCATTAAACAAATAACCTGTAGCTTTTGAATACAGCTTATTTCAGAGTGGTGCTCTTATTAAACAACAAAATAAAAGCATATTCCCATTTTTACCAAAAAAGGCTAACAGTTTTGTTTTTATTTCCTATAAGTCCACAGTAGCAGTCCTGTGTTTAAAATGACAATAAACAAACTGAATCATAGAAGGGGAACACTAAAACTTCAGAACTTCTACCGTCACGTTTGTCCACAAGTCGCAGTCGGTAAAATACAATAAATCTTTTCTGGCCTGAGCTCACCTGTGCAGCTTACTCGACCCCCCATGGGATCAATTTCCAAGAGTGAGACTTGTGAGCAAACTTGCCACCTGGCAAAGCGAGTGAGAGCGTGCTTAACATGAGGCAGAGCCGGCTGTCTCTGTCTAATTAGAAACAGCACACTGCAGGAAAGGGAACTTTGCTAACAATAGGGTGAAATGTATAATAGCCTGCTGAGAAGTGTGTTTGTGAAAGAGAGGTCGCTCTGCTTCTTCAACCTTTGTAACAGTTTTACTCTTAAAGGTGGAGGAAGAGAAGTGATTATTGTGAATTGTCAATTCAGGGTTTATTGCTGATATGTGTAAATGAAAATTTTGTTTTAGAAATCACAATAAACAACATTTTTTAATTTTTTTTTTTTTTTACATAAAATCGATTAGGTTTTAACCAGATGTGCGGTACAGAATATCTCTTGGGTCTTAAAATAACTAGATGTTGTTGACTTCAAAAATCTGAACTAAAACATGACAAATACATGTAGATCTATAATATTTTGTTAAGAGGCCTTTGTTTTTTTGGAACTGCTGATGAGTAAAGGTGGACTCCTTTGTTCTGACAGGGCGATGTTGCACAGAACAAACTTTATTCTCTCCCATCTTCAGTCCTCTCAGACCATCTTTAACTTGTTGCACTTGTTGAGCTATCTCTTTATTTTTTATTTTATTTTTTTATATATATCAGTCACACCGTTTGTCTCGTTTGTCTCTATGTGGCCCTGTGATGGACTTGCGACCTGTCCAGGGTGTACCCCGCCCCTTGCACAATGATTGCCGGACATGGGCACCGGCGACCCCCGTGACCCAAAATGGAAGAAGTGGGTAAAAGATAATGGATGTATGGATCAGTCACACCACGATTCAAACTGAGAGAGACATCAAGTCTGTTTCATCTCACTGCAGTCTAAAGACCTGGGCCTTTTGACCAAATATTACATCAGAGCTACTCATAATTGGCGCAACGTCAACGGCAATATGGGAGTGCAAGAAAAAAAATAAGCATTAAAAGCAGTCTTAACTAGGCCTGTCATGATAACAAATTTTTGCTGGGCGATTAATTATCTCAGAAATTATTGCGATAAACGATAATATTTTGTTTGAAATTTGACAATAATTAGTAATTATTGTCAAATTTAAGAAGAAATGATGGTTAATTTTTAAGTGTAGTACCTTTTGTTGACCACTGAACAGCAGTATAAGATGAACCGAAGGATGGATAGTGAGGGAGCGAGCAGCGTGCCTCTTTTAAAAAAATGGGAGGGAGGCCCCTTGATGTGACATGGGCTGTCGCTCGCTCCTTTTTTCCGGTTTTCAAAATGGCGGATGCTCGGTGTGGTTTGAGCTCTTTAGCATAGCATTTTTCACACAAAGCTTTTAATTAAAAAAAAAAAATCAGTAAACAAGTTCTCAGCGTCTTTTTGCAAAGAAAAACTTTTTACACAAAGGCACGGATTGTAAGCGTGAATTTTGGAGCTTCGACAAGATGGAGGTTTTTTTCCCCGAGGTCGGTCTGTTAGCTTAACTCATAGCTTAGCTCCTCAGCTTAGCTGCTTTTAACGATCCAAAAACGCGATTTTGGATCGTTAAAATGGGTTTTAAAGAGAAAAGAGAAAGGGAGGAGTCAGTGGAGAGCACCGGAGTTGACTCTTTTGTCATCCAGTGTCTTCAGTAGAAAGAGAGACACGAAGAAATGATAAAGCCGATAAATGAAAATGAGGTTGATAATTTTCATTTATCATGCGATTAATTGATTTATTGTTGATTGTGACAGGCCTAGTCTTAACATCCATTAAATGTGACGCTAAGGTGCATTTCACAAGTCATATTGTTCAGGGCATAATGTAATTTGCACATAAACAACTAAAATATTGTGCAATACTGTAAAACGAATTTTAATTTACCAATTTACCAACATACTTATTTTACCAACCCATTTTACCAGTAAATGGTACATTTTGGTGTGGTACAGCTTGATAACGATAGCTTCTCTGTTGTAGCTGGTTCTTTGTAACAAATACCAACTCGTGCTTTTCATTCTTCATTATGTAAGGCTAGTCAAGGTGGCGTGATCCAGTTGGATGGAACCAGTGCAGAATGGTTGTGGATCAGAAAGAACCATCAGATACATCCATCCATCCTTCTTTACTCACTTCTTCCTTTTTGGGTCGTGGGGGGTCACTGGTGCATCAAATACACTGACGTTAAATTTTGTTGCACTCTGATCACAACGCAAAGATATTCATACTTTACTGTTTCTAAAGGGTTTTTATAAACTCATTCAGTGCAACAACCACGGTATGATAATTACACTGCATTTGTAAATGACTGTGTTAAATCAGTGCAATGCAAACCAATGAACACACACTCAGGTAAAGTGGTGTGTGTGTGCAAACTCTAACGATAAACAGTTTATAACACCCACGTTGTAAGGCTACTGTCTTCTGTGGAAAATGAAATCAGGCAAAATTGTGTGAAGTATACTATGCTTGTATGTCATTCTGAAACTATATGAAGTTAGGCTCTACCAGATACAACAAGTTCTTTTTCTTCTTTTGTCTCTGAGAGAAAGTTTTACAGTAAAAAGGGAAATTAAAACAAACCTCAGAGTTAAGCAAGTGCACAAACTCACAGCACAACAAATACATTCTTCTCCTCGTTTCCTTTTTTGAGATCTCAAATGTTGTTTCTATTTCCTCCCTTCACTCTCCAACTTCTTCGCCTCCCACTGACTCTGTGAAGGGCTAATAGAAATGGGGAGCATGTTGCCAGGAGCAGACAGCTAGCTAGTGGGAATTCATTAGTGGGGGGGTACTGGATGTCTCCTCCACTTGTCAGAATGTGGAGGCGAGGAAATTTGGCTGGAGTGCACCTCGGGTTGTTCACATTTTAATACAAAATGGACAAGACTAAACTGCAAATAATAAATGAAGCTTCACTATTATTATAAAACAGTAATATTTAAAGGATTTAAAAATAAAAACTTAGAAAGACAGTGAGAATTTAAAACAAATAATATCTATATTTTACTTGTAGCAAGAGTAAACTCCTATAAAAATTGATCCTTCAAAAAAAACTTTACCTGCATCTGCTGTTGCTGAATATGAAATATTATTTGTGACACACCTGCTGGCACAAACTTGGGTAACTTTATTTATTTATTTATTTTTACACATTTGTTGTTGTTGGTTTTTTGTCTTAATGTAAAGCTGATACTATAAAGGAATGTAAAAACTATTTTTGGAGAAAGGAAGTAAACGCAAACATTTTGGAGATCTTAATGGTCAGGAGACAACATGCTTGATTGTTTTTTTGTTTGTTTTTGCACCTAATACTTTGATTTTAACACAAGTTACTAAATGTTAAACTAAACTCCATAATGAGAACCACTTGATTTAAGAAAATATTGTAGAAATTGTGTGCTAGTTGCACAAAAACAACAGTGAACTAAGGCTTAAATATGCATTCTCTATAGCTACCTATTAGAGCTCTACCGAAATAGAAATTTTGATTTTCACTGATATCGAGAGGGGAAGGCTAAAACCGATAACAATACATTTCATTGAGGACGACAAAAATAATGTTACTAACACTGATATATTTACTTCTACATTAGTTATTGTTCTGGCTAGTTTTACAAGACAAAAGCCTATGCTAGATTACCTAAACATTACCTTGCTAACTTGAGAAGCAGCTAATAAGCAGGTTGGAGGATTGAAGAGAAATTCATTATTGTTAGTTGTTTTGTTTTTTTAAAGATCAGTTGCAATAAACTTACCATGCTCTGTTCAGTAAAATACAAATACGCAGTATTAAGTGGTTCCCTGCTTCGGCTGTGTGTGCAGCATGACTTGAAAGTAGTCCGTATGCACCCTCTGCTGGATACCCTGTCCCATTACGCCATTTGCAAGTAAGGACACGGCTCGTTTCCAGCATTTTAGGGGTAAAAATTAGAAAGAGGTGTTTATATCGGCTGATAATGGGCCAATTATTACAAATGCCGATATGTCCCCAAATACCCATATCAGTATCAGCACTACCGATATATTGGTCGGGCACTACTACTTATGACAATATTCATGCAAATCTTTTTCCCTGGCAATTTTTATTTTTATTTTGGGGCTGAGCCTGAGCTAAAGTTACACACAAAAAACATGTTACAGGATACTAAACTCCACAACAACCCAATACATTTGTAAGAAGCAATCCCAACTGGAATTCAATGGAATAAATACAAAAACAGTACGTGACTAGTTGAAAAATAAATGCTAGAAAATTACATTAAGCTGTGTTTAGGATTATTTTATTATTGTGTTAAATGCTGAACTTCTTAAAGCAATGCACTGGCTTGCTTTAGTTATATAGGTGCTGACAGTATCTACACATACAGTTTTGAGGAAATTGCATTCGACTTATGAGACTTCTATTTGTCATCACTATTCCCACAGCTGCACCAGAGCAGTAGAAACTTCCTGCCACCAATTATCTACCTGCATTGCACTACAAGCCACTATCACTCGTGCTGGTTTTCCCAGTTTCTATAGTGCCAACGCTTTGGCTCCAGACCAAGAATACTGCAGTAACAACTCTTTTCTTTCCAATAGATGCTTGTGAATGCTCCTCAAAACCCCGCTTCCACCATAACTAGATCTATGAGCAGTGTTTCAAAGTTTATTTTCAAACATTGTCTAGAATCAGCCAACAATTAGTAATCCTGCTTGAACTAGCGTGGGCTTTATTAAACTCACTCACAATATCAGACCAGTGACATTAAATTGGATCTGGTAATTTTTTCCCATTCAACAAAAATGGGTTCCAGATATAAGCTGGAAAAGCTGTTGGAGCCATTATTGTTTTCGTAACAAGGCTAGCAAGCCGATTAAAAAATATACATTTCTATGCATTCTAGGCATTCTACATATGTGGCAACATGTTCATTAATAGAAGTTTTAAAATATTATCTCTGCAACTTATTTATTATAATAAGAACCCACAAAAATGAAAATAAAAGCTTATTACTGCAGCTACCACAACGTTTCAATCTCGAGGCAACCAATTTGGATTTTAAGGTCAGATCTTTGACCTCTTGAGTTAGAAACGTGACTTTAGACTTGCACATGAATTTTTTTTCCTCACGGGCACTGGAAATTCCTACCCGAGTGCAAAAATAACACATCATAACGCCAACATATTTAAACTGCACAGAATAATATATGGACTACATTGCAAAGAACATTCACAAACATTGACGACTGTTTACAAGGTATAGAAACTATGTGTATAAGGACATGGGGTTTGTTTAGAAAATGAAGTAAACACTGAGATCTGTCAAGAAAAAACATTTTCCTGCTTTGTTGTTCTCTAAGTAATTCTGAAAACATTACAGTGAAAAAAATAATAATTGGAAGAGACATTAAAAGTGACATGGCAGCACAATGGGCGGCTGTGGCTGAGTGGTTAGAGCAGTCGTCCTCCAAAGCAAGAGTTGAGGGTTCGAATCCACCAGCAGTCACATGTTGAAGTGTCCCTAGGCAAGACACTGAACCCCTCGATGACTCTGATGTGTGTCCCATCGGTGTATGAATGTGATAAAGCTCTGATTAGTCTCTTTAGAATGATTTGCTCAATTAGCTTTGTAGAGATCTAGTAGAGTGCTGTATGAATGAGGACACAGATTGTAGTGTAAAGCGCTTTGAGTGTCTCAATAAGATAAAAAGGTGATATACAAGTACAGTCCATTTACCATTTACAATTTTACTGAAGCCCTCAGACTGCGTCATATCAAAGCAGTTATTAAAAGGTGTTAAAGTTACTGTAAACTGGCTCAAGCACCTGGCTAAAACAAGTACCGGTACTTGTCTGAAACAGGGTACGAGCGTACCTGCCACTGGATTCAAGGAGGTAGAAGTGGCTTTGTTCCCCAATCTGCTGTGTGTTTTAAAGATTTCTCTTGATTGTTTGCCATTGAATTTAAATGACGTCTGATGAGAGAGAGGAGAAATTAATTTTTATCTTGATCCATTCCTCTGCTTTGCATAATGAGACAGGTAGGGGGTATTAGCTAAAATTAATCACCTATGATTGAGCACTCAAGGAAAAGATGAGGGGTTTGTGACTTGCATATCATATAAATTGGTCTCATGTAATTGAAAACAGAACAGAAGTAGACATCCCAGAATATCACAGTTTGAATGATAAGTAAATTAGATAACTATAGGACTACACAGAGTTGGACTGTTGAGGCACTTTGCATAAGATGGCTCACTCATTTTCTGTGACTGGTTGAAGGTTTATCCAATTACAGCGAGAAAAATATTGGTCTGGGCCCACTGATAAGACTTCCTGGATTAAAAAAAAAAAAAAAGAACTGAAAGGTTTTAGACCAATTTGCATTTGTTTGTGTCTGGCAATGCAAGGCTACTGCCTCTCTGATCAAACAAGCATGACCTAAAGCCGGAATAGCATCTTTCTTTAATAATAAATTTCAAGTCAAGTTGGGTAATAAATTTCGAAACAATACTTTTTCATATAATTGCAATAAAGGCAAAAACAAAACAAGTAGGGTAGGCGTGTGTGAAGACAAACATGCTTGAAGGGTTGTGTGTGCGAGTGTACATGTCTGTCGAAGGGGTTTAGTTGTCTAACGCATGCACCAAATACAGAGTGATGGGGTGATGTGGACAGACAGTCCACAGTCCAGTACTCTCAGAGCCCTGGGATAATTTGAGATACACACTGACAGCATATCTGACAGACTCTGCTGCTTTGCTTTTGCCTTTGTGTCTTCCTGGGATGGCAGTCAGATAGTCAGGAACCACATGGTGCGAATTGCTAGCATCTGCCAGGATGAAGGAAGGGCAGCATAACCGGAGGAGTGATGCCAAACACAAGAAATGTATTTGTGCAGGAGATAAACAGTCCACGTGTTCTGTTTATGTGTTTCTTTAAGCAGAAGCCTATAAAATAAGAATGCAACACAAACAAAACAAACGGCTCAAGTGCTAGCTCTGCTTCTGCAGACTAAATCATTTTACTTTATTTAACAGGATGAAATGAGATTTCCAAAAGGTGAAACCTACCGACTTCCTTTTCTGGACTCGAAACTTTAGGTGTCTCTCTGTGTACAGTTGCCTTCCTGTTTTTAACAGACAGCAGCAATTATTACTTGAACGGAGTGAACACTTTCATGAAAACTACAACCCAACCTCGCCTGAGGGCAGCCAATTATAACAGGCTTAATAATGGTATTTAAGAGGAAAGTGTCAACAGAGGCCCTTTGACGACCATCCGACATGACAAAAGCACTCCAGCAGAGATGATGGTACAGCTCAACAAACACCCTAGACTTGAAGCACAATGAATAAGCCATTTTTTCTTTTATTTCTAATAACTATATACAGCCTGTGCTGTCTTGGAGGATTACATTTTTTACCTCCACCGCCCTCCAGTTTTCTATCACTGGTGTTAAACAGCAGTTCACTAAGATAACCTGATATTCAAGATTTTAGGGGAGGAAAAAAAAGAAAATTGTAACGTGTGTTACACCTTTTTAAAATTTATGGGATGTGCACGAGAGAGAAAGCAAAAGTTCACGAAGAAAAATATATTTTCTGCACCCGGCAGGAAAAGAATCTGTTAGAGCTGGATTGTTTCGTTTTACCTCGGCCTCATTTGTTGAACCCGCCAGGTTTAACATATTCGAGGATGGTTAAGAGATACCGGCAGGCTAAATCGTCCTATTCTTCTACTACAATATGAAAACATTGGAGCCCCGTAAAGTAAAAAAGAAAAGATTTCTCAACAGGCTGTCACATGCTTCAGAATAAAATCAAATACTGCTGTCAGTCTGATGATGTCATTCTTTCTTTATCCAAGAGGAAATAATATAAACTACAGAAAACTGCATTTCCTGTGAAAATGCAGTGTGAATGCTTATTGCTGACGAACATGCTCAGAAACAGCTGAAATTGTGTAAAAGCATGCTGAAATGTAGCTGAAATGGAGAACGAGACTAGATGAAAGCAGAAAAAACACATATTTGCTGAAATAGGTTTAAATAAGCAGAAATGAGCACAAAAATGAGGAAATTAATTTAAAATAGCTGAAATTAGCAAAAAAATATATAACTGAAAAGTAGCTGAAAAGGCAGAAAGAAGCTTAGAAATTACTAGATTGATGCGGAAATAGTTGAAATGCGCTCAAAAAGATGGGATTAGCTGGAAAAGCTAAAATTAGCATGAAAACCGCTAAATAGTAGCTGAAATTGCAGAAACTAGCAGAAAAAAATCTGAAATGAGCATAAAGAAGTTAGTTAGGCTGACAGTAGCAGAAATTAAAAACTTGAATTTATCTGAAAACAGCTGAAATTAGTTAAAAATGCTAACAAGGTAGCTGAAAAGGTAGAACTAGCTTAAATTAGCAGAAGAAAGCAGAAGGAACACGTTTGCCCAATTAGGCTGAAAGAAGCAGAAATTAACACAAATGAGAAAATAAGCTAAAAAAAAAAAAAAAGCTGAAATGAGCAAAAACTACTGAAAAGTAGCTGAAAATGCAGCCAGAAGTTTAAAAATTACTAGAAAGATGAGGAAAGCGCTGAAATGAGCTCAGAAATATAGAATTAGCAGAAAAAGCTAAAAGGTAGCATGAAAACAGCTAAACAGTAGCTGAAATACAAGCATGCATGTTAGGCTGCCTTCAGGCCCAGGCCTCCCTTGCAAAAGAGATCTGTGATCTCGATGGGATTTGCCTGGTTAAATAAAAGGTAAATAATAAAAATTAAAAAATAGCAGAAAAAGCTGAAATTTGCAGAAATAAGCAGAATGGAGCAGAAAGAAGTTAGAAGAAAAACACAAATGTTGTAGTTTGCAGAAAGAATCTGAAAGGAGCACAAAACATGAAAAAACAGCTAAAAGTAGCTGAAAAAAGTGTAAATTTGCACAAAGAATCTGAAAGAAGCTGAACCAGAACAAAATGTGAAAGGAGCAGTAAAAGGCTGTAAACAGATCTAAAGATTTGAAGGATGTAAAATAAGCTCAATTGATTTTCTATGAGAAAAAAAGGTAGAAATGGCTAAAATGTTTCAAAAAGCTAAAGTTGCACCAGTACCAAAAGTCATAGCAGGATTGTCTTGGAAGAGATGAAAGTTTTGAGTTATGATTTGTTGAAATAGTACAAAAATTGTGGAATGAGAAACGGGCCGAAAAATGAATCACAAGTGTGAATACTTCCACACAACTTTTAATGCAGCTGAAGTAAGAAGAGACAGTTTTTAATCTAATGCAAAACAGAAAAACAAAGCAGCTTAAGAAACTTTCCAGCCATCATGTTTTGTCTTAACACAGAAGTAAATCCAGGAACTAGAAACTTTTCAGAGGATGTGATTCACCAGCAGTCGGTAAATGATCTAGTATGAAGAAAGATCCAGAAAAATGTGACCAGTGACACAGAAGCACAGCTGAGAACCTTTTATTGAAAATGTGTGACGCCAAAAAATAGTTTAGTGTAGCCTTTTCATGGTGCTTAAGAATAAAAATAAGTACCCTAAAGAACTTCATTTTACAACTGCTTGACAGAAAATGTCACGTTTGATTCTAAAACTTTATATCTTGTTAGGGTATTTTAAAATAAGTTTTCCAATTAGACAAAAATGTAGGTGAAGAATAAACAAATGTTCTTTCAGCTGCTCTTGACACAGAGAGCAAACTCGCATGAAAGATTAGAAAGTTTTGTTGTATTTATTTGTATGCATTTTAATGCAGGTTTACATTAAAAAAAAAACTAATTAATATAGTTTCTTTCTCATAATCTGACTATACATAAAACCTGCCATCAGAATAGTTAATGCAATTATCCTTTTGACTCAGAACAGTATGTTTGAAAATATCCTCAAGTTATCAATGTTTCAATTGGATGACGCCTTTAGTTGATTTTTTGGTCATGCATACTCTTTAAAATTTTTAATCTTTAAAATCTAAAATTTTCTTATTTAGCTCCAACTGTTCAGACTCTCAGAACATTTATTTATAGAACAGCGTCACAAGAAATTCCCTTCTATGTATAAGGATGCTACAGTTGTATAAATGTTAGTAATTGGCACACATTGAATAAGTAAAAAAAAACAACAATTCTCATTATCTAAAATATCTTTGTTTTTAAAGTGTGTGTATACAGTCTGCAGTGTCATTTTTCCTCTCATTAATGCTTGTAAATGTAGCCCCTTGATGACAGTCACTGTCGTTTAAAAAACTGGTTTAAAAAAAATCGCCCTTGTATCTGGAACTGGACAACTGTTGCGCCTAATAAGACGATTCAGTTGTATTTTATGTAAACAAGATACAACTCCTGGGATCTGAAGTTAAATCTTTAAAAAGCCTAAAAGGCTTGTTTGTGTCACACAAAGCTGCTCACAATTATCCAGCTCTGCCTGCGGCCACCATTAGGTTTTGCTTCACAACAGAAAAAAGAACAAACAGCAAAACAAGAGTGAAACGTCTTGTTTGCCTGGAATTGAACGTATTGCTTTGGTTAGATCTTTGTGCTATACAGGAAAAACACAGGAGTGTTGAATATGAATGGATTAAAACGGCATTTAGCTTTAACAAATTAAACAGAAAATATCAGAGGCAGTCAGTTCAGGGTGGTACAGTAGTCCCTCGTTTATCGCGGGGGATTCGTACCCTGAAGCCCTGTGATAAAGTGAAAAACTGTGAAGTAGAGATAGTAATATAAGTAGT
>NC_056516.1:24743570-24746859 GCF_014905685.2 Nematolebias whitei
CACATGAGGTGCGAATGACAATAAAGAAACTCTGACTCTGACTCTGAAATGAGACCAATCAAACTCTTGGTGAGGAACCTGTGACCAAGAAAATATGTTGGGTATCTAATTTGAGTTAATGTAGATTCTGAAATTGGCCCTTAGTTTGAAAAAAAGTTTTAATTTCGGTCCCCTTTTGTAAGTGGGTTTGACACCCCTGCCCTATAGGTTGATAGTTTTCTTTTATAAAAGCATAAAGCATGTGTTTGTAAAAAATGTACTGCTCTTATGGTTAATATCCTGATGCATGCTCAATAATCCAGGTAGAAAAATCCAAAAAAGTTCAATCTGGTCCTCTGGACATTCAAAAAAAATGGGTCTTATGGTTAATGTTCCTTCACAGAGTTCAAACTGTGTTTGCTACCTGCATATATTCAAAATTTACATTGTTTCTTTGTAGGTTCTTTAACCTTCAATTCTGACAGAATTTAGCACAACATATTAGTGGTGAGTAATGTCTAAAATATACTAAATGTATCCCACAATGTCTTATGAGCAATGTTTTAAATTATTATAATCGCATCGTGGCCACCAGGTAAACCATTTAACAGCAATGTTTAGCCTTTCTGCTTCTATTTCACTGGGAGTTTAGTTTATCCTCACATTCCTGAAAGTAGCATCTCACTGGGCTGTGACTGCTGAGAAACAAGTGGTGGGAAACTAATAAGAAACTAGTGGGAGACTAGTTGGTGACTAATAAAAAAATTTAGTGGGTGACTAGTTTGACACAAACAGACAATTAGTGGGAGACTAGTTGGAGAATAAAAGAAAACAATTGGGAAACAAGCTATGACTAATGGGAAACTAGTGGAAAACTAGTCGTAGACCAATACAAAACTAGTGGGAGACTAGCTGGAGACTAATAAGCAACTAGTGGGAAACTGACATGAAACTTGTGGGAAACTAGTGGAATACTAATAGAAAACTAGTGGAAGACTAGTCGTAGACTATACAAAACAAATGGGAGACTAGTGGGAGACTAATAGAAAACATGTGGAAGACTAGTGGGAGACTAATGGGAAATTAGTGGGAAACTAGTGGAATACTTATAGGAAACTAGTATAAAACTAGTTGGAAACTAATCAAAAAACAAATGGGAGACTAGTAGAATAGCTGGACAGTGACAGAAAACAAATGGGAGACTAGACTAATCGGAAGCAAGTGGGAGACTTGTGGTAGACTAATAGGAAACTAGTTGGAGACTTCTGAAAAACTAGTAGGTGACTATAGCCTGAGAACAATGGGAAACTAGTGGGTGACTAGTTGGGAGACTAATAGAAAACTAGTGGGAGACTAGTTGGTTACTAAAGAAAAACTAGTGGGAGACTAGTCTGAGAACAATAGGAAACAAGTGAGAGACTAATAAGAAATTAATGGGAGACTAGTGAGAGACAGCCTCCACCCCCCACCCCCCCACACACACACTTTTTTGTTGTTGTTGTTGTTTTGAGAACACAAATTTGAGGGGGAAAAAATCCAAGTCATGAGTTGGGATGTCTCCAGAACCCCTCATGACATCAAGATGATGTAGCTTAAAAAGCCAGAACTATGAGGACACACTCAGTTTAATTGTGGCCAAATATGGGATGATCCCTGATTTGATGTGATGGGTCACACATTGCCCTTTTAACCTCTATTGTTTGTTTAAAATTAAATATATCAAAGCTGAGGGTGATTACTTATTTTTACCTTATCTTCTTTCTTAATGCTTAGATTGTAGCCCAGCTGCAAAGGTTTCATATTGAAAACCAGAAAAAACATTTGCACCAATGCGAGTTTTGAGAAATGATCATCAAAACCTTTGTATTGTCCTAATATTAACTGATTCTACATTTTTAAGAGACAATGTGAAGGTTGACAGAAAGAAAAATCTGTATGCAGGTGAGCACGTGGGGAGAACAGTGGGGTGAATAGAAAAATGAATCTATCTTTATCCAAGAGGAAAAAGAGCCGCGGAAAGTCTGGAGGAGCAGCTAGGGAATAGAAGAGAGACCGAATTAGCATGTTCAAGGAGCGTGGCTGGCTGCTGGTGCTGACTGATACCTTCTCTTGGGAGGCCGCTGCTGCCACCTGAATTTTACCTTACAATAAAAACATTGTTTCCAGCTCCATTTCAAACACCGTTAGTGCCAGCAGAGGAGGAGGACATATGCACAGCTATTGTTCTCCACCAGTTGGAAACCAGAGTCAGTAAATCAAAGGAAGCGAGAGAAATGGAGAAAAAGAAAAAGAGAAAATTGTTCAAATGTTTACAGTTGGACACAGTAGGCTCGCCGAGCTGTTTTATTGCAAGGCAACATCACAATAATGTCTAAATTGAATAAAAACAAGAGGCTCTACAATCACGTGCACTTGTTCTGAGATTTCCAGACGTGTTATAACATGCTTTGTATTTTCATTAGGTAAACGATGCAGTGTGCTCATTGAAAGAAACCGCCTCCATGCAGTGTTGGGTGTTATGTTGGTGGGAAGTATCTCCATCAGAATACCGGAGTTTTAAATTAGGTGTAGCAAAAAATATGAGAATCGTTTTCAGTACATTTAGTAATGAGTTGCAAATTAGAACGCCCAGACTCCTTCTCAGTTCTTTCAAAAGTGCGGTACAATTTTTTTAGAGGTGCTGTATCATTTTAATACTGGTATAGTGGCAAAGTTACCATTTGTCCTACATTTTTTACTTACATGTGTTTCTTCAAAAAGAATATTGTCTTTAGACTGTTACCAAGGCAAATACCTTATAACGTAAAAGGCAGTTTTGAGCTGCTGTTCCTGAAATGATCAGCAAATAAGTTGATTTGAAGCAGTCAAACACTGCCTGCATTCAGTGTGAGACTACCCACAAAAATGTATTAAAAACATTAAAAACCTAGCAATTCTGGGTAAGCTATTTAAAGATCTTGACAAAATTATTTCAGCATCTGAAAACGCTGACAAAATGACTTCTAGTTTCAGCTTCAGAAACTCTGCAGTGCAGAATAAATCAGAATCGTACACCATCTTCAGAAACAAGAACAAAACTGTCTACATTAAGATAAATATGAACATTAAGATAAATATTAACATTAAGATAAATATTAGTTTGGTTTATTAAACATTAAGCAACACACTTCTAAAACCAACATAGCTAATGTCACATTGACCTAATGCAGAGTTCATTTCTAAAGCTAAACAGACAGTCGGCAATTTCTCTTATAGAGCAGACTTTATGCTAATTGATCACTAATGTGTATGTATGTTTGTGTGAGTGAGT
>NC_056516.1:24746959-24772756 GCF_014905685.2 Nematolebias whitei
AATAACAGACTAACAGACAGGTCTAACAGAGCCAAAAAGACATCAGTCAAACATTGAGTGAAGCTCCAGATGTCTAATGGCCTTTTGTTGCAGTAGTAATAAGTCCAATAAAGTCTTTATATACTCTTTATAAGCCTGCCCTCATTTATGAATTTGAAATTCACAACTAAATCAATAAAGTTTTTCGGCCATCTGAAGGCGCATTTATCCACAACTGTATTCCCATAAGTTCTCACTCCGTCTGAATAGATCTGTGATGGGATAAAAGCTCTCATAAGGTCATAAGAATTTCTGAGAACTAAAGAGAAAAAAGTTTGACGAAGTGTTTTCCAGTTCATACACCTTAACGTTTTCTTGGTGACAAGTTTGAGAGCCCAGCCACACATCCAGACGGCTATCTCTCAGATAAAAACATCCATCCATTATCTTTACCTGTTTATTCCATTTTGGGTCACGGGGGTCGCCGGTGCCCATGTCCAGCAATCACTGTGCGAGGGGCGGGGTACACCCTGGACGGGTCGCAAGTCCATCACAGGGACACATAGAGACAAACGAGACAAACAATCATTCACTCCCTCACTCACACCTAGGGACAATTTAGAGTTACCAATCAGTCTAACATGCATGTTTTTGGACTGTGGGAGGAAACCGGAGTACCCGGAGAAAACCCACGCATGCACGGAGAGAACATGCAAACTCCACCCAGAAAGGCCCCTGGACCGGGGTTTGAACCAGGGACCTGCTCGCTGAGAGGCAGCAGCTCTACCAGTTGCGCCACCGTGCTGCCCCCAGATAAAAACATTTTTTTTTTTAATAAACAACAAAGTCCATGCTCAATAATCCAGGTATACGATCTTCATGAAGCCTTCCGGATCGAAGGTGAAACGTTACAGCACAAAAAAACAAAAAAAAGAAACTCTCCAGATGACCTGACTGAAAAACGTTGGATATTTTTTTAATAACACTTCAGATAGTACAATAATAAAGTTTAAGACGAGAACTCCATCCATCCATTACCTTTGCTCGCTACTTCCTTTTCAGGTCACGGGGGTCACTGGTACCCATATACAGCCGTCACTGTGCGAGAGGCGGGGGACACCCAGGACAGGTCTCATAGAGACAAACGAGACAAACAACCATTCACTCTCGCACTCACACCTAGAGACAATTTAGAGTTACCAATCAGCCTAACATGCATGTTTTTGGTATGTAGGAGGAAACCGGAGTACCCGGAGAAAACCCACACAGAGAGAACATGCAAACTCCACCCAGAAAGACCCCCGGCCGGGATTTGAACCGGCAATCTTATCGCTGAGGGGCAACAGCTCTATCAATTGATAAAATGTGCTGCCAACAAGAATCTAAAAATGACAAATTAATTCTGTAAACGAATTTACAAGTTAATTAAAGCAGTTAATATTTGACTGTAAGGCATTTTTAACACAAAGGTTGTATTAAAATTATGTTTTTCTAATGTAATAAGCAAATAATAAAAATTCCTTACATTTTTATTATCAATCATAATAAATGAAACTATTATCTAAAACAGTTTAAATGCCATTGACTTTATTTTATTTACTTGTTTTTAGAAAAGACCCAAACTTCTTTCAGTTTGGGCAAAAGTGTTAAGAGGAAATTATCTGTATGTTGGTCGATAAAACATCTAACACATTTAGATTATATTCAGCAGATTATATTCAGCAGATTATATTCAGCTCGTTGAAAATCAACAAAGAATGAGTTTTCGCCTTTTTACTCTGCAGAGGAAAAACAAAAGACTATTATTTCTGTATTCTGACTTTATAGCACAGGTACAGTGAGTCTTTACAAAATATTAAAAGCTGGCTTCCATTCAAAACTTACATTGTTCCTGTTTATCGATGGGAAAAAGTGCAGCTCAGTGGAGGTTCTTCTGCATTCCGGATAACGTGGCTCGAGTATGAACGCAAAACAGAACGGAGAAATTGTTTATTTCTATGCACTTTGAGCCAAATTGCTCCAGAATGCCAACACACCGCTTCTTCCTCAAACGGTTCCTGGTTTGGAAGATGGACAGCCGCTTTACCCAATCAGCGACGGAGTATGATGACGTTGACCAATAGCGTGAAGCCGAGTAGGAGGGACCAAAACGCTGAGAGAGGAACACGTGATCCATCATTCCTGCATTCCAACGCAGACTCAGTATCTACAGGACAGGCTGCTTTAATCAAGGAGGAAAAATTAGTTTTGATTTACTTTCTAACCCATTACTAATGAAGTTTTACAACTTATAACACCTTAATTCAAACCATTGTGACTTTTTATCAGTATAACAAGGTCGATACAAGTCCTCTGCACTGATTCATTCGACCTTTAAACAGGTTTAATCCCATTGCGCCTCGGGGAATCATTTACAAGATAGACCTGATTTTAACAAAGAGTGATGACAACAGTGGACAACAATAGACAGTCATAAAGGATGCGTACAAGTTGAGAATTTTTTATTCTTTTTTTAGCAAGTGAAAATAAAATGGTATTTAAAAGAAAATGTAAAAAAACAGCTAGGGCAGGGGTGTCAAACTCATTTAGAAAAGGGGGCCAAAATTAAAACCTTTTTTAAACTAAGGGCCAATTTCAGAAACTACATTAACTCATCAGATACCCAACATCTTTTCTTCGTTACAAGTTCCTCACAAGAGTTTAATTGGTCTCATTTAATGTTCTCTGTTGTGCTTTCAACATCACAGTCAATGATTACTGAAAAAAATTCAAGAGATAAAAGTATTTTACGTTTCACATATCATCTTGGGGGCCAGAGAAGATGTCAACAAGGGCCACATTTGCCCCCCCAGGTCTTGAGTTAGACACATATGAACTAGGTTGTAAGGTGGTGGTGTAGAAGCTAAAAACTAAAAACAGGAAGATGGCTGCATTGGTTTTTGCCATGAACTTAACAGATGTTTGAAGCCACTTAGAGAGGTCAAGGTTGAGAGCTTCAGATTTTTTTCAAGATATTCCAGGAAACAGGAGCGGAGTAGGAGAAGGCCCTTTTACCTAGTTCAGTCCTCACTGAGGGAACACTGCAGGTAATAATGTCCTGAAAGTGCACGCTGTAGCTGCACTCACGCAGAGACATGCAGGAAGAGATGGATGAAGGCAACAGACCGAGAAGTGATTTAAAGATGAAAATGTACCAGTGAGAGAGTCTGCGTGAAGTTAATGATGTCCAGTTAACCAGTGAATACAGGGTGCAGTGGTGGGTACGGTAGTTACAGCCAGTTGTGAATCTTTGCGCACCATAGGCAGCATCCAACATCTGCAGGGTGCTTATAGGAGCATGGTTGTCCCACTGTGAGTGTGCTACCTATGGGACTGAGTTTGTTGTGGCTCCTCGGACTGATGAAGTCCTTTGGATGAAAGACGAAACGTTTCAACACAAAGAAACCATCCAGAGGGCCTGACTTAACTTTGCTGGATATTTACCTGGATTATTAAGCATGAACTTTGATGTTGTGAACTACTTTGGCAATGGCTGTATCAGAGGAGTAGATGGGGGAGAGGGCAGGCCCCAGAAACCATTTAATCGCCATCAAACTGGTTGGCCCACTGTGTGAGTGTACTGCTTGTGGGACTGAGTTTGTTGTGGCTCCTCGGACTGATGAAGTCCTTTGGATGAAGGACGAAACCTTTCAACACAAAGAAACCATCCAGAGGACCTGACTTAACTTTGTTGGATTTAAACACCAACTTTAGGTTCTTATAGTCAAGTCATTACATGGAGGATCCTATTGAATGTTCATCTTTCCAATTATTAAGCAACGCACATTTAGCCACATTTTTATGTTTATTCATTGAGAAGTAAACTGTAATTTGTCTGTCAGATCACTACATGAAGGGTCTCTATATTAAAAGTTATAAGGAAACAATAGTCAAAGTTATCAAAGAGGAGATAATCTCCTTCTGTAATGTTCATTTTACTTTTATTAGTTGTTTATTTTATTTATTTTGAACATTTTTCCTCTTTGTTTACAGTGTAGACTTTTATTTCCCCCCTAATTGCATCCAGCCTCGCTGCTGCCTGGGGCTTTGTACAGATTATGGGTAGGCTTACCACCGCTTGTAACTTATTGAAGTTTAAAATGATTTTCTGCTCTCCCATGGGCATGCCATTTGCATGCAGCACAGCAGTAACTAATAGATGTAATCTGTCTATAATGCGCCTGTATTATGATTTACTTTGCATGAAGCTGCCATTTGTGGCGAGCACTTTAACACTGTCCTTTCATGAAAAAAAGAAGCCAAGTAACACTGGTTCGTATTTTTATCCAGAGAAAAGGAATATGTTCTTTACCGAAATCATCTGTATAACATGAGCTCTGAACGGTGACTTTTGCTGTTTTATAAATGCACATAGCCATATAGCACATATAAGCTCAAAGGCCGCTCTGACAGCTGAGTTAGAGCTGTTAACAAATACCCTCAATAAGAAGCTTGAAACTATTGTTTTAATACAGCCATCAAAAGCAGCATGAGTGCAGTTAATGCAGAGCTCAAATGTTCTCTTGTTGTACTAAATGCTTGTGATTAATTCCTCCTGTTGAGTGAAACAAACCAACACGCTGTGCCTGTCACTCTGATAGATATGTAAAGCATTAGCATCAACTGCGACTGTGAATGAAAACCAGGCGCGATGGATTTGCCTGTCGAACAGCTCAGCCATGGCCTCGGCACATCCCCCAAATGCACAAATGACGCTGTGGCATAGATTAGTTGATGTGTGAAAGGATATCTAAGCATGAACCTTCACCACTGTTCTGCAAGTTGCTCCTTATAGAGTTTTTACCATGAAGTTAACTCTCTTTAAATCGGTTTCCCCTCTTTTTTAGTGCTTCTGACTTTCTTTTTAAGCCTCGCTCATTTGTGCCAGGCTCCTCCATTCCTCAGTCTCCTTGTCGGCAATTCGACGGCCTTTTAATTGCCAGACATTAAAAAGAATACTGCCGAAAAAGAATCCCCCGAGGCCACTAGCGGGATAAATAGCAGCCCTATCGCCGTCGCCTCCTCCCACAGGCGGCAATGAAGATGTGTCAACATAATCTTGGGCAATTTGCAGTCATCATCAGCGGTCCTGATTAACAATCTGACTGTCCCAGCCTTAAACAGCAGAATCGCCATCTACATTTTCATGTTTCAGAGGCATTTTAATTATGCACAATAAACCAAAAGCATTCATGTTGACTATAATTCACCTGTTTAAGATGCAGTCAGAGGCTCTGAGGCCACGCTTTATGATTATAGATAAATTATAGATTTATTGTTTTGTCCAACTGCGTGAGATAAATTCATAAAATTTCAGTCGTGGGCCTTTGATTTACAGAATCGGTTCTTGAGGAATAAAACCCTTATAAATAACAATTCATATTTATCTGAGCGGTTCTAATATTTCCATTATGTTCCTTTATATCTCATGGGCAAAATGCTCAGATGGGTGTGGTCATAAAAAGGTGACATATTAGTCATGTAGTTATGAAAATACCTTTTTTTTTTTATTCACATGTAACAGTGAAATCAAATGTTCAGGTTAGGGTTGATTCAGCTCATCTGTACTTTTTGGATCTTGGGGAAATTTATTATAAAAACAGGAAATACTAAGAAAATGTGTTTCCCTTCAACACATGGACTCTTTTCTAATTTGCCATCCAAATGAAGTCCTCGTTTCATTTCCACCCTCTGTCGTGTTATTGGTTTGAGGGAGAAGACAAAATTCTCCCCCCTGTTTAATATTCTTATCTTGGTTTTCCCGCAGCGTCTGCAGTGTGGGGTGACTTCTCTCCCCCCTCTATCTCTCAGCCGCAGAGTTCCTTCTCACTGACAAAGAAACTATCTGCAGAGATACAGAGTGAAATGAATTTTGGGTTTATGAAACGCAAGAACTCGTATAGGGAAAAAAAAAGAAAGTCCCACAGACCCTGAGAGATAAGTTATCGCACAATGGATTCGCTCCAGTCATTATCCTGTATCGAAGCAGAGTGACTCTGATGGCTGGGAGTTATCCTCTTGTGTGGGGAGGGTTGGGATGACAACGCAGCAGACTTCCTTTTTTGTTTGCAGCACTTAGCACAAACTTTAGGAGAGTATGATGGGAAGGTAGAGAGTAGAATTTACCACAGATTATTGAAATAACTGTAATGTGGTGTTGTGGTTACATTAACTTAATAGACAGTCTTCAGGTTGAATCTTATGGGGTGCCATTTGTAAAGTTGCACAGTCAAAAATGAACATCGATATTTTTGATTTATTTAGCTTTTCATAAGAAAAAAAATTTTTTTTTTTCAAAATCATATTTTCACCATGTTATTCATACATTTATAAATGTCATAGTTCCCAAATAAATATTTCATTTACAAGATAAGTATTTAGTTTATACACTAAATACTTAATTTGCAAGTTAAATATTTAGTTAGTGAACTAAATATTTAAGTGTAAATTCAATATTTAATTTACACCTAAATATTTAGTTTACTAACTAAATATTTAATTTCTAAGCTAAACATTTAATTCCTAAACTATAGACTTAATTTGCTAACTAAATATTTAGCTCAGACAACAAGTTAAATATTTAACTAGCAAATTAAATATATAGGTCTGAGTTAAATATTTATTTTGTAAATCAAATGTTTAGTTTGTTAAATATATATTTAGGTCCAAGCTAAATATTTTTCCATCCATCCCATTTAGTTAGCAAATTAAATATTAAGTTTAGGAATTAAATGTTTGTCTTATAAATTAAATATTTAGTTAGTAAACTCAATATTTAACTTGCAAGTTATGTATTTAGTTTGTACACTAAAATTTATCTTGTAAATTCAATATTTAGTTGGGAACTATGCCATTTATAAATGTATGAACATGGTGAAAATATGAATTTGAAAAAATACTTTTTTTTTTATATTGATGTTTATTTTTGACTGTGCAACTTTACAAACGGCACCCCATAGAATCTTGGCTGAGATTTTTCCACTCTTTTATCTTTATTCTCACATTAAAAATTTACAAATGTGTACATATATATTTTATCACTTGTAAAAATAGAGACTGAAATTATTGCATACGTAATACTTACATAATACTTTAAGTCTCCAAACTACTTGCTCTGCAATTTTGACAACTCATCACCCTCTATGGCTCATAAGACAGGCAGTTCTGCTTAATAAAAATGAATTCAATAATTCAAAGCAGAGCAATTCACATCATAAAATGAAATTTCTGAACTCTGAACCATTTCACTTTTTTTTTTTTTGGACCTGGATCATGAAATTCTGGTGTCAAGCAATCAAATTTTTTTAATCAAATAAATTTATTCAAGTTCATTAAAAATGTTTATTGTTTCCAATTTTCTTTTTCTTTTTTTTTCAAAATTCATCAGTTCCTATTTTCCCTAATTGAGGAGAGACAATCAGCTGATGTGCCAAAGATTTATTTTCTGTATCAGTTATCAACAACATATTGTCAACCACAGAATTCCACTTTGCCATGCAGTTCAATAAAATACAGTACACGACACAGTATGATAAAATACGAGTGTGGTACAATAAAATATAATATTCATAACATTACAATACAGATTGACTTACTGTATTTTTGCAATAAGATGAGTCGCACCTTGCCAGCAATTAGATGTCATGAACTTTAGGGCATTTTTTGGCTCCATAACCCTGAGGGGACCAGCATTATTTATGTCTTGTATTAAATTAGAAATTTACTAATGTTGCTGTCAGATGAAGTTCAACGGCTACATCAAAGTTCATGATCAATAATCCAGGTAAAAAAAAAAATTTCAAACAAATTTAAGTTATGTCATCTAGACAGTTCAGTTTTTTTTTTTTTTTTTTAAACATTTCCTCCTTCATCCAAAGGACTTTGTCAGACTGGCTATGGCTGCCTCAGAGGGGTCGACAGGAAAGAGGGTGGGCCCCAGAAACCATCCTATCACCAGCAAACTGGTTGGTCCACTTTGTGCATGTGCTGCTTGTGGGACTGAGTTTGTTGTGGTTCCTCGGACTGACAAAACCCTTAAGGATGAAACGGTTCAACAAAAAAAAAAAAAGAAGAGAGAAAGAAAACTGGGTTCTTTCATTGGCTGTGGACTGTTGAGTCATTTTTGAACAAGCATCCGCTACGTTAAAGAATTACATCTTGAGCCACTTTGATATCAAACTTAACATTGAATTTTAGTCTTTAATGCTTTATTCTGAATCCCACGGGATTCCACAAAGTGTTTCTGCAGGGTGCCACATGGGCTGTGCTGAACTCTTCTGCCACCAGCGATGCACCTGCTATTCTTGTCTCTGCATCCACTTTGTAAAATGACAATGCTGCCCTTTTGAGAATGTGTCAGAATCTCCTGACTTCAATCAGAAAGCAGCGTCCACTCCATTCTCTCCTGAGCGGTGATTACCAAGGTTCCCAGCTGTGCACGGTAACTGCCCACCCTGAGTTCAGTGCTGCTGTTTGTACAGGTGCTGCAGCTGGAGCTCTGGGTAAGCCTGAGTAGTCCTTTCCCCTGTTTACTTTGGCAAACCAAGTCTGGGTCCTGCTGAGAACTATTCTTGAGGCGCTTAATTTTTTGTCACTTTGACTCTGCAGTGATCCACTCCAGCACAGGCACGTTGGGTTTCCCCTCATTTTTTTGTCTCAAAGCAAGAACATAGACAAAAACACAAGAACAAATTCACTTGCCTGTGAAAAAACTCAGTGATCCCCATTTTGCGCTCACACACTCAACCGTCGGCGTAATCCTACACTGCCTTGCCAGCAAAATTTGTTACGCCCCTCCTTTGCTTTACCTTGTCGTCACGAGACAGCTGCAGAGTTCTGACATGTTAATTTCAGCCTTGAGCTGACCCCCAGCTAATTATCCTTCAACTCTGTAAACACTAGTAGCACCAGTTAACACCAATTAATGGCCACTAATCATTGCCAGATGCTGCTTCTTAGGTAATTTTTCTACACTTGCGTTAACGGTTTCACACATGGATGCGATTGTGGACAGTTTTGTTATAACTTTATACAAACAGTTAAAGAAGACGTGTGCACCGCAGGGTACCTGTAGCATTTTATACTTTCTAGCATATTGTCTAAAGACAAATATTAAATGTTATTTATTTCAGGTGGCAAGAAAACTAAAGGGCTTCTGCAACCTTAAGAATGCAGACTTAATTGAAGACATGTCCAGATTTTTGTGTACCACTCTGAAGAGAGTAATTCTGGTGCATGTGCGTATTGAACTCACTGAAGCACAAGAAAAATGGGAAACTCAAAAAAAGTGTTTTACCAGACCCCAACACAAATAAATAAAAGTTTTATTTGTTCTGTCTGCTCCAACAATATTGGTATTTGCTGTTTCATTGTTTGCATTGATTAGTCAAGTGTGCACCGTTTGGCATCTTGCCTGCCAACTGTACTGTTGCCAAGGGAAAGCGTGAGCAAGCCTCTGCCAGCATCAGCCTCCTCCAGCAACAGCTGTGCCACATATGCTGCTGATCAATATAAACAAACATGGCCTCCCCGCACCAGGGATAAGGATTGACAGGTATGATTCATCTTCTGTGCTGCCGGTGGGAGGTACAAGTAATGATAAGCAGAGATAGCTCTTTTCCTGTTGCGGTGCAACCACTGGGGCCAGTAGGGGTAGGTAGGAGAGATCATTCGTCCCCCGAGGTAACTGGCAGGGTTTCCCACATTACCCCTTGCAGTTATGTCGAGGATTAGAGCAGCGTGAATCCGCCAGGGTTGCAATTTGTGGCATTCTGTACACGAAAGATGAAGGGGAGACGGGCACAGCTCATTGATGCCATGCCAGTCGCCGTGCAACTGAGAATATTCAACACCAACAGTGGGATAGATCACAGTAGGAAGACTTTGTAAGCTACTCCATTTCAGCATATAATCATCTCATTAAGAGAGCTGTGTTTGATGCATTTCACTTGCAAAATAATGATGAAATTTCCATGCAAGCGCCATTGAAGGATTTTTGATCATCCCTATGTGGTCCTTTGTGGCTGTATGATAGGAATTTAGCAGCCTGCGCGCTACATATACTATTGTCTCAGGGGCACAGCTGAAAATATGGGTTGTGGAGGACAATAGCTTGATAGAGTGGCTATGACATCCCCTTGATGAAGAGTAATGGCTTGAAACAATATTTCCCCATGGAGCAGAATTGAAATCTTATATGGTTTCATCGCCAAGCAATTTTAGGATGTCAGATCAGTTTTGCTCCAGCTGGCAATGGATAACGTGCATTATTGTGCTTATTGCCTTCTGATGGTGGAGAAAGTGGGGAAAATGGTAAATTAAGTCAGTCGTAATAATGTTTCCAACGTTCATAGGAAATTATCTGGTATGCTCTCACGGTTTGGTAAATTGCTATCACATTGAGGGGAACACAACAGGTTTCTGGCTTATAGAACAAGGTTGCAGGTTCTTAAAAAAACCTTAAGATTTAAACAGTTCAGATATTTTGAAGTGGCATTCTTCGGAAAAAATTGAGAATGAGTTTGGAGAAATACAATACTTTATTACTAAACAAGCAAATGTGTTGACAGAGAAGATTGCTGCCATCTAAACACAGGGGTTCTCATTTTTTGGGGGGTTCAGGGGAAAAAAAAGTTTCAGGGACCCCCTCATAACCCTCATGTTTATTAAACAATTTTCTTCAAATTGTCTCTTTAATGCAATGGAAATATTTGTGTAACATAAATACTTAAAACTTGTTCTTTAATAGGGTTAATACAATTTTTTTTTTACTTTTAAGCACGGGTATTTTTCATTCAAGACACACTTAACAAAATTTTTAATTTCAACTTCCAAAAATGACAGTTTTGAGAAAATTAACATATCAAAAACCACTTAAAAACTTTATTCTTAAAAGGAACATAATAAATGTATTACCACTTTTTCAGATGATTACAGGAAACTCTTTATATGAAACTGAACAGAATCATAACGGCAGTAATCATACCACGTAACAGGTTGTAAACAATTTGATGCCAGAATGCAAATAGCGGGTGGGCCGGCCGGCGGGTGGGCCGGCGGGTGCGGGGGTCATCCACCAGAAAACTTTGAATAAAGTAGATGTGATTTCATGCATTTTGGTTTATTTTAACGGGTTGTTAAACATCTACGTGCTTGTAAAAAATATATACATTATTTTTTATTTTATTTTAGCAGACCCCCGTGCACCGGCTCGCAGACCCCCGGGGGTCCGGGGACCCCAGTTTGAGAAACACTGATCTAAACAACAAACAGATAAAATCTAAAAAGGACCTTGAATGACATTGTCGCCTACTGAGGAACATTTTACTCTGCATATACCTAAAACGATTTCAAATAAAACAAAACATTAATATTGTTTAAAAGTGGATATTTTCTAAATGATAATTAAAAGTCTACAATTACATAGTACTTAGGGGTGAAAAAAGTCCTAAGCAGTATCTTGTAAAAATAATTAGAGATAAAATGTCTTTTAAATCAGTGCTGCTGACATGAAGCAATTTAATAATCAGGTTAGATATTTAGATAACGGTTGATTGATGCATTGAAATCAGGCTCATTGTGTGTCGGAGTCATTAAAACGACCATGACTCAGCTGGAAGCCTGCACCGAGCAGCCTGTCAAACGTCTGACACTTTCCTCTGACAACACCTTTTCAATTCATACAAAAAGATGCTGCAACAACTGTAAACACAAATCTAAATACAGATATAATCACCCAGACATGCTTTAAAAGTTGATTTCAAGGCCACATGGCAACAGTTTTTCTTTTTTTTGACTTTAGCTGCTTATACATCTACTGTAATATATTTATTAACAAGTTACATTTTAATAGCCTAATTCCCCTGGTTGCTTTCATGTGTTCTATGTTAAGTAAGGCCTGTGACTGATAAAAAAGTTTAATTACATCAAACAAGAACCGTTTGTTACACCCTAAACCCATACTGTCATTAGGATAATGAACGTAAATCATCAGATTACAGATATAACTTAAAAGCTTGACAAAGCTGATGATTTGAGGGACTTGTCACTTCCTGTAACTCAAAACAAGAAGAAAAGATGAGGATTCTTTCAGCAGCAGCCACAGCTGCTCTCCTCTCTGCTTCTTGGTGACACAGCG
Organism: Nematolebias whitei; assembly: GCF_014905685.2. Lineage (NCBI taxonomy): Eukaryota > Metazoa > Chordata > Actinopteri > Cyprinodontiformes > Rivulidae > Nematolebias > Nematolebias whitei. The sequence continues at coordinate 24,759,114 of NC_056516.1, forward strand.
AGCAGCTGCCCACACAGTCACCGCTCAGTCCTGCTCACAATCATTTTGGTTAAAAAAAAAAAATAAAGTTATAAAGGGGAAATTAAATATTCAAGTCAGTCCTCTCGGTTGCTCTGGTGTCTTTTAGTCCCAGTGTGAAGCCATTCATTACTGCCCCGCCGGAGCTCTCACCACTCGAGGCTCCACAACTAATTGAGATGACATTTTCAAAACACACACACACACTCACACACACACACACACACCACTGTGTTCCACTCATAGCCACACAGTAAAGTTTACAGAGCTCTATACACTCCAACTAGGATATTAAACCTTTATTAGACGTTACACCAACATTCCTGGGTTCATTATTTTCCTTTTTTTATACCTTGAATTGTTGGAAGGTCTTGATTTTAGGTGTCCTTTTGATGCCAAACTGAGATAGACAAGTGAAATATTGAAAGCTCAAAATGTAAATTTATGTTAAATATTCTTTTCCTGAATTTAAAATACACTTTGCCATTTTGGATGTGCCACATATATTAAATACTTAAAATCCTAAATTAGTTTTGCATACACTAAAACTCTGCAGGTGACTGGTTGCATTTAAATAATTTTTAAAACAAGAATTGTTATTTTATGTATAAATGACTAACTGGTAAAATATATTTTCTTTAGTACTACATAAGACAACAACATATATATGTGTTTAAAATATGTGTTTGGTTGGCCTTGTTGCTGTTTTAAGTGCTCTAGAAATAAAGTGGTATGGTATGGTACGGTACGGAATGGTAAAAGGCACAATCACCATGAAGTCATGTTATGGTAGCAAAACAGCACAAATTCTTATAATTGCTCACTGCAGGACAGAAGATTTAGCATTTTATTTTAAAATAAGTAACAATTTGACATTTGATCTACAGATTCATCATTACAAGTTGGTTTCAGATGGATCAGATCATATGTGGCTTTAAAATTCACAATAAATACAAAATGAAAAAATAAACTCAAAAATGCTAAAGTGAGCCTAAAAAAAAGATTTTTTCTGCAGCATGTTCAATTTGCAACTAAAGATTAATTCTAAGCAAACATGAAAATGTGTTACAGGATGAGTGAAAATGAGCAAATCAAAAAACTCTGAACATTGCAGTGGTTCAGTCAGAGTCCAAGTCCTGCAGCCTGGTTCAAAAAAAAAAATTAATTATAAAACTTGAATAAATCTGAGCATAAACAAATTCCTGACAATGTGAAGATTACCGTTGAGATTTTCTTCTAAAATCATTTTATAAGCTACTGAATGTTCTCCACTTTGTCAAAATGGTCTCAGTTTTTTTATACACTGCTTCTACGTTTTATAGTTTTTGTTATTAAATAAACATTTTCAATGAAAATAGTGTGTTCCTTATTCACGGTGACGTTGATGTTCACCTTTTAATTTAATACTTTCTTTTAACTTAACTAACTGATTTTGTCCCCTTGTAGTGGACTAGGCCCATGTCAAAAACTAAGTCTAAGGTCAAAAATCTTGACCTTAAGAACCTTGTGGGACAGGAACTGTCATTTCATTGATTTGAATCCAGAAATGCCGGTTCACCCATCCTGAGACTTTCTCTCTTGAAGATTCATGTGAAAGAACACTCTCTTTTTTATTATCATTACTATTTTACAAATGTTGATAATCAAAGTGTCTTAGTTCAAACCATTTTAGATGTTGCAGTGAACTAATCAATTTTATTAACTGTGTAATGATTTTTATTCTCATGCAAAGTTAGAACTCATGTCAAAGCTGTTACAGAGTAATTATGCCTTTTCTGATTTCTGCTTTTGAATGAGCAAGTGTAAGTTGGTCCAAGGTTGGAGTCAAACGCAAAACAAGTTGTTAGAACGAACTGTCATGTTTTTAGAATCCTCTCAGACGTAAATATAGAGGTTTTTGGCACCTGTTTCTGAAACGCGCCAAAACAAAACTCTCTCTGTCTGTGAGAACATTTCTGATCTTCCCATAACAATTCTTGCTGCATTCTAACCTTTTACGTCACAAAACACACCCCGTCTGGTCGGTTCTGGCCAATGGGAATACTCCCAGATGGACCGGAAAACAGCTCTTTAAAATGTCAGTACTTCCTGGTCTACTCGGCTCTGCTCGAGTTCTGTAAACTACACAGTTCTGTTAGAAGTTCTGGGATGGTGCTGGAACAGTTCTGGGACAGTTCTGTTCAGTTCTGATGGAGTGCTGTTGGAGTTCTGCTGGATACACAGTTCAACCAGTTCTGTGAGAGAAGCCCAGTTCTGGGAGAGACGGGATGATCCTGACATGACAACAGAGCTCTTCCGAGTTCCATGGGATTATAACATTTTCACTCGCCACTACTTCTGACGATTCACAGCATCCTAAGGAGACGCTGGACAGGTAGCGTTAACGGAGCTCCATATCTGCTGATTAACTTCAGAAAGGTAACGAGTCAAGTTTCCTACCAAGCGTACCGGGGAGAGCTGGGTTCTGACGGAGAGTGTCAATTCTGGTGAACACTTCCCCTCCCATACCATCTTTACTCCCTCTAAACTTCTTTCCCATCTTTAAACTTTCTATCAAGTAGATATACTTCCAGATATTTAGAAATGTCTGTGTAAAATGCTCATCCACATCCGTGTGGGTAAAAGATCATAATTGTACAGTTTCATAAATGTCTGTGGTGAAGCAACGGAAAAATCATGGCCGTATGATTTTTCCTGATTGATTGCTTAAGTTGTTATTTTCATAATTTGCCAAATTAATGTAAATGTTTGATGTTAAATTTTGATTCTGTAAATAAATGACCGCATTCATTTTGATGGGTCAAATATAAATGACGTCTCACGTTTGCATTTCATTAAATTCAATGCACGTTTTATTCAGTTCAGAAAAATGAGGAATCCGCGTTAATTGATGAATATATCTGAGCATCTGTTCATCTACACCCTCTATTTTTTGTGTTTTGTTTATTTGTTTTGTAGCAGCACGGTGGCTCAGTTGGTAGAGCTGCCACCGCTCAGTGAGAAGGTCACCGGTTCAAATCCCAGCCTTTCTGGGTGGAGTTTGCATGTTTGCTCCGTGCATGTGTGGGTTTTCTATGGGCACTTTTCCTCCCACAGACCAAAAACATGCATGTTAGTCTGATTGGAATGGTTGGTTGTCTCATTTATCACTACATGTCCCTGTGATGGACTGGAGACCTGTCCAAGGTGTCCCCGCCTCTCGCACAGTGACTGCTGGATACCACTGACCCCTGTGACCTGAAAAGTAAATAGCAAATAAGGATGGATGCACGGATGGAGGGACGAATGTTTTGTTTTTACTGAGTTCATTATTTCTGTGAACCACTTCCCTAAGTGAACAGAAAGAGAAAAATTTATACAAAGCTTCAGATGCACTGACCTTTCCATTCCTAATTAGAATGAAACCAAAAGCTTCAATAAATAAACAGTTCTTCATTTGCACCAGATTAATGTTAATGATTTCTACAGGAAGAAAACTGGGCCCGATAAACCTGATCTCTGATCATTTGACGGCAACGTCCTGATGTCAAATCTGTTAGTTTGTTGAAATTTTTACTCTGCTACAAGCAGTTGGAAAACATTTTTATTGACTGAGGGTGTTAAATAGTGATTTGATTAAAACACAGACATGTAGGCACACATTCGTGTTCATACACACACACACACAGACACACACACACTGTCCTCAAAACCTGGGAGACATCACACATGAAAGGTGCTCGACATCAGAGGGAGTCAAATTGGCCTTGGCTGCGAGGATTTGGTCCAATCAACCTCCAACCGTATAATTAGTAATTAGATTGGGATTAGAGTCAACGGCGAGTGGTGGAGCATGGCCAATTCAAATCAGCATATGAAATGTGATTAAATTAATAAGAGAAAAAATTGAAATATTAATGTCCTTTTCTTCCACTGGGTTTCTGTTTGATTGATTTGAACTTTGGTTAATTGTGGACTCAGAGAGAGGGAAAGACTGTTGACTTATTATTTTTTTTATTAAGTTTCTTTATTGTATGTTGAGAGGGAGGAGAGGCTATGTACCAAATGTTGCATTTTCTAAATGCAGCATTTGAACAGAACTCATAAATCAAACCACACCAGTTTGACAATTTGCTGTATTTTTTTTAAATCACCATGTCTTTTGTTGTAAAACTTTTTTTTTTTCAGGTTGTCACTTTTGTTATTAATTCAGGAGTATACTGTAATATACTGTTAAAAAAAACACTTAATTTCCTTCATCATCTCTCCATTAACTGGTTTTGGTTGACGTTAGCATGGGCAGAGGGGGTGCAGCCAGTTAGCGACTGCACGCTTACAAAAACAAAAACAATCTTCACTTGTTCTAGTTTATGCACAAGTTAGCATTAGCATGGTGGTATAACTATTGGCTGCAAGAAGCTAAAAAAGCAGAGCCGTGTTTTTGAGCTTTTGCTTTAACTGTGAAACAAAGACTTTTGAGATTTTTAATAATCTGTTTTTATATATTTAAAAAAAAAAATGCTGAGTGGCACGGTGGCGCAGTTGGTAGAACTGCTGCTTCTAAGCGAGCAGGTTGCTCCGGTTCAAATCCTGGCTGGGGGACCTTTCTGGGTGGAGTTTGCATGTTCTCTCTGTGCATGCGTGGGTTTTCTCTGGGTACTCCGGTTTCCTCTCACAGACCAAAAACATGCATGTTAGGCTGATTGGTAACTCTAAATTGTCTCTAGGTGAGGTGAGAGAGTGAATGGATGTTTGTCTAGTTTGTCTCTAAACCTGTCCAGGGTGTCCCAGCCTCTCGCACAGTGATAGCTGGATATGGTCACCAGTGACCTCTGTGACCTGAAAAGGAGGAAGTAGGTAAAGATGATAGATGGACGGATATTTTTTTTTTTGTCATGTGGCAATCCTTTTGGTAGATTATTACTTTGGACATATGTTCCTCATTTTTTAGCATGTTGCTCAGTGATCATTCCATAAATTCGCATGTTAGTTAACAACTCCCTCCCCCACCAAAATAAAATTTTACTCTTTATTATTAGTTGTTTCTTGTCATACCCTCGTGAAAAAAAAAAAAAAACACAACAACCTCTGTGCTCGTGTTGGTTAATAAACAATAGAGTTTAATTTTTTCATCGTATTGTCTTAAGGGACGTTTTCATGTGAACAGGCAAAGAAAACAAAATTAAAAAATAGACTTTGTGCTGAACCAATGTCATGTTTAAGGTGAACTAGAGATGCACAATATTGCATTTTTGGCCAATATCTGATATGCCGATATGTTAAAACTTTTGGCCGATAACGGATACAATACAGATTTTTTTTATATACTTTCCTTTGTCAGAACATAGTCCTCTTATTTAGGCTTATTTGCTACAAAAGTTGTGTAACAGCTGTAAGAGCTGGTGACATATATTCAGTAACAGCCATATGATATGCATAGCACTTTAACTTATATTAAATGAAAAGTGTTAAATATTATTTATTAGCATTAGTCACCTGCGATGCTGCGTCACTTGTGGAGGCTTGTTCCAGGTAAGGCTACATCGGAAAAATATCTCAGACTGGGGACGATGTAGCGAGGCTCAACATAGTCAATAAATCTTCAAAATCTGATATCCTCAACAACAAAAGAAAACTTCCACACCTCAGACATGTTGACTTCTTCCTCTCCGCCGTGGTCAGATCAGGTAGGCGTGCATGACGTCATCACGTTGTTCTGGCGCTGCAGGTATTCTTGTCACTGGGTTGTCACACAAAAACAGCATCTGTTATATCTGTGTTATTTTAATGTAATGGCCAATATCCGATATAGAACTTTAAAGCTAATATCATACAATACAGATACCACGCTGATAATACTCTTGCCTGGTGACATCAAGGATAAACTCTTTCCCTCATTTGAGCCAGAAAAATGATCCTAAAATAATACAGGAAGTAGCACAACACAGCTGATTTGTCTTCTTTTGAAACTTCAGACCTATATTCTGGCAGATTTTTTTTTTCCCCATAAACATTCATGCTTTGGTTTCCTGAGGTGTTCTCCGTCAAAGGCCCTGGAGAACATGTACAGTTAATGATCATAGAAAAATGAGCAGGTGAACATTTTAATAAATACACGTGGTGACTGAGCTCCTTTTGATTTAAACTCTACTAGCCCTAGATAAATTACAATCAGCTACCTTTTAGTTTCCCCGTAACCACTGTGTCAAGAGAGTGACCATTTGTGTCAAAAGTTTCCTGCATGATTAGTGCTTAGGCATTAAAAGGATTAATTCTTAACAATGATCCTGTCATCGTGACTTAGATTTTTTAAAAAGATTTAATAAGCACAGTCATCAAATGGCGTTCTTGGCTGAACTTGACAACCATTCATTTAGAAAGAGCAGGTATTTCTCCCTACCTATTAAGACCTAATTTGAAATTTGTCCAATTTCTATTATTTAAACCTCACTGTTCAATTTAGTCAGGTGCAGAATAATGCATTTGAACCTGCTCTTATAAAGACCTTTTACAGTGGATGTGACTCCACTTTTCCGGCATTACAAGCTTTAATTATTTATCATGCAATATCCTGTTCTGCTGCAATTCTATGTAAAGCTGAGTGAAGCTCAGAGCTTTTAATCAGTATGAAAGATTTAGCTCCAACGAGTCACGTATGAAGCTGACATGTTAAATATTGAAGAGACAGTGAAGAGCTGCTGTAACGCGCTGCCAGTGTGTTTGGTTGTGTTTGACTTCAACAAACAGAAGCCAGCTGTTTTTCACAGAAAACAACAAGTAACAGAGAAGAGAATGACGAGGAAGAAAAATATATGGTAAAAATAGCATCCCCCTGTGTAGACATTGGGTTGAAATAGTTTTAACATAATTTAAAACCAGTGATTCCCCAACACTGATCCTTGTGGAACACCACCCTGCATGTTTTAGTTTCCCTGCTCCAACACACCTGATTCAGTGATTTTATTACTTCAGAAGTCTGTTAATCACTTGTTCATTCAAATCAGGTGTGTCAAAGCAAAAAAACTACTAAAATGTGCAGGATGGTGTTCCTCAAGGACCAGGGTTGGGAACCATTAATTTTTAAACCATCTATAGCTGACTAGGCTAAATTTGATACAAAGTGGCATCTTAGGTGTGTAAACCTTATGCTTAAAGTTGAATAAATATCTGAATTTCATCAGACATTTAAATTATAATCAAGCAATCTCTAGATGGAGCTTTAATGCTTTCAACTGCATCTCTAATCAATTACAAGATACACTAAAAAAGGTGATAATGCTGCATAAAGATAGAATCTCACTGGGCTGCAACTGTTGGCAATAAGTTGCTAACAGCATTTGGGGGTTTTCAAAATATCTCATAAATTTTACAAGTGTCCCTCGTGTGCATTGCACAGCCTTGCAGTCACGTCGCAGGAATTTTAAACATATTTTTCAACATTTTTGTGACAAAGTTTCTCTGAGTAAACCCCTGTATCCAGGCAAGGTCGCGATATCAGATTGAAACTGAAAGATTGGGGTTGCAAATGTGTCCCCATGATGGATATATTAAGTTTTGTTGAAATTATAAATATCACAGGTGTATCGCTTCATTGCATCTGGGCTGAGGTATCTTGGTGGTCAGTGCCGTGCTCCTAAGGCTGCAGTTCTATTTCATATAGGCTTCGCCCTTTAAGGCTGTCGCTGATGGGTTTATCCCGTTATGCGCAAGCATCATACTGAAAAAATTAGTCCACGCCCGCCTGCTGTGTGGGCCCCACCCGATCCGTATAAATTACATTAAGAGCGGGTAATCTGCTCCCATTTTTCTTCAGCAAGCTAGTACAATAAAAAAAAACAACTGACCTTTCATCGAGATGTCCAGCTCCAGCACCATCCGCTTGTGTCCCTCCTGCAAGACCGGTTACTTGCTTAGCTTCGACCGGCACGACACCTGCGAGGGATGCCTGGGTCCCCGCAACGTCGCCCGCGCTTCCTCCTGCCGCCTCTGTGACGAGCTTCCACCGGAGGAAAGGCAGAGGAGAGCAGCCTTGTTTAAGGCTACCATCGAGGACTGCCTGTCCGTGGCGGAGACTGTTCGCTGGACGACGCCATGGATTTCTTCGACGCCGGCTCTCGGAGTGAATCGGATGATTCCTCTGGGACCGGTGACGCTAGCAGCAGCCCCGACGCTCGTTCCCTCCCGGGGAGCACAGTGTTGGAAAGAGGGAGGCCGAGCGGATGCTCGTCTCCCCCGGGGTTTCCCGCTTCAGCGACCACACCGCTCCCTGCCGTCGGCGCGCTCCTCTCGGAGCTGCCCGCCATTATCCGGGAAGCTGCTAGCGTAAAGGGGCTCTCCGTCCCCTCACCCCCCCCACTCAGATCGGATGATCTTGCGGGAAGGTTTGGCTCCACGCCGGCTCGCCGTCCTGATCCCATTTGGCCTCGTTTTCCAGCGGTGACAGCGTACTGGAACGAGGCCGCAGCCGGTCCTGGTAGGTTAAGGGCACCCGTCTCCACTTACGCCCCCATCACCAGAGTGGAGGGGTTCACCGAGCGGGGCTATCCCTCGGTACCCCCCCTTGAGCCAAGCCTCGCGGAAGCCTTCGGAGCGAAGCTGTCCAGGCTGGAGAAGCGTCCCGTCCCTCCGGGGAAACACGACCAGGCGGTGACCGCGCTCTCCAACAGAGCCCACCAGTGTGCTTTTCAGGCGGCCGCGGCTAACAACAACATGGCGCTGTTAGCATTTAGCATGTCGAAGAGGCTGGAGGCCTCAGACCTGCCGGAGGAGACAAAGAGCTCCCTGTGTAAATCGGCAGACGCCATCCTCAACATGTGCGCCGCTTCCACGGTCTGCCTGTCGAGGATTGCAGCGTGGATGACGGTAATCCAACGTTCCACCTGGCTTCGTCACTCTCCCTTGCTGCCAGAAAAGCTGCACAAAGACCTGATGGAGGGCCCCATCTCATCGGACGCGCTGTTCGGAAGCAGCTTGAAGACCATGCTGGCAAATTCGAAGCAGTCGGAGGAGATGTCGGAAGCTGTGCGCCATCTCATCAAGCCGCGCGGCTCATCCCGTCCCCCAGCCCGCTGGAGAGACCGCCGAGAGCAGAGGCAGAAACATTGACGTTCCACGGCAGCAGCAGCTTCGTCTCGCCCAGCTCCACCACCAGCCCCTCCCGCCAGAGACCACCCCTCCTCATTCCGGCAGCCTGCACTTCAGCGTTTCCCCAGAGATCGCCTGCAGACGGCGCTCGGGGCAAACAAACCGCAGAGCTCACGGGGGAAAAGATTTAAGAAATGACGGTCTGCGGAGGATGTGTGTATAAATGACACAGGAATTGAAATAAATGATTTTTCAAAGATCAAAATGCCTGTTTTTAGCCAGTCTGTAAGTTCGGATGAGCTCACAGCCGCTACACACACATCCTCCACACATACAGAGCCGGTGTCCTTAAATAAAGGTTTTTTAAATCCACCGACGCTCCATCACATGCCCAGACGCTCACGTGACACCACGGTAAGCGAAATAACTTGTTGTCAATCAGAACCGCACGATCACCACCCAAGCGGTGTTAAACGCGCACCCGAGCGAGACAAGCAGCCTCCATCCAAACGGCGCTGTGTTGATGATGCACGCACAGCTGCCCGGCGCTCACCGGCTCACATCGGTATAAATGTGGGACCGCAGGCCGGGTCCGGTGGAGGTCCCCGCTCTCAGCGAAAACAACACACGCCTCTCCTGAGCGAACGCGAGCGGCCGTCATCCACCGCGTCTCAGCGATCAGCAGCTCACGGCGGCATAAGCGTGAGACAGCTGAATGAATCCAATGACGGGCCCCGCCCTCAGCGAGAGCGGCGCGCGTCCCTCCAGAGGAAACGTGCGCTCCCGCGAGGCTCACAACCTTCACTTCGACAGCACGGCGTTGATGAAGTCACGCCCCCCGCCTCTCAACGTTCGCACAGCGACGTTAAACGTGCAGCCTCACGACGTCATCAGATGGCACACACTTCGCCTCAGCACACACCGCCCCGCCCGGACATGAAGGTTGGTCCGCGATCCAGTCACAGCGCACGGGCGCGCGCAGAACAGCCCTTTCGAGAAAGCCTCGCCTTGGGTCACGCGGAAAACTTTTCTGCGACGCATGACGGCGGTCGAGGCGGAGGATTGGATGACATCCGTTCAAAACACGGCGCATCATTTAAACGCACGTCCACTCCACGAACGTTACGCAGAGTGGCAAAAAACCTGTTCGCCGGACAGATGGATGGACAGAGTGTTATGCAAGGGTTACACGCTGCAATTTGCAACCCGACCCCCTCCGTTCGGAGGAGTTATAGAGACGGTCCTGTCATCACCAGACCAAGTCTCAGCCTTAAATGCAGAAGTTCAGGAGCTTCTGATAAAAGGTGTAATCTCAAGAGTTCCCAACGAAGAGGAAAACACAGGGTTTTACTCACGCTACTTCCTGGTCCCCAAAAGGACCGGAGGGGTGAGACCGATTCAGGATCTGTCAGCTTTCAACAAAGCGATCATGAACAGACCGTTTCACATGTTGACGAACAGACAGCTGTTGGACAACATCCAGAAAAACAACTGGTTTGTTTCCATCGATCTAAAAGATGCTTATTTTCACATACCGATCATCCCAAAACACAGAAAATTTCTGCGTTTCGCCTTTCAAGGGATGAAGTACCAGTACAACAGGCTGCCTTTCGGGTATTCCCTCGCGCCTCGTACGTTCTCAAAGTGTGTGGAGACAGCCCTGCATCCACTGCACAGAGCAGGGATGAGGGTTTTGTTTTACCTGGACGACCTGCTGCTCCTGTCACACTCCAGACAGGAAGCGCTGATACAGGCTCAGGTGTTGGCATCACACCTGTTAAATCTGGGCTTCGCCATAAATTGGAAGAAAAGCTCGATTTTCCCGGCCCAGACAATTGTTTATCTGGGAGTGGAATTAAATTCAATTACCATGACGGCTCGCTTATCACAAACAAGAATCGACACTCTAAAAAACCAACTACGCCACGTAAAACCTGGCAAAGTGATAACAGCTGTCTCCGTCATGAAGCTGTTGGGAATAATGTCATCAGCTCACACAGTGGTTCCGCTGGGTTTATTACACATGAGACGCCTCCAGAGGTGGTTTGCGTGTCTGCGTGTGGATCCAGTAAAACACAAAAGACGGATGATCACTGTCCCTCCCTCCGTGAGAGCAGACCTCCGACACTGGGGAAACACCCTGGTTCTGTCAGAGGGAGTCCCCGTCAGCAAACCCTCGTCACACGTGTCAGTCTTCACGGACGCGTCGCTGTCAGGCTGGGGGGGGACATGCTTATCTCAAGCAGTAGGGGCGCTGTGGCCCCACCACACATCAGCCCATATCAATGTTTTGGAGTGTCGCACAGTGCTGAACGTGATTCAGCATTTTGCTCCCGTGCTACAGAATCAACACGTGTTGATTCACACAGACAACATGGTGACTGCTGCGTACATAAACCGCCAGGGGTGTGTGCGTTCAGCCCAGATGTTACACATTGCGCGGAAGCTACTGTGTTGGGCTCACCAAAATCTGCTTTCCATCAGAGCGGTCTACATACCCGGCGTTCTGAACAGAGGAGCAGATGTGATGTCCAGGGGCGGCCCACGTCACGCGGACTGGACCCTCCATCCAGACCTGATGTTTCAGACATGGCAGAAGTTTGGCAAAGCAGCTGTGGACCTGTTTGCGACGCGAGAGAACGCTCAGTGCCAATTATGGTTTTCCCTGAGCCCACGAGACGATCCTCCGCTGGGGGTGGATGCATTTGCTCACAGTCCGTGGCCCAAAACGCTTCTGTACGCGTTTCCCCCTCCTCCTCTGATTTTACGGTTCCTGAACCGAGTTCAGGAGGAAGGATTGACAGCTCTCCTGGTAGCTCCCGAGCGCGTGAACGCACCATGGTTCCCAGTCCTGCAACGTCTGTTGTCGGGTCGTCCGTGGAAACTGCCATGGAGGGAAGATGCTCTCCTTCGAGCAGGAGGAGCGATCAGGAGTTACCCGGAAATAGGCCAGCACCTGTGGGTCTGGCCGCTGAGCGGTCCCGCTTAGAGAAGATGGGTCTCCCTCAGGAGGTAGTGCGCACAATTCAAGATTCACGCGCTGCATCTACCACAGCCCTGTACACATCAAAGTGGACGGCCTTTCAGCGCTGGTGTACAGAGAAAGGTTTTGAGGCCACCTCATGTCCATTAGGCGGCGTGCTGTCCTTTCTTCAACAGCTGATGGATAGGAAGTTGGCATTCAGCACGATTAAAACGTACGCTGCAGCCATCTCTTCCTGCCACGAAGGGTTCGGAGACAGAACAGCTTTTAATCACCCGCTAATGAAGCGGTTTCTAAAAGGTGTACAGAGACATAGGCCGGTTTCACGCCCACTCGTTCCACAGTGGGATTTAACACTGGTCCTGCGAGCCCTGATCAAAGCCCCATTTGAGCCTATAGATCAGGTTTCACTAAAATTCTTGTCTCTTAAAACAGCCCTGCTGCTGGCTTTAACATCCGCTAAGAGGGTGAGTGATTTATCGGCCCTCTCTGCCGCTCCGTCATGTCTCAGAATCCAGGCTGACGGTAGTTCAGCTGATTTAAGACCAAACCCAGCCTTTATGCCTAAAAACATCACGAGCTCTTTTAAATCGAGACAGATATCGTTGGAGGGATTCTTCCCTCCCCCCCACAGATCAGAAGAAGAAGCATCTTTTCATCTTCTCTGTCCGGTGCGGGCGTTGTCGTGTTACATAGCGCGCACAGCTGCGATGCGTCAAACTCAACAATTGTTTGTGCATTATAGAGATGCATCTGCAGGTCGCCCGTTATCCACCCAGCGCTTGTCACACTGGCTGTGTGAGGCCATTTCTGAAGCCTACAGAGCATCAGATCTAGAGCCTCCTGTCAACCTCAAAGCACACTCAACCAGGGGTATTGCATCTTCGACTGCTCTGCATAATGGTATGTCAATGCAGGACATTTGCACTGCGGCTGCATGGTCAACACCCTGCTCATTTATTCGCTTTTACCTACGTGATGTAACGGCTCGTTCCATGACACATTCTGTCCTTAGTGCTCTAACAGAATGAATATTGTCGTTTTCTTCATGGAACTCTGTTTAAACTCACATCTGTCTGTATGCTTCACAGTGTGAGATGTTGTTATCAGCCACAAGTTGTGTCTGTGATTTTGGTTCTATTGTCACTAATCAGTTCATGACTATTGTTACCAATCAGTTCATTTGTTCAATAATCAGTTCATTGATATTAATCTGTTTATACTGTTCAATCATGAACCAGTTGCTTCATGCCCCCCCCCCTCCTCTTTTCAACATCTTCTCCCCGTTGAAAGTTTTTTCCGGGGCGTTCACGCTTTGTCAGAACGCATAGTTACACAACATGCGTCTGTGCATGGCACACAATTACGCGATGCGTAGTTATGCACATGGGGAGCTGAGTGACAAGACGTTTTTTGGGCAAGCTTCCGCTTCTTACTGTGTTCGAATGGACCCAGTGACGCGAGGACCACATCCGCTTCGCCCTTAACCCATCAGCGACAGCCTTAAAGGGCGAAGCCTATATGAAATAGAACGTTGGTTACGTACTGTAACCCCAGATTCTATGAATATAGGCGTAGC
>NC_056516.1:24773156-24792166 GCF_014905685.2 Nematolebias whitei
GCTACGCCTATATTCATAGAATCTGGGGTTACAGTACGTAACCAACGGTTTGAGCCCAGGTTGTGTCAGGCAGAGAATCCAGGGTAAAACAACGGCTAAATCTGTTGTGCAAGTCCGCTTACTGTTTCAACCCCTGCAGAAAGGAACAGATCTATAGCTGGAAATATTCAATTTATATGTACTGCCACATAAATCAATATAAATGTAATAATTTGCATAGGCTTATGCAAGTTTACTAATTTCACTTGGTTGTTTATGTAGGTTGTGATTTTATGAATAGTTTGCCGTTTTCAACTTAACTCTATCAAATTTAATGGTCTGAATACATTACAAGACGATGTAAGCCATTTTTATTTACAAGATAAGAGCATTTATGTATGCCTATTGCACACTATATTTACTGAAAGAGACGGAATCTTGGCAGAGACAACTAATATGTTTTATTAATAAAGATGCTTGTTTTGCAGAGGGAGGGGTAAGAAAAGCTTGCACACACTGCTTGGGGGGGGCGTGATCGCTCAGTGCATTAAAATGTATGATACAAGGGAGTTAGTGGGATGGTTGTCTATGCGCGGAGAGCAAAGATGAATAAATATTGAAACATTTTTTATGAAATATTAACACCAACACAAACAATGAAAGTAACTGAGGGATTTAGGAGCGGCCAAAAAGCTCACAGGGGATACGTTTTCAAGTGAAGCAAGCTGTGTGAAGTCTTAGACATTCATAGCTAGAAAAAAAAAGTGAAATAATTTTCACAAAACTACTTCACAATGTAAAATACATAATTCTTTGAGATCATATGTTTCCCTTTAGACAATCCTTTATGTATGTTTGAAGACAGAATGGTGTGAAGAGAATTTGTATGAAATATATTAAACATTTGCTAAGTTTGATTGTGGTAAATGTTTGATTTATTTACCTAAAAGATTGTTTGTCGGGAAGACAAAAATTTTTTTCACTTATAATATTTTGATTTGATGTTTTTTTTTTTTTTTCATTTTTCCTGTGACAAAGAATATACAGAGCTTGTCTCAAGGTCCTTATGTTTCTATGACATCAATACTCTATTTTTTAGGGGGGGGGGGGGTTATATAAAAGAAGCATTAACAAAGCAAAAAAACATTTCATTTATGTTTGTGAAAAACACATCAGAGAAAATACTTCAGTCAACAGGGATGTACAATGTCTGAGGGAATGTAAACTCAACGAGAAGCAACATCTTCAATAAGACATGGACACACTGCAAGAAGTAACCCTGTTAGAAAATGATTGAGAGTCGTTCTGTGCTTTATTCATTTTTTTATAATAAAAACATTTCCTTTCATCGTTCTAAATGGGGTGGGAGTATGGAGAAAAACTGTAGATTAAAATTTAGCATTCTTTAAAGAAATGCATGTTACTCAACATTTTGCATGCTAAAGTGTAAAACAAAGGTTAGGGAGATATTTTGCTAACAGACAAACACATGCAGATCATCGGTTTTAGTTTATTTCCCACACCTCTGAGGAATCCACTTGAAATTCCTGTGCATTCAAGATTTGGTACCAAACATCGTCTGCAGGGTTCCTAACATAATGGGACTTGTTTGATTCAACCTTTATTTATACAAGTTAGTCTCATTGAGCCTCGAGGACTGGTGCACTGGATTATAAGGTTCACTGTTGATTTTTGAGAAAATTAAAGGATTTTAAGTGTGCCTTGTATTCTGAAAAATACGGTAAATTGAAAATCACGGAGGCAAGGAGAAAATAAAGAACATTTAGGGAGATCCACTGATGCACAAATGTCTCAATGAAAAATAAACAGAGCTAAAGCCAAAAAACCCCCCACTTATATCAGAGTTTTGTTAAAGCTGTGAAAACTTACTATCACTAGGAAAGAAAGACCATGTTGCCACTTGTCTTTTCTCTCTGTATGACTTTTGCAGAACACTGAATAAAAATGGGAAACATACAAAACAGAAAATGTGACGATAATGAACCGAACCCACCGTTTGTCTCGGCTGTTAGTTTGGTTTTATCCTTTTTTAATCCTTTGAGTCGACACCGTTTCCCTGACATGTTTGCTGCAGGTTAAGACCTTACTACCGACATTTACCCACTGAAACTTTCATTGTCCACTGAACACAAGCATAGCGACAAGATTTTTACTGTGCAACTGAGCAGCCACAAAACACTCGGTGAAACCCCTCTGGTCTGGTGATGGGCGCGGACTGTGGAAGCCGGCCCCCCAATCTACCAGGAAAACGGCTGTGGCCTCGTCCCCGTAGGATGTCCTGTTGGGAAAACCGAGGCCAGATGGGATCAGGACGGCGAGCCGGGATGGAGCCCAGAAAAAAACCTTCCCGCCGGATCATCCGAACTGGCGGATAAGGCGCGGAACGTAAAAAAAGGTCCCTTCATGTCAGCCACCTCCTGGGTTACGCCGGGCAAAAACCCCAGAGGGTGCCGTCGGCCGGGAGCAGTGTGATCGCCGATGCGAAACGAGGTGGGATGAGGTGAGCATTTGTTCAGCCCCCTTCTACCGACACTACGCTCTCCAGGAGGGAATGAGCAGCGGGGGCTGCAGCTGACGTGGCCTGTCCCGGAGGAACCATCCGATTCGCTCCGAGGGTCGGAGATAAGAGGAAAATTACAAGATGGCGTTGTCCAGCGTGTAGCGACCTGTCACTGAGAAATACTCCTCGGCACTTACCTTGAAACAAGACTGCTCGTCAGCTTTTCCTCGGGGAGGAGAACTCACCGGGACGACTGGAGGTCGACATGACGGGCCAAGCATTCTTAACAAAGATTGGTCATCTACACAACTTTCCTTCCTCGTTCTTCTGACAGTGCTATTAGCTCGCTGAAGAAAAATGGGAGCCGATTACCCGCTCTTAACGTAATTTATATGGACTGGGTGGGGCCCACACAGCAGGTGGGCGTGGACCAAATTTTTCAGTGTGATGCTTCGCATATCGGGATAAAACCCATCGGCGACAGCCTTAAAGGGCGAAGCCTATACGAAATAGAACACCAAAGATTTCAGTGTCGATGTGGAGTGGAAATTCATCGTTGGACACATTTTAGCCTCTTTTTGGGTGTGCTTGAGCACCCCTAAATGTAAGTCAATACCCCTGAAAAATAAAGTAATTTTATTTTTAATTTTTTTCCCAGTTGGTTTTTGGTTCTATTCATTGCATTTATGATTTCATTCAACAAAATAAACAAATTAAAAAAGGTAACTGATCATTGTAATACTTGGTTTATTTACATAATGACTTTAACTGTTGGATGTCCAGCCCCCTGAGCAGTTTAGTTGAATAGTCCTGCTTTAGAGGGTTGAATACAGTTTATTTCATTTTCAAAACCTAAACTGAGTCTGGAAAAATGTAAAAGATGATAAAGTCCTGCGGCCGACCTCATGATCAGCAGAATACAACAGTGATAAACAGGAAGTTCATCTGTACGAAGGTAACTGCAAGTAAATCCTCCATTTTCTGTCATAAATACATTGTATGCTTAATAGTTAAATTAAAGGTTAATGCTTAAGCTAGTTTTACTTTATTTTGTGTGTTTTTGTATGTAGATATATGCTACAACTTGTGGTTGCTTCAGATTAGTCTTTGTTTGTTATGATTAGTTAAAACTAAACTGATTTTGTACAAAGTGTTTATTAGGTTGTGTAATGTAAAGCAGGGTGCTACGTCTGTAGCATCTTAGCTAGTGCGTCTGTATTGCACGCTGCTAGCTTAGCGCTACTTTTTTTTTTGTGCCAAGCTCTAAAATAATCACTGAATCAAGTGTAGATAAACACAGATGTTTAACAACCCGTTGAATGCAGGAAATGGCATCTACTATATTCAAAATTTTCTGGGGGAGGACCACCAGATCCTCCCCCGCCAGTGTGTCCCCCTCACATTATGAATGCTTCTGATGCCACTGGCCACCACGTTGTTCAAGCCAAGAGCCAATGTCATAACGGGCTAAGCACCCCGAAAAGTCAGATTTTAGAATCGCCCCTTGTTGGAAGTAGGAAAACCATGGACATGGATACCGGTATTTTTTTTTCTTTTCCCCCTCCCCCGCTGCCACTTCAGAATACAAGAGCTTCTTCTAAACCAGCATTCCAACAGCCATTCCTTTGCCATTTACGTAGCAGCCCCCCCAGGTGATCCAGAGGGAAAGATGCTTCTGTATCTCATGCGTAGGAGTCCGCAGCTGCATGCTGCGTCTGCTCTCCTGCCTGTAGACATGCTGCCATTCATCGCCTCATTACCATGGAGGAGAGGAGCTGAGGGTGGGTGAAGGTAGGCTGCACAGACTGCAATCAGCTTCCTGTTGCTGTTTGTCACGCACCACGTAGCACGTTTCAGTTTCTCTATGCTCCATAGCCTCTAGTAATAAGAGTTACCATAAGCTGACAAGTAACATTGAAAAATAAAAACCTGACCGAGGAGGAAAATGTGAAACATGAACTTGAATGGAAAGGTGAAGCAATATTACTGATTCTACGTGTAACGTCTTGATGCTGTCTGTGAGAACAGCAAAATGTGAAGGTGCAAAATATCCACACAAGATCATGACCATCATGTCATTTAGATTATTAATAGGCTGCAGAAAACCCATCTGCAGATCACAGTGTTCATTGGATTGAGATAACTTGATTGAAGAGATTTTTTGAAAAGGTTATAACCTTATAATACCTTACCTTTTGTAGATGGCTGTTTGAGTTACCGTATTTTTCGGACTATAAGGTGCACTTAAAATCCTTGAATTTTCTCAAAAAATTACAGTGAGCCTAATAATCAGGTGTACATTATGTATCAATTCTGGTTGTGCTTACTGACCTCTAACCAATTTTTTGTGGTTATTGTGAATGAGCTGAATAAAGTTTGACTTATCTGACTGCTTAATGCGCCTTATAATCCAAAAATACAGTAATGTTCATTTCTGACCACACCGATGAGTTAAAAATGGATTTCTGCCAACTTAAAACAACTCCAGCATAAAAAAAAAATCATGGGAGGTGTTAGTGTGAATATGTATATATTTTTTGGTCTCGTTTGTCTCGTATGTGTCCTTGTGCTGGACTTGCGACCTGTCCAGAGTGTCCCTCGCCTCTCGCACAGTGACTGCTGGATATAGGCACCAGTGACCCCCGTTACCCGAAAAGGGAGATGCAGATTGATGAATGGTTGGAAGCAAACATTTCTTTTAAAAACCTTTATAGTGCTGACAGATTCACAATACCCGTTTTTTTTTTCTAGCAGAAATTTTATGAAATACCTGCTGGAAGTGCCCCCAGGCTGCACCAGAAGTGCTACAGCTAGTTGCTGCTGCCACTATTTGCACTTGCAATTAACTACAGAAGTCTTTGTAAATAGCCGTGTACATGTTTCCATTAACAGCTATGACATTTTTTTTTTTAGATTTTTAGATCAATATTTCTAAAATGAGTTTGTTCAATCTCTACCTTTCCACATAACCCTACTTCAAAAGATCTGAACTATAACGGTAAATATCATGTCCAGGTTTTTCATGAAAACATTTACAATTGTCCAAAGACGAAGCATACGTGTTGAGTTGTTTTCTTTCAGTGACACCATATAGTTTAATTACGTTGCTGTAAATTGGCTTCAGAGCTTACCAGCTAAGCATAAAATACAACAAGATGGATTTTCATATATTGGTGCCTCCTGTGTTTCAGCACTATTTAAAGTTTGGCCATAAATTAAGATGTAATGCATTATTCATGACCACATTTCCCCTTTCTCCAGAGACAGAGGGCTGGGTGTTATGCAAAATAGAGATCTCTCGCTCTCTCTCTTTGGCTCCTTCTTTATCTATCCAGCTCTGTCTCCTTTAATGGCAGTCTACATTATCTCACTAATGGTTTGAATCAACGTTGCTCTTTATACGCGCACGTCAAAGCCGCAAAAATCACACAGGTTGTTGAGGCACATCAAGTGGTCAGAATACGCAGTTCCAACAAGTTACACAGAAAAGTTCTGTGGTTCTGATTTACATTACGGTTGTTTGCAGTAACATAGCCCCTTTCATGCCGAAAGGTAAAACTTGTGCATTAAATTCACTGCATACTTCCTCTTAGCTTGCTTGCAAAGGATGAGAGATAAACACAGATACCTGGCTGTTGAAAGACAGACACAATGTAGAGGAAAACACTGGTGGTTCTCCCACTGGAGATCTAAAGATGGTTAACGTGGAGGGGTGAATGTAACGTTGTGTTCCTCTCAGTGGGGGTCTGGTACACAGTGGCCAGAGCAAGGCTGCATTGCTGAAAGGTGGAAGAAAGTGTTGACAGCGATTTCGCCACAGGGTAGGAGCACACACACAGTGCTCCCCAGGTCCCCTGGCCTATACACAGTGTCTGATTGCAATAAATTGTGGTGCTGTTTTTAGTACAAACACACCTCACTGTAAGTTGGGTGACTCAATTTATCGTTTGAGAGGCAAGAAAAGGCAGAAGGTTTAGGTTTATTGTCTTATACAAATCAACACAAGGTCAACAATGCAATGAACTGCTCAGGACGAACGGTCTTGACTCACCAAAAACAACGACCAAAGCATGCAACGAAAATAAAAAAACAAGGCGCCTAACGGGAAAAAGAAATACATCTTCAGCAGCACGGTTCTCTTAGCAGCATGGTGCTGTTAGCTACGAATGAGCTTTAGGGCCAAGCTAAGAAAAAAAAATTAAGCCATAAAATTACAAGAATAAAGTCATAGAATTACGAGAATAAAGTCGTACAAGACTTTTTTTTTTCCGAGTCAGATCCACTACGCGACCTATTAATCAATCCAGTGGGCGTGTCAGCAACTGACCAATCCGAAGCATGCTCCTATAAGTGAGTCGCTGGGTCTCTTTATTCTCTTTCTGGCATATTTATTGAAGACTTGTAGCGGCACTTCGCTCACTGAGCGCTGTTTTCAAACGGAAACAAAAACAAAAGTCATAACGTAATGACATGTTATGCATCCCAGAAGCAGCATGCAAAAGCACAACAGTGGGTGGCAGTATTAGAACACGTTTTAAGTAAGAGAGTTAATAACAATAAAGTTTAACAAGCATTCTTCATTTTACCACAGTTAAAATTATGGATGCACTGATCCACTTTTTTCACTTCCAATACCTGCGGTTTAGTATCAGCCGATGCTGATCTGAAAAAACTGTGCTGAATTAACAAAAATGGCTAAATCATGTTACCTGGACCCGTTTCTAAAACAGGTCCAGATGACATGATTTAGCCATTTTTGTTGTCTACCTGGATGTTTGAGCTTACAAACCCTGCGCTGAATTAACTTAAAACATTTGTTTTGTCAAACGCAGACATGAATGTACTGAATTACAAATTTATTGAAAACTCTGCACCGTAACAGCACACCACACCAAGAGCTTCACAAGCATGGTCAATCATGTAAAAACAACACAACTTTAATTTGTTCAGTCGGCACACTAGCGTGTGACGTCACTCAGAGCACAAAGCATAGCATTAGAGTGAATAGATCTGCCCAGTCATGGATCGGTCACATTGTCACCGATACCCGATCCAGAAGTTTTTTCGATATCAGTACCGATATTGATATTGGATTGGTGCATCTCTAGTTAAAATGCGGTAAAATCTGCTTTATTGTGTCGGAGTTCAGATAATATTACGACTCATTTAGTTTCGGATTGGTCAATTGCTGGCACGCCTACGGGATTGACTGACAGGTCGCGTCGTGGATCCGACTAATGGAAAAACATTTTTTATGACAGCTGTAAAAAAAAAAAAAGTCTTGTACGTCTTTATTCTCGAAATATTAATAATGATAATAATAATTATATAATATATATATATATTAATAATTCAGTAATATTGACTTTATTCGACTTTATTCTTGTAATTTTATGGCTTTATTATTTTTTTTCTTAGCGTGACCCTAAAGCTCACTCATAGTTAGAGTGGTTCTGTTGGCAGTGAGTTTCTTTTAGCAGCATGGTGATAATAACGACTGCGGCAAAAGACAATGACTGCCCTCCACAACCGGGTCTGGCAGACACAGAACATTTCCCCGTGGAACCGAACTGTTCCGTAGAGTTTAGTCTGTGCAGGCAGATGGAGGATCGTGGAGACAGCCTCCATGACAGGCCGGAGCCCAAAACCGGAAGGGGGACGGGAACTGAACCACGATGGCAAGGCAGCAACACAGACAACTCCAAAAGTGTGTCGTGATCATACCCGTAGCGTGGGTGTGCAGTGTAAGCGCAAAAAAAGTTAAGAACAACAGGACCAAAAAAGAGTGAGTCGAAGTGGAGCTCCCGTCAGTGTTTCCATACTGCGGCGCTCGGGACGTTGCTGCGAAGGGTACAGTTACATTCGGACCTAAAAAAAATCTGACCTGGCCCAGCGCAAGCCCATAGGCCTCGTGTCCGAGCCGATCCGAACCAACTAATTAGAGGTTCGAACCCGAAGCAAACCCGACATGATGACTTGCTTGAATCGCAGCGGCACTTTCTGCACAGTCACAAATGAGACTATTGGGCTTTGACTTTCACCGTTTTTATCATTTTGACATGCCTTCATATGTCGATTCAGTGTTCGGGTGCCTGTATTTTTGCCGTCATAGCAGAGAAGAGCGCCACATTTGATGCACCCCACAAACACAACGCATGCCTTTTTGTCATCAACTACCAGTTTAAAATGGTTCCAGACCTCAGACTTTGCACTGTGCTGCCTTTGTAGAGTGAGTTCTCCTGGTTTTAGCTTTTGTTTAATACTTTCCAGCTCCATGATGTTGCTTGTTTTGGGTCAATTGCAAATCCTCAGATGTGTGATAAGAGCAAAGCAGAGTGGGCGGGGCCTCATGTGCAATTAGCCGTGCAAATGCACCAGCGCTACTCTTTTCACAGTCTGATTAACTGCTGCACTCTTTTTTATTTCTTTTCTCATCCTCAACATAGTAAACTTACTGCCTCCTCCTCCACAAGTAGATTAGCACCATTTTATATAGCACATTTATTTTTTTGTACTGTATGATTCATACAATTGCACCACAGAAGCTCCAGCCCGAGCCACCCATCAAGCACATAATTTTGGCTCGACACGGCCTGAATTTCGGGTCGGGTCATAAAATGCAACTCTAGCGAAGAGTACCAAACTGACCAAAATGGATGTGTATAACTTTTCCACAATGCAATTTAAACAATCTGAACATTTGTTTTAAGGCCAAGTTAAAAATATTCTCTATTTATGGGATTGTGAGGAGCATTACTGAGTATCTTTCTTATAATGAACAGCAGCCACAGCGATATTAAAACTGGAGATGTACAGAGAAGTTCTTACAGATGAGTCAAGCTAACGGTTATTCTTTATGAGCAAAATCTTGCCATCTAAAACTCCAACCTTCAAGCTTCATACTGGTTGAAGTGATTGTTTTATAATAAATTTCGACATTGCGTCAAACTGTATTTGTCACAACCTGAATTTAAACAAAATTGATCTTATCGTTCAAGCATTATTACAAAGATGGCAAAAAAGTCAAGCTCAATTAGACGCGGTTATAAAATGTGCAGACTATGATTTGCTGCTCTGCTTGAACATGCAGTAAGATTTATGTATTACCGTATTTTTCGGACTATAAGGCGCACTTAAAATCCTTAAATTTTCTCCAAAATCAACAGTGAGCCTTATTATCAGGTGCACCTTATGTTTTAATTCTGGTTGTGCTTACTGACCTAAAGTTTGACTTATCTGATGGTTTTGTTTCGCTTAATGCGCCTTATGTATGAAAACAGACCTGTTCATGGATATTGCGCCTTAATAGTCCAAAAATATACATGTGATGAATGACATTGTTGGATGCGTAGTTTTGAACTCAGTGGCTCTACTTCACATAAACATCATAATTTCACATTGTGGTTTCCCCGACAACAGTGTTGGTTTCTTCTTTCACCTCAGTGCATCTTTCATGAGCTTAAGTCAAAAACGTTTTGTAATATTGAGTTGTTTCGTTTTGTTTCTGCCTGACAGGAAAACTATTTGGGCTCAAGATCCACTGGACCTGAATACAAATCTCAACTGAGAGAACACGTTTGTCCAACTCATACACATTATAATGTATAAAATAGCTTTTTAA
Source organism: Nematolebias whitei (assembly GCF_014905685.2). Taxonomy (NCBI): domain Eukaryota; kingdom Metazoa; phylum Chordata; class Actinopteri; order Cyprinodontiformes; family Rivulidae; genus Nematolebias; species Nematolebias whitei. Next base: position 24,783,278 of record NC_056516.1, read on the forward strand.
ATACAAAGGGAATGTAATTTTAAAGAGAACAAAAGTGAATCAAATGTCTCTGGTCTGATAATGAACAAGCTCTTAAAAACACAAAGCACTTTCTTTCACAGACTTTCATTTTACATTCATATTCTCTTCTTTATTATCACTCAGAGAGGTTTTTTTTATCCAGAGCTACGCTCACTTAAAGGTTATTACATGAATCCATCGTATGAAAAAAAAAGATGAAGCATGGCCAGTCAAATGGGCTGAGACGTCTCATCTGAGATTCCCTCTCTGTCGAACGGTACACTTATTTTCCAGCGAGAACGTGTTCGCCTCCGATCTCATCCATCTTGCTTATGCAAATGTCTCCCTTAATTTGGTTAGGGGCAGAGTCATGGGGGAGATCGGAGAAAGTACAATCTTGTTTACCTTAATGGGCAATGTTTTCAGCCCGGTTAACCAATTCAAAGGCTCATTTAGCCGCACTGCAAGCAGAACTGAAAAGTCTAATAAAACTTGATTTTAACCCCATAAAAATATATCTAGTGCTTTTAAATTTCTACAACCGGCCTATATAATAATTGGCACTAAAATGACTAAATTTCTTTATTGACTTCTGCATTTTCAAGCTTATGCGCATAGAAAGCTATTTGCAGCTGAAGAATTTACTTTAAATAAACAGAGTTGCACAAATAAAGCAATAAGTTAGTGCATAAAACAGTTTGAAGTATCACTTTCTGCACTAATACTAGTCTTATACGCCTCTAATCACATGCAAAATAACATGCAAGGTAATGTGACCCCCCTATGTGGACATAACCATTGAGATGTGAACAATTCCTCCACAGAAAGCAACAATAATGATCCAAAATGGCAACGAGAACAATGGGCCGGGTATAATAATTACAGCTGCCACTGACCCTTGTGCGATGGCTGAGCACAGTGAGAGGGCACATGAGAATAATTGTTGCCAGCTGATTCCAGTCAGCTCGCAGTGAATGTCCGCTTGCTGCAGTACACAGCTCTCCTTTTCTCCTTATTTCTCCCGGAGCTTTTGTCAAAAACACAAGATTAATTGTTCTTTTTCTTTGACTCTGCCATTTTCGCATCAGGTCAGTTGTCAGCGATTTCACATTTGTAAGTGGTAATGCACATGTATAGTTCGGAGCAGACGTCTATGATAAGCACAGCAAATGAATACATGGAGATTATTTTCACAGCTTCACGATGGAATGAGTTTCCGTATGACTAAAGAAACTCCAGTTCGACGACAACCATAAATAATATTTTCCTTTTATGCTCAAGTTTTTATTTTTAACAAATATCAGCCTATTAGCGCTCAGAGTTCACAATTGTACTTATGATGGGGATGACTTTCAGCGACTACCACACCAGATTTGGTTCATTATCTGCAGCAATGACTGAGTTAGAGACACTTTTGTGTTTTCCAAAGTAATTTAGCTGTTGTAGACATCTTGAATTCAATTGACTCCAAAATTTTGAAACTTAAAAACATTTTTTTAATTAAAATCTTTTAGGTGGTTCATGAGATAGTTTGTCTGGCAGAAGGTTTCGGACCTAGAATGCAGACAGAACTCGAAATCTTAAATAAAAAACTGCAGAATATAAGGGCTGAGGTGACTGAGGAAAGTGGAAGCACCTGAGTAGATTACTGACTGGGGACAGGTGGGTGTGGGTGTGGCAGGCTGACTGAGGAGGATACTTTTAAATCTTTGCTTAAGACTCATTTTTTTCCTTGGCATTTGATCTGAGAACAAGTTAGAGCAGATGTTTATTGTTGTTGTGTGGTGTATTGTTATTTTTTAATGTTTTCCGAGTGGCACAAGATGTATTTTTTTACTCTTGTTAATCTGACTTAATTGAAAAGCACTTTGGTCAACTTTTGTTGTTTTATGTGCTGTAGAAATAAATTGACATTAGCATTGATGAATGAGCAATAGCACAGGGAATGCAGGGGAGCCAAACAGGAAAAAAAACACAGCAGAGATCACAACCCAACTATGAAACACAATAAAATCATAAAACTAACAAAAAGGCACAAATCAAACAAATATCTCATGATCTGTCAGTGCTTGGAGAATGGGTTGAGAAACCGTCTCAGCTTTTGACACACCTAATTGTGTCTAAATATTGGTCAAATTAATTGAGTTGCAGCCATTTAAGCATTTGCAAAGGTTGATTTTAGCTGTGGCAGCAACTTTGAATTGAAATGACTCCAAAAGTTAATCAGTAGCAGATATCCATCCATTGATTTATTTTTTGAGAGCTTCATCAATATTCATCCGCTGGTTCATGAGATAATTTGCTAACAGACAAACAAACACTTAAGTAGGCAAACACGTCGTCACTCACCTTTTCACATTGGCAAGCAGTAAATATTTTAATTATTTTCTTTGCATGAAAGTTGTCCGAATTTTTAATGTTCAAGATAAAAATTCCTTGTCCTGGTGCAACATTTTACTCTATTTAATAGCTTGTTTTAAAGAGATTTATAAAAACATCTCATAGTAACAAAACACCTGAATATTAAAAGTTGTGAAATATTACAAAGTAACTATATTTTATTGTTTTATTCTGATTTTTGTTGCTATATTTAGCAATTAATAAAGTGCAGAGGCTGAAACTGAGCTGGATGATGAAAGTGTCAGTTTAAATATAAATGCCAACAATCACTTATAATCCTGCCACTGCCTCTGAGAGAGTGACCTTTGACCTTTAACACCAGCAGCATCACTGAGCTCGCTGGTCTTCTCTCGGCAGCCGTTTCCTCCGTCAGTAGAGCCTGAGAGTCGAGTCACACCAACACGCTCGACTGGGCCCTGTGAAAGGACGACACGTTAGTGTGAAAAGCAGCCCGAGGGATGCAGTGTGTGTGTGCGCGCGTGTGTGTGTGTGCAGGTAAGTGAACATCCAGGTTATTGGCTTGTAGCAGTGCCAGTGCATCATTACCTGTGCACTTTGATGGGTGTGACATTCACCTCACACACCACTGCGGTCATTCAGTCAGCCAGACACACACACACACACACACACACACACACACACGGTGCTATGTTCAATCAGCCATACAAAGGGGAAAACTGTCACCTTGTCTGATGTTTTTTTAAATTATTTCTTTCACTAAGACTCATACTCTCACACATAACCACAGACAAATGCAAATGTTCTTTCACTGCTTGATCCCAAGATCTTTAGGATTTAAAAACACAAAACATGCCACGGAGATAAATATAAAGTGATGCTAAGGCTTCATTTAACAACACTGAGTACATAAAAGTCATAAAATATATTAAACTAAAGAATTTTAGGTAATTTATGCACAAGGAGTAAGCATAAAATGTAGATTCAGCACAAAAGACCAGCCTTAACACAAACATGGACACTTGGGCCATTTTAATTTGGTACCAAAATCACAATCTGTTCTTAATTCTTATTTACAATTTTCTATTTTGTATTTCATGCAATGGCAACAAATTGTATACAAAACTAAATAATATTGTGAAGGACTCGGCATTTAAAAGAGTAATTGTAAAAGCACATATTAATTTAACAAAAATTTGTGGTGTTTGTTTGCAAAAGGAAAGTTCTCAAGTTAGTTATTTTACAGCTTTTTATCATCAATAAATTTTTTTTTAACTTTAGTAGATCCTCCATTGATGTAATTTATATTTGATATGTACTTATACATTTGAACATGTATATTGCTCTTATAGTTACATCTTCCGCACCTTTTAAATAAAGAGCAGCACTAACAATGTCAAACTAGGAGGTTTAAATTGTGAAAACGCAAATAACTTCAGGGATCAGCTCTTTTAAACTGGGATGCACAATACATATGAACAGTTATCATCTTACCTGCTGTAGACAGATTTTTCACAACTTCAGCTTGGAGAAAACGTGCTGTCGATAAGCTAATGGTTTGTCCATGCAGTGCCAAGTGAAGTGCAGGTGTCTTGAATCATTTTTAATTTCAGGAGGTTCAAGAAAACCCCTTTAAAAAATTAGGGATGCGTGGTATCAGTATCGGCCGATATTGGCATTAAAGGTAAAACCGGACATCGGCCATTCCATCAAAATAACTCACCGATATAAAAGACCCTGTTTTTGTATGAAAACCCAGTGACAAGGATGCCTGCAGCAGCAGCACAACGTGATGACGTCACACACTACTACCTGATCTCACGGCGGAGAGGAAAAGTCAAAATTTCGGTGGTGTGGAAGTCTTTTTTCGTTGGTGAGGATGTTGGATTCCAATGCTATTTGGTGGACTACGTTGAGCCTCGCTACATCGTTCCCAGTCGGAGATATTTTTCTGACGTAGCCTTACCTGAATTACAAGCTGTCATTTCTGACATCATTGAGAAGCTAATAGCCGATAGCACTAGGGTGAGTTTTACCACAGACATTTGCACATCGTGTTCACCCCGTTAGCATGATTAATCTTACAGCACAATGGATAGACAAAACTATGAACTTAAAGTCTGTCCTTCATGCACAGGAGTGCAGAGGATCCCACACTGCAGCTAGGAACCTGGAACAAGCCTCCACAGGTGAGACAGCATCACATGTGACTAATGCTAATAAATAACATTTAACACTTTTCATTTAATATAAGTTAAAGCGCTATGCATATCATATGGCTGTTACTGAATATATGTCACCAGCTCTTACAGCTGTTACACAATTTTTGTAGCAAATAAGCCTAAATAAGAGGGTTATGTTCTGACAAAGGAAAGTATATAAAATATCGGTATTGTTATTTGTTATCAGCCAAATAAGTTTTAACATATCGGATATTGGCCAAAAATCCAATATCGTGCATCCCTTAAAAAAAAAAAAATCATTGCTGTCAGTTTTGCATTAAACAGATTTTTAAATAGGAATTGCCGTTTTTGGAAGCACAAACAGCAGCAGCTTTAACACTTCTGGCAGGAACAGGAACAGTAATATTTCTGACTGATTTTTATTTCCTCCAGATATTTCTCATATTAATATTTATTAAAATTTTACTAAGGTGAAGATTTTTTTTTTTTTAATGATTACCTAATACAAACCCATATTTGCTTTTATTTCTCCAAAACTGCACACACATTTGCCATCTCTGAGATAATGCTGTTCAACTGTGCTGCATGTTCGGCAGCTCGCGTGGCTCCTCGTAGCTTCACAGCGTCTCTGTGTGAGCGCCGGAGCCATCTGTTGGGGTAAACGTGTTGTCAGAAACAGTGAAAGTGAGATGGCAGGGAAGAGACGCTCGCCCTGAGGCACTTCCTCTGTCATCCATCCTCGAATCCTGCTGTGCAGACCATGAACATTAACTTCCCAAAGCACTCTGGGTAATCACATTCTGCCTCGCACTAGCCAACACCAAGCTTGCAGGGGATTTACTGATGCCGCAGTTGGCACGGAGCGCAGCGGCTGACAGTGAATGAACACTTCAATCGCAAACGCGTCACACAAACAGTGAGCGTTTGAAACGAGACGCAAAGCAGATAAGTGACTTAATTTGTGAGGAGATCAGCGTGAAAGATCTTTTGTTAATGCTCATGCTAATGAATGCGTACAGTGAAACCATACTAATCTCTTGTATTTATTTACATCCCTGCAGGGCCGTGGTTGGCATCCAGCATAAATATATTTGTGACAAAAGTGCATGGACGGTAAAATTTCATTGTTTTTTTTTTTTTTTAATTCTCTCTTTTTTGCATCTTAAGACTTGCGTCCCTGAAACATCTGCCGCAACACACAGACAGGTTGATGAATGAAGGAAGCAGCTGTTGAGGAGATAAACAGGTAGAAAGAAGCAAACACATTCGCACGTACATCACACCTATACAGCATCGCACGCCAATAAATCTCCTTCTAACTCCATCTAGGTGCAAACCACATACAGGTGCTTCCCCAAAATTTGAATATTGTAAAAAAGTTCAATTTCTTTTTGCCAATCATCTCAGAAAATTAAGCAAGAAAGATAATTGGACTGTTGCTCAGTGGTCCAATGTCCTCTTTTCAGATGAAAGTAAATTGTGCATATCATTTGTAAATCAAGGTCCCAGAGTCTGGATGAAGAGTGGAGAGTCCCAGAATCCATGTTGCTTGGAGTCCAGAGTGAAGTTTCTACAATCTGTGATGATTTGGGTCCATGTCCTCTGCTGGTGTCCTCTCTGTGTTTTCTGACGTCCACAGTCATCGCAGCATCTATCAGGACATTTTAGAGATTCGTGCTCCCTTCTGCTGAGCTTTATGGAGATGCTGATTTAATTTTCCAGCAGAGCTTGGCATCTGAGGCGGTACAGCGGCTCAGTTGGTAGAACTGCCGCCTCTTAGCAAGAAGGTCATCGGATCAAATCCCGGCTGGGGGGCCTTTCTGTGTGGAGTTTGCATGTTCTCTCCGTGCATGCGTAGATTTTCTCCGAGTATTCCAGTTTCCTCCCACAGACCAAAAACATGCATGTTAGACTGATTGGTAACTCTAAATTGTCGCTATGTGTGAGTGAGAGAGTGAATGGTTGTTTGTCTCATTTGTCTCTGTGTCCCTGTGATGGACTGGAGACCTGTCCAGGGTGTCCCCCACCTCTCGCACAGTGACTGCTGGATATGGACACCAGTGACCCCCGTGACCCCGAAAGAAAGAAATGGGTAAAAGAGGACGGACGGACGGACGGACAGATAGACTTATCACCTGCCCACACTGCCAAAGATACTAAAAGCTGACTAGACTGTAATTTTCTACTTTTCTGAGACACTGAATTCTGTTTTTCATTATTTGTACAATTTAATCGTCAACATTATAAGAAGTAAAGGGTAGATACATTTCACTCCATGTGTAATGAATCCACACTATGTATATCTATGTACATCTATGTATCTATCTATATGAGTTTCACTTTCTGAAATGACAAGAAAAACTGGAACTTTTTCACGATATTCTAATATTTTGAGATGCACCTGTCGCGTCATATGCTGACCAGTGGGGGGACAATAATTTGTTTGTCTGCACATGTGTAATGATTAGCCACTCTCCAGGTTAAACCACTATTACTTCCTAGCAAACACAACGGTACTAAATGGACCACAGCGCCGGGTCTTACCATCTGTTGCTCGCTTGCAGCAGGATGTGAGGATGACTGGCAAAATGGCTTCCAACTAAATGTTCCGCAGACAACACTTTACAACACGTGTACGCCCTCACTTCATGTATGTATGTTCATTTAAATGTCAGCAAATATAAATGCCATGTTCACAAACGTTCTTTCAAAATATCTGCATGTGGCAAACAAAGGCACACTCACTATATTCACACACACACATGCAGAGATGCAAAGAGAAGCTTCAACAGGATTCAGTGTCTAAAGTCTGCAATCTGGAGCAGCTCAGAGCGATTCTCCACGATAAGTCTCAATGCATATGGAATGTGCTTTTCCTGAACTCAGCTGGAGGCCCAATCACCTGAAAGTGTTTTTCTGCTGTTGCAAAAACTTTCCACTTCTGCCAGAAAAATGACTTTTAGGGACAGATTTTCCACAACTTGAAAATAAAACTCCCATCTTGTTGTGCTCTGCCTTTACCCCCGGAAGTCTAAAACAATCAATTAGAGGAAATTTAATTATTATTGTTATTTAAATCCTCTATAGTAAATGAAGCTTAAACTTAACTTGGTTATCTAACAATGTTCAGTCAGGTCATCTGGACAGTTTCCGTTTTTTTATTTTTATTTTTTGAGATGTTTTTTCCCTTCACCAGGCTAAAGTCCCACAACACATAGTGGACCAACCAGTTTGCTGGTGATAACGTGGTTTCTGGAGCTCGCCCTCTCCCTTGTTGACTCCTCTGCGGTAGCCAGAGCCAAAGTGATTCAAATCTTCCAAGTTCATGCTCAAAAATCCAGGTAAAAAATCCAACAAAGTTCAGTCAGGCATCTGGACGGTTTATTTTTGTTTTTGTTGAGACATTTCATCCTTCATCATCAATCGGAAGAGCCACAAAAAAACTCAGTCCCACAAGCAACAACTCACATAGCGAACCAACCTGTTTGCTGATAAGATGGTTTCTGGGGGCCTTCCTCTCCCCCGTCAACTCCTCTGAGCAGGGCCAGCTCAAGTTTCCATGGGGCCCTAAGTGAAATTTGGTTTGGGGCCCTCTATTTCTGCTAATAATGTTGAGTACTGCAACCAACAGTCAGATGATCATATCATTCACTCACCAAACATAAACTCATTATAACTCTACAAAAAAACACCATTATGCAATGTATTTCACAGCCAAAGTGTCATCTGACTTATTATCCTTGGTGACAAAGAACTACAGCAGTAATGTTCAAAATAATTTGTAATGCAAGATCAACAACAAACAGATAAAATAACTTTGATGCATAAAAAAATAAAATAAAATTGTGCAAAAAGAGACTAAATTTAATAAATAAATAAATATCAAGGACATACTTGAATAATGTAAATGAACAATTGCTTGAAACCACGTAAAATGGTCTAAAAAATAAATTTAAAGTTGAATAAGTAGTTCTTTAAAACTGTAAATGTATGAGAAAATTTGCAAAGGCTGAACTTAAACTATTAAATAGAATCATATAGAAATCATTACAAAAAAATATTTAAATTCCACTTAGGGGGGCCTCTAGTGGCCCCGGGGCCCTAAGCAGCCGCTTGGTTTGCTTATGCCTTGGGCCAGCCATGCCTCTGAGGCAACCATAGCCAAAGTGGTTGAAAACATCAGTTCATGCTCAATAATCCAGGTAAAAAAAAAAATCCAACAAAGTTCAGTCAGGTCATCTAGACAGTTGCTTTGTTTGTTGAGACATTTCATCCATCATTCAAAGGACTTCATCAGTCCAAGGAGCCACAAACAAGCTCAGTCCCACAAGCAGCACACTCCCATAGT
>NC_056516.1:24792566-24811136 GCF_014905685.2 Nematolebias whitei
AGAGAGTATATATATATATATATATATAATTTTTTTTTTTTTTTTTTTGGCACACTGCACCCAAAGCACAAAGCATCAGTGGGTTGCTGTTGAGTTCTGTTTTGATATTTGACTCCAAGAGAAAGACACCTTAAAGTAACAGCAATCAGCACTTCCAACCCTTTGTGTGTCTAAACTGTGGCACGAAGCGACCCCCTCCTTATCCTAAATTACACCTTCCTTTGGTGCAGCTCATGAAGAAATTAAATAAACACAATATGCAAAACCATGCCTAAGCTAATTAGCAGCAGGCTGCCTCACATTGAATAAGGAATACAATTATTTTGTGCATGCTTGTGTGTACGTGTGATGGTTTGGGAGCTTGAACACACACTCATTGTTTACTGATGCCTCCTTTGGCTTTGTCCTGCTAATCCTCAGTGATGTTTTGTCTCTTCAATCTTTTTTATTCAAAACTTGCATGCTGAAATAATTGCACAGGCACAAATAGAGGAAATGTGGAATTTAATTAAAATATAGTTCTTACAGCATTAAGAAAGGCTTGCTATTTTTTTTTAATTGTAATCACGTTTCCATCTTCACCTCTGACGAGATGAGCCTGGCTGCGTTTATGTGCAGTCGGCTTTTTCAACTCAGTTCAGCAGCAGCGTGTCAATGGTTGGACCCTTTCCAGATGCAAATCATAACGTAATGATGTTGGCCCATTAATACACGAGAAACACTCATGTCTGCTGTAATTTATTAAACGTGATTACACGTCTTGGCAGCAGTTTCTGCCATGCTAACCAACCCTGGAATGAAACTTCTCACATTTAGAATCAATTAAGTCATCAGTTTGATTGTGTTTTTGTTTGTTGTACTTCTATAAATAAAAGCCTTTGCTAATTTATATTAAGTCCAATAATGGCCAAAGTTTGACATTACATTACGTCCTTCATTTTGTGAGGTAGCAATATATTAATTTGATGAAACTCGTGAGAATTTCTAGTGAAGCTCACTGCAATGAGATTTGTTTTAGAGTTTTAAAGATAGTGTACAAAGTTTAAAACATTCAAAGAAAAATAATAGTCATTTGTTTTCAGTCATTTATCTGAAGCCCAGGAGAGAAGCCTGAAATTCCCTCTCCTGAGTGAAACTTCCAGGTCATGCTTGATCCCAAGGAGCTCCCCAGCCAGAAGAGATTTGACCTGAGGTTCTCTCCAATGGAAGGCATCTATAGGAGACGCCTAAATTCAAACCACCTCAGCTGACTCTTTGATGGAGAGGAACGGTGGCTGTACTCAGAGCTCCCCCCAGATGATGGAGCTCCTTACCCTATACTACTATATGTAAGGCTGAGCCTGGTCACCCTGCAGAGGAAGCTCATTCCAGATGATTATATCAAAATTTACTGTAATTTTTGGACTATTGAGCACACCTGAATATAATCTGCACCCACTAAATTTAAAAAGAAAAGAAAATCTGTGCATAAATTGGCCGCACTTGTCTATAAGCCGTGCGTGTCGACGTTGTAACATGAGATATTTACACAGAAATATTTTTTTTTACTTTTAATTAAATATGTACTGCAACATACATAAAAATGTACAGTAAATGTTTTTCTTTTCTTTTCTCAACAGAGCCTGTAGCACGACTGGTTAAAATAAATACATACAGTACAAATACATAGATTCCTATCTTCACCTTCGTCCTGTGCACCACAGACATATAAATGCTACTCCCATGAGCTTGCGCTGTCTTCTTCATCGTGTGTGCCCCCCCCCCCCCTCCCTTGGGGGCTCAACCAGAAAGGGAGGAGAGAATGGGAGGGGGGAAATTAACCTCCCTTCCTCCCCAGTGACCTGTTTGGTAAGTTCATTGTCAGTTTTTTTTTTGGTTTTTTTAACCTTTTTATTTATACAGGTATTCTCAGTGAGTAATGAGGACCCACCCCACAAGAGAGACTTGTATTGGGCAGGTATGTGAGCACAGGTGTGACAAAGCTAAATGTTTTGGCTGCATGAAGCTTGTTAGCCTGTCAACATAAAAAAAAAAAAAAAATCCATAAATTAGCTGCAGTATTGTATAAGCAGCAGGGATCAAGTGGGGAAAAAAAGTAGTGGCTTATAGTCCAGAAATTACGGTAGTTCTTTCAATATCTCAATCCATGGGTGAGAATGGAACTTGGTCAAGAAGAGCTTCACATTTTGCCTCAGCTCCAGAGCAATGCTGTTCTTGCTGGAGACAAAGTTCCTATTTGTTGTCCACTTTTCGTGCCATCATTTTCTCATTTGTTCCTACCTGGAGATAATATTTCATTTTTTGTTGGCCTCTAACTAAGAGAAGCTGATTCTCACCCTGACTGCTTCACACTCAGCCGCAAACCACTCCTCTGATGCAGGTCTTGGTTTGAAGCTGTCGACCAAACCAAATCAAATGCAAAAAAAAAAATACATGATGAGATGCTGAGATTACCAAACCAGACACTTTCCATGACTGCAACTTGAAATATCCGTAAACAGGGAGCAGCCCTGGTGGAGTCTAACCCACACTGGGAACAAGCTCCACTTTGTGCCAAGATTACAGACAGTCCTTACTCTGGTTGTACCAGACAGCACATAAAAGAAAAAGCTGTCTGCTTCAAATAACATGTCATTAAAATTGGTAGAGTTTTGTTTTTACGTTCAGATAATGACAAATGTTGCAAAGCTACCACCGTTTGCTGCTAGTGAGGGTTTGTGGATTTTGTTCAAGCGTACCACCCATAACAAAGAGAGCCTTGTAGGCTTGATCTAACCTACACAAACACCCCCACTATACACAACCCCCCACTCCAAACTCTGTTAGACCTCTACAAATCAGAGCCTGGAAAGACAGTGGACAGTGGAAACTCTGGACCTCATCTCACCTCTCAAAGAGCTCTGTGGCCCCGTGGCTCCCAGCTGCATTCGCACCGCCTGACACCAAGTTCAAAGTCATTTCTTCACAATGTGTGAGTTGGGGGGTTGGGGGAGCTGGGCTAAGACTAAATTAGGGGGTTTGTTCAGATTGCTGCGTGGCTTTTTCGTGTTCTTTTGTGTGCGGTGTCTGCGTGCACAAAAGCACATTTGGAAATACGTATAAGTCCATACTGTATGTGTGTCTTTGTGTGTTATGACAGCCACCGCTTAACTGAGCTGAACATCTGTCACAACAGCCTGCTCTCGGGTCAATCTACTCCACGATTGACTTTACCAGAAAGAAAATAAAAACATTCCCCTTCTCTGCTGCTTTCTCGCAGGAGAATGATATTTTGCAGATGTGGTGCAGAGAAACTCGTAAATTGCCACGTGTCTGAGAAAATGCTTAATTTGAAGAATTTTTTTTTTTTTTTTGCAATTTCCATGAAAAGGTGATAATTAGTGTCACAAAAATAAGCCCGAGTAATTTCAAGGGACAGAAAGTGGCCATGGAAACTGTCTTTTTTTTTTTTTTTTTTAAGCAGCTGTAAATGCGTGTTATTTAAAGAAGGCACCTTTTTTAAATGGCTGTCTGGTCAACAAAACAATGCAGGACACAGAGAGGCGTGAGGGTGAACAGATGTGGGTTGATGCACCTCAGAGGACTCGTCCTAACCCCATTCTCTCCTCACCATTTATTTCAGCACAAAGGCATTTTCTTCTGTCTACAAGACCCATTTAACACATGAGTGGCAGCGAGCTCGCGGGAGAGGCGAGGGGGTTCATAAAACCGATGTACCTCGACATCAGCTGACCTCTGTCAGACAGTTCTGCCTGCCGACGCTTTCCCCTGATAAACGCAGCGCAGTTTCCACTCCAACTGATCGCAGAAATTATTCTTTTATCAAACATCATGGCTAATACAATTCACTTAGAGAAATGCGCTGTGCTAAGCCACTTTGTGTATTCAAGATCTATAGGGTTTTTTCTTTCAGGAAGGGGGGGAGGGGGTAATTGATGATGTATTTGAGAAGAACGAGTCAAGAGAATTGGTACTGGAGTGTTTTAAAAGTGGATGGATTTCACACAATGCATTCCATGTAATAAAAACTGCACCTTGAAAGCACGGAAAAGTATTTTTAAAAGAACGATGGGGTTAAATAATACTTGTCAGTGTTGCATGTGGAAACTGAAGATGTATTATTAACTGTGAACATGGAACTCCAAGTTGCTTAGTCAGAGCTCTCACGTTTTAGACTACTTCTAACAAAATGGCTTTTCTTTAAACTACCGTATTTTCTACCATATAAGTCGCAGGTTTTTTGCATAGAGTTGCCAGTCCTGTGACTTATCCATGTTTTTTTTCTCATATTCATAACACAATTTTTGACTGATGCTTTAAATCTTCATTCATACTGACAAGAACTGGAGTAATCATTACAATCTGCAGCTGCTAGAGGCGTGAGAGGGCCCTCTAGGTTTTGACAACTACCGGTAAGCGTATATGTTGTTCCTGTAACGATACCCTGGCCGCCCCCCCACCAAACATTGACCATTAAAGTGCATTTATTAAGGAAAAAGTTAAACTGAGACACACCTTTGCTATAATGTCGAGCAAACATATAATTGTTTTTAAGTGTTAATCTTGTATAAATTTTGAAGAACTGCAAGAGCAAATCCTCCCATGAGCGCTCCCGCAGCAACCGATCAATTTTTGGTATGACACTGGCCAACGTTTCCCGGGTGTCAGCAGTGACGCATAATAAATGTGACTTATACAGTATGACGAAGCGACTTCATCCATTATCTTTTACCCGCTTCTTCCATTTTTGGTCACGGGGGTCGCCGGTGCCCATGTCCAGCTATCACTGTGCGAGGGGCGGGGTACACCCTGGACAGGTTGCAAGTTCATCACATGGCACGAAGCGACTTATATATATGTTTTCCTCTTCAAGATGCTTTCTTTGACTGATGTGATTGATACTCCTGAGCGACTTATACGCCAGAAAATATGGTAGGTTTTAAAGAAAATGTTGAAATGCTTCGCACATAGAGCACTATTGTGTCAAAAAATACAGTTTCCTTTTGTCTTGCTGTGTACTAGTGCAGCCTTGCCTTAAAAAGGCATTTACTTTTTTCCACATTTTGGAAATCTTTTTTTTGTTTCTGAGCAACATTAACTGCACCAAAAACACCTTGAGTTGCATATTTTTGCTTTCAGCTCATTAAATAGGAGTTCTAACTTGGGCGCAAACTTGTGCAAAAACCCTCTGATTTAAAAGCCGCTTTATTGAACTGAAACAAAATTGAGGCGGTGAAGCAAAGAAGAGCTATCAACTATTGGCTTCCTTGGCGGTTGTTCAAAGCCTGTAATAAAGCCTGGGACCTTCCGTGTCATTGCCATGAAACTAAGGCTTTAATTTGTCATTGTGTGCAGTGCCAGAAAAACATGCCAACAAAGAAAATAAATAAGACACAAATGAGTTCCTCCAAAAAGAGTCATGGCATATAAAAATGAGCAGAAGTAATTGACAAAATGCTCTTTAATAGGCTTTTCATTGTGGCTGTCTGAAATGGCGGCTAAATTTCTGCAAGCACATTAATTAGTCAAACTTTTTTTTTTCTTTTGCCATCTCTCAGCTCTGAAAAGACTCTATGAAATTGCCACCGCCCGGCACACAAAGAGAAAAGCCTTTTATTCCGCTTGCCTTTGTCAACGCGGGCTGTCGACAAAACAAGTTTTCTGCAAGCTTTTTAGGACGTGAGACGGAGGAAGATCCAGCAGAGGCAAAATCTGTGTGAAATGGCTCGAGTTAAGTGTTCCAGCATTTGCATGAAGAAGTCATTTTTCCTGTATGAAAAATAGCAAATATAACTATTTGTAATGCAGAAAAAAAAACTGATGCATTTGCTATATATGATCAATTTCTCAAACTGTATTTACAATGATATGGTTTAAATTAAGATATTTAGCTAAATCAGCTATAAATTATATACACTTTTTTTCCTGAATAAAAATTCACTTTTTCTTTATCTGTACAAACAGCATAATTACACTCTGCTGTTGCACCAGATCCACCTGCTTTTCTCCTGTTATGGATAATACCATAAACAAGCTGCATATGTACCATATATGTTGAACTCCTGCGTCTCCTTACGGCTTGCAGCTTTAAAGCACCAAAAAGCGCTGATGGCATTAGGCTGTACAAGGGCCAAAGACCCAGCTGGCCGCCAGTTCCCAGTGGCCGACCCAACCGCAGGGCTGGCATGAAAGGGCCTCTGAGACCTCTGGGGAGTACTTAGTGTCTTGTCGACTATTGTGGCCCTAATGGTCCCCTGCAGTCACACTCGGCATTCATGGCTGGCCATTATGCTGGTGGCGAAACCAATCACTTTGTCACGCCTGTTGAAGTTAAGAGGGGACATAGCCTCTTGTTGAAACTAAAACAGTGGGTGCAGCTCAGAGCTCAGGCTCAGACACGGGGCTCTCTGGACTACGTCCATTGCCCCTCGTCTGTTTTCTTTCTCGCTTTTGATTTCCACCCCAATCCACCCCACCCTCTACCCTCGTTATGTTTTTTTTTTTTTATGTCTGTCTGGTCAGCTGCAGGATCATATGGGGTTGACAGCAGCCTCAAGGCCAACCAGAAGTTGCCACCTGTCCCACTTTCTTTAAATTGAGGGGTTGGAAAAAGACAGCTGATATTCACAATGCTATAAAGAGATTAAAAAATAGCTGTTTTTACATCTGAAGTGGGATTAGGAATGACGTCACACCAGAAATAACCCTGTTCCAGTTGCAGATCATTATACCTGAATGGATTAGACTAAAAACCAATAGAAGTACAAGTAACAGTTTTTGATTGGTTAATGCATTCTAACTCTGTAGGCTGTACAGTCCTATATATTGGAGAAGTTTATTAAGATATCAACTGACACAAACGCAAATAAACTGTTTATTTTTGCAGGTTTCTCTTCTATACGAAGCAGCCATTTTGGATTTTGAGATAGGAGATGGTTAGTTGAGTTTTCTGAGTCAAAGTTCCAACTTTAAGGAGGATCCAGTTTATTTTTCCAATTTAAATCCATCAACATCTTTTGTAACTGTAGACCTGTATTTCCTGCCCTCTTTCATTTTTGGGAACTGAAACATGCAGGACTCAGCTTACTTGAATCAACAAATCAGTCATTATACATGTGAAGTACCGGTACTTTCTTTTGTAAAAGCCAAGTCCCAATATTTTACAGGAGGGGAAGGACTTAAAACTTGCACTGAGACTGTCCCATCAAGATGCTCTGACTTCTGCAACCCCATACTGGATCTAATATTACAATAAACGCGGATATTTGAGACTCGTAAACCAACTTTTAAGTACAAAGAAACATCGCATAGGCATGGAGATACACTGCAGATGCAAAATTCAGTTGTTATTGCAAAAGAACATTTTATATTTGTGGATGCTAAAGTATACTATCTGCAAATTAATACTCTGGGTTTTTTTGCAAGCCTACATTATAAACACTTTGTATTTTGACTGTGAAATTACTTTGTAGATAATCAAGCAAGTATGAGTCATGAAACCCTCTCTTTAGCCGACTGGTTCTATAGTTTATGCACAATCAGATCTTTGGTGCTACTTGGAAGCAAAATGGCTCTTCAGTCTGAGCATGCATTAATCAAGAGTCATCATGTAGGTATATACCTTCTTTTTTTATTTCACGTAGACCAGAACGTCTTCAGGCTGAAGCTCTCTGACAAACTTATGATGTGCAATTGCTAATAAACTGCCAAAGAATATCTATTCAATTCAATTCAGATTATTTATGTAGCGCCAAATCACAACAAAGTTGTCTCAGGGCACTTTACAGAAACATTCACATACATAAAAGCCAATTAGTAAAGTTCTCTATCTAAGGAATCTTGTTTAAAAACTGTTTTTACCTTTTTATTTCAGAAAATCCATGGCAACGGTTATTTTTATTTTATTTTTAAAAACTAAACATCCATTTCAGTAGTTTCAGTTTCAGTTTCAGTGAGATGTTTTGAATGATGTACTTTTAACCTCAAAGTTTTTCAGTTCATGAACATATTTTTAAGAAAGATCACAGATAAACTACACGTTAGTTTGCAGCCTGTTTTTACTTTCACTAAGGCTAATTAAAGGCTCATGGCAGCCAAGCATATATAACCATTTCCTTCCAAAGATCATAGAAACTGTCAGAGGCTGCCAACAGCTAACAAGCAGCAGTCTAACAAGCAGCAGTTTTTTTAGTGTACAAACCGTAAATCTACAGTCTCAAAGTCACCCCATCAAAGCTGTTATCGACAGGGCTGGGGAGCACTTTGATGTCCCAACTGTCTCTCAGGTGCACACGGGCCAATTAGGATGACTTCTCTTTGTGTGGAGGTTGTACACAAGTGACCTGATGCTCAATGTCACAGTGAGTTCAAAGACCTGAAATCGTCAAAGAAAATCCCCAGTGGGGTTTTACAAGAGTGAATGTACAGAGTCTAGTATGCAAACACAACCCCCCTACCCACTTTTCTCCAAGAACCCCTGAGCTCTAGACAGAAGAACTACTATCAATCCTGGTAATGTTGGATTTTAAGAGATGTCACACATGCACACAAACACAAATGAAAACAAACACTTGTACCTTGCTAGGGTTTTCGAGTGCGTATAGGGTTTTGCCCAACCAGTCTGCATGTGTTTTGTGGACTTTAAGAAAGCATTTGACTGTGTTCCCAGAGGAATGGCTATGGACAATGTAGTCTCTTTACAAATGACGCAAGAGTTTGGTTCGCATTGCAAGTGGGATCCCTTCAGGGTGAGAGTCGGACTCCACCAGTGCTGCTCGTTGTCACAGATTCTGTTCATAGTTTTTGTAGACAAAATGTCTCTATGCAGCCTTGAAGTGGAAGGGATCAGGTTAGGTGGTCCCAGGATTCTGTTGTTGCTATTTGAGGATGATGTGGTCCTGTTGGTATTATCATGCCATGATCCCCTACTCTCACTGGAGAGGTTCACAGACAAGTGAAGCAACTGCGATGAGGATCAGCACATCCAAATCTAAGGCCATGGTTCTCCGTTGGAAAAGGGTGGATTGCTCTTTCTGCGTAGGGAATGTGGTGCTGCAAGTGGAGAAGTTAAGGTATCTCTAGGTTTTGTCCACCATTAAGGGAAGAATGGGGTATGAGATCGACATTGATGGATGTGGCTTCCAGTGTTTGTTTTTTTTATCTTGAGATGTGAACATGCAAACTCCTAATCACATGCTTGCACCACCACTCCAGTTGGTAAGGATGTCCCCTGGTTGCCTCCCTAGTGAGGCATGTACAACTAAGAGGACACCTACGACACTATGTCTCTCAGCTGGCCTGGGAACACCTTGGAATGTTATTGGAAACACTGGAAGAGGTGGCTGTGGAAAGAGATGTCTCCCTTGCTCAAGCTGCAAATGAAAGATGTTGTCTTTTGGGAGAGATGAGAGGAAAGTCAACATACAAAGTTGGGTAACTTTTCAGCTGACTTCAGAGGAGCAAAGTTTGTATTAATGTTTCTGCAGTAGGTCTCAGTGCTATATAACCCAGAACACATCCTAAATATTATGAACTTCATAAAACCAGGGTAGTTGGGTCAGAGAGGTGACATTTTAACAGCCTAAGCCTCTCCTGATATATAACCAGAACTAATGAAAACAGTTTGTCTTGTCACATACCAATTGTCTTGCAACATGGAAAAACATCTGAAACGTTTATGCACTGGTTAAAGTAGATTTTGCTTTTTCAAGTAATTTCAGCTATCTCTGCTTTTATTTTTGCAATTATATCTCTGAAGAAAAAAACGGTCATTTTTTCTGAGTGGTGTCAGGTGGGAATGCAGGCAACAATTCGACATTGTTCTTCATATTTTCTGTACAACTGCAGTCTGGGGTGATATAAGAAACCATGGGGTTGATTAAAACTGTCTTGCAGTAGGTGGATGTTCGCTGTAATTTAACCCACTGGTGTCCGAGGAAAGTATGGCTACAATATTGGTCATTTCGCAAAGGAAAGAGAAGACAGACAGTTAAATGTTAATACTTGATAGATCTTGAGGAACAGAAGAAATCAAACTTCAGTACCGATATTTAATGGGTATATTTCTAAATATGCCCTACAATTAATTTCTTTTTCCTAATTTGGAGAAATTATAATTAGTTTGCAGCCTAAATTGTTGAGTTCCATCACAGAAATAAATATATTTTGAAAAAAAAAATGATTGCATGTTACTTAATAATTAAACTATGTTCAAAGGCCTTTAAAGGTTGTTTTATTAGCTCAAAGTTTTAATATAATGAACCAACACTTTGAGTTGAGTTTAATTCAATTATTTGACCGTTTAGACACGACCAAATGAAAAATAAATATTTTTAATGAAAGAAAAACTAATACATTTTGTACAACTTTTTCTGAATATTCTTTGCTCTGATTTTGATTTAAAATTATCACGAAACTGAACGCTTTAAATGAATTTAATATGTACCAAAGTGTTTGAACTCTTGATCAAAATAATTTGACGAAACAAATCAGCCTTGTAAATCAAGTTTCTTGTAAAAACCTAGTATTCATGACTTAGTGGCACTAAAACTTTATAGCTTTATTGCTGTTGTCTAAATGATCTTTTTACTGTGATGCAACAGTGCTAACCATTATACACACAGCAAGAACATCTTGGGTTTAAAACTTGACCAAAGTCTTTTCATGAAGACTTTGCATGTTCATTGTGTACAAGTATAGGTTGTCCCTACTTGATTTCCCCCACAGTCACAAAACCTGCATGTTAGATTACCAGACTATTATACATTGTGTGAAAAAGTGTGATTAAGTGACCCCGTGATGGATTGACAACCTGTCCAGGGTAAACTTTTCCTCTTTTCTTTTTTCATTCAACCTTTATTTATACAGGTTAGTCTCGTTGAGCCTCGAGGATTCATTTACAAGAGAGACCTGATTTAAACAAAGAACACAGATGTTGTACACACCACAACAGACAATCGTATAAAAGCATATAAAATGAAACGTAAATGTAAGAAATGAAATTAAAACAAAACAAAAACGGCTACATTTTAAAGTGATTTAGAATATTAATAACAGGAACATGTCTGCATTGGTTTTATCGTACCTGGTGATTGTCAAAGGTGAGCACCAGCTCCACGAGATCCCTAAGTGAGCACAAACAACAGAGTGGACAAGATGATGTACAGGAGCATTTTGGTTCAGAACTCTTTGAACAAACACCAAACAAATGAAATATAAAGGCAATTTAGTCAAATCAGTTCTTCTCATCCTGAACATTTCATTGTACTGTTGACCTTGTGTGACCCTGCAATTTGTTTAGCCTATATTAACAACAATATGCTGTTTTGTTAAAGATCACCATAAATCACAGCGGTCCACTATCATATATTTTTTCTGTTATCATTCAGGTTTATTCTCAACTTAGCTTATGATTTTCCATCCATCCATTATCTTTACCCACTTCTTCCTTTTTGGGTCATAGAGGTCGCTGGTGCCTGTCCAGCTATCACTTTGTAAGAGGTGGGGGACACCTTGAGCAGGTCTCCAGTCCATCACAGGGACACATGGAGACAAACGAGACAAACAACCATTCACTCTCTCACTCACCTAGAGACAATTTAGAGTTACCAATCAGCCTAACATGCATGTTTTTGGTCTGTGGGAGGAAACCGGAGTACCCAGAATCCCATGCATACCCACGCATGCACGGAGAGAACATGCAAACTCCACCCAGAAAGGCCCCCGGACTGGGGTTTGAACCAGGGGCAACCTGCTCGCTGAGAAGCAGCAACTCTACCAACTGCGCCACCGTGCTGCCCGTTACGATTTTCTATTGAAGAAGTTTTAAACATATTAATCAAACTTTGGGAATGATTTTAGGGCTATTGTTATAGGAAATTTGGTCATATTGTCCTGATGCATGATCAACATTGGTCACATGTTTTCTTGGAAATATATTCCTCGTTTATTTTTATTTTTTTGTCCATCAGGCACGAAAACAACTGAGAATGTTCAGAAGTGTGTATTTGTGCACGTTGTCGTTCATGTGTGTTTATCTTGAAAATTTAATAAGCAAAACTCAAGCTTGAGCTACAAATGATAACACACACACACACTCCATGTATCTTCTCAGTAGTACAGATAGGATGTTAGAACCCCTGCAGCATTACCTGCAGCCAAGTCATAGGGCACCATTAAAATTCAGCATGCTTTCACCAACCCTCCAAGGCCCTCCAATGACCCAGGAAGTGTTTTAACATTCTGCTCACACACCACACACCGACGAGCAGAGCTCACGCAATCCAGCCACGTCTCAAAACTCATTCACTGCACTCAACATTTCGGTGAATCACAGGGAGTACATTTGTAAATTAAAAAAATATATATACAGTATATCGCCTTCAGCCAAAAGCTTTTCTCTTTGTGCATCTGTTCACATCTTTGTCTGCCTGTTCTATTATTTTAGGGTTCAATAACGCTGCACTCTGTGGCAGCACAGAATGAACTGTCTGCTCCAATATTCGTTTCTTCCTTAATAAATATCCTGTTGGATAAAACATTTCTCTGCAATGAAGTGGAAAAAAACAAGTCGAGAACAAAAAAAACTGCTAGGCTGTAGTGACACCAAAGTTCAAGCCAATTTTTATCATACCTCAGAGATTTAAGGTAGAAGAAGGAAGAATTAGAGGTAAAGATCAGAGCTAAGAAAAGGAAAGGTGCATGTGTCCACATAGCATTTTCTCTTCAATAAACAGGCAGGGCACCTGGAGCAAGGTTTGTTTTTCATTTGTGTTTCATAAAAAACAGTGCTAAAGCGCAGCAGCACTTCTTTGTTTCTATGACAACAATAATAACTTCATAACACATCTCCAGCTTAACCGCTGCTGTTTTCTATTAAACCAGCATTAATCATTTCCACTGTAGGCTCTATTCAAAGTTTTGTTGACTAAATGAAGCTCTTATATATTGAACTGTTACATATCCATCCGACAGCCACTGTGCACTGAAGCTGCTCGGGAATATCTCCATCTGGTGACAGAGCTTAGCTCCAGGTCTGTGTATAATAAATAAAAGGCCAGTTTAAAGTAGGACTCCTATAAACTCCAAGTACTGTAAGTCTGAGCTGGACAAGGAAAACTAGTGTCTGTGTGCTGCACGTGTGTGCTTGTAGAGACTTTCTATAAAGTCTTTTTCTTTTAGCTTTTCCCTCTTCAGAGGTCGCCACAGTGAGTCATCCTCCTCCATCCCACTCTGTCCTCACTCCAACTACCTCCATGTCCTCTCTAACTGCATCCATATCTCTCCTCTTCAGCCTTTCTATAAAGTGAAGAACCTAAATAAACTTAACAAAAATACAGTACATACATGAATATATATCAAAAATCTGTGATTTATTTTTTTTGTTTGGATTTCTTATGTGGTTAGATTAGAAGCATGTACACGAGGGTTATTTTAGAAAAGAACAACCAGGAAGTCCTTTTTGAAGAAACTGATTAATTAGAAAACAATGGGATAACTATGGGTGGCTCAGTTGGTGGAATTGTTGCCTCGTAGCAAGGTTGTCGGATCAAATCCCGGCCAGCAACCTTTCTGGGTGGAGTTTGCACGTTCTCTCCGTGCATGCAAGAGTTTTCTCCAGGTGCTCCGACTTCCTCCAACAGACCAAAAACATGCACGTTAGGCTGATTGGTAACTCTAAAATATCATTAGGTGTGAGTGAGAGAGTGAATGGTTGTTTGTCTCTGTGTCCCTGTGATGGACTGGAGACCTGTCCACGGTGTCCCCTGCCTTTTGCACAGTGACTGCTGGACATAGGCACCAGTGACCGCCATGACCCGAAAAGGAAGAGGGGGAGGGGGGATGGATGGATGAGATGTGTCCTGCAACTAACCAAAGATGTTTTTATGAATAAATAGATAATGAACTCTATCTTGACTCATTTTGCAGTAATAATAAATAAATGAAGCACCACAGTTTTTTTCTGTCTGGAGTCTTTCAATAACTCCTTGGATGGAAGTAACAGATCTTCAATAACTCTTTATTAAATGTTTGGTGTTCTGCTTTTGATATTTTACTCCTTGATAATAACTCTGTGAGGTTCTTTGTTTGCTTTTGAACCTATTGTTGCTTTAATGCAAGCCTACCATGCATTGCAACTACATAAGTACCTCATGTATTCATCATGTTGCCACAATATGAAATGATTTACTTCAGTCGACGTGTTTGAGGGTTCATTTTTCAGTGCATTTATTTCCGTTTCTTTGAATCTTAAGTTGCACACGCTCATGTATCTGTGAGTATTTGGCGAAGAAGCCAAGCTGAAGCAGCCTTGCAAAGAATACATTCTATCTGACCGAGAAAAAATATGGAAAGCACTCATAAAGATTTCAGCAGACTCCAGTACCTTTTGAAATAGTTCTTTTCAAAAGCACCATGGCGTGTATCCATACATATTTCATCTCTATTGCTCTGTGCATGCTCAGAGAGGCACTGGGAATTATTTATGTGGTCAGAAAAGAGAGAGAGGAAGAATGAGATAAAGGAAAAGCGAGATAAGAGGCAGAGAGACAGGTCGGGCAAAAAAAAATAAAAGTGAAGGAAAAAAATCATCACGATTACTCAGGATAGACACCAAAAGAGATACGAGCTGAACTAATTAAACATCTAAATGAAGTCATTAAGTCTATGGCCTTTTTTATCCAAGTGCCTCTGGTTAAAAATAATTAAATCTCCCTTAAGTTTTGCTCGGGTGCTCTCTTTCATTTTGCCTTTTTTCTTTCTTTTTTTTTTTTTTACTTCCATACCGTCTTTTTTATAAAACAACTAAAGACGCTGGCAGAAGATTCTGAAACACGACCTCCAACCTCTCCTTGTGTACTGACTGTAAGTCTGGCTTGCACACAAACTGATATGTTTGACGCTGCATAATTGACCACTTGCAACACATATTTAAAACCACAAACACATGTAGGTTTAGGGATGGAAATCCTGTGTTATATATGCGAGAGCCTTTGCGAACATAGGGGTACTTTGGTGGAAGTATGGTAGCACAATATGTGTATTCAAACAAAAAAATAAGGCTAAACAATACTTTTCTGAAAACGTTTGAGCAGATAATTTTAGTTTGAAAAGAAATTTCCATCCAAATGAGAAACAGAAATCTAACCATCCATCCATTATCCTTACCCGCTTCTTCCTTTTCAGGCCACAGGGGTCACTGGTCCCCATATCCAGCAGTCACTGTACAAGAGGCAGGTACACCCTGGACAGGTCTTCAGTCCATCACAGGGACACATAGAGACAAACGAGACAAACAACCATTCACTCTCTCACTCACACCTAGGGACTATTTAGAGTCACCAATCAGTCTAACATGCATGTTTTTGGCTTGTCGGAGGAAACCGGAATACCCAGAGAAAACCCACGCATGCACGGAGAGAACATGCAAACTCCACCCAGAAAGGCACCGGGCTGGGATTTGAACAGGCAACCTTCTCGCTAAGAGGCAACAGCTATTCAACTGTGTCACCATGCTGCCCAAGAGGCAAAAATTGTAAAAAAAATAAAAAAAATAAAAAAAAACAAGGACAGGATAATAGGCTGAAGTACCACACTACTCCATTAGGGGGCAGTAAGGTCAGCACTAATTAGACTGGGTTTGGCACATCCAAAGTCAAAGTTTCTTTATTTGTCATCCGCACCACATGTGGTACATGTGGTGGAATGAAATTGTGTACACAGGGTCCCAGTTACATCCAACAAAAGTATAAATTGTAAAGAAAAACAGTAAAACGATCTAAGATATGAACTAAGAAATATGCTAAGAATATGCTAAGCTAAGCATATCCCTTATATGAGCTGATACTGAGTGCATATTAATGTTCTGTGTATACAATGGAAGCTTCTTATAGAAAAACTGTTATTTGTACTTGTTCAAAAAAGATGTAATTTTGTCACATGACTAAGCTTTAACAGTGACGAGATCAAGGTAAAGTCAAGCAGATGTTCGAAAATAAAATAACATGGTAAAAACTGCTTCATTGTTGTTGTAGTTCTCATCACAAGTGAGTCTGCACTAAATGGGCTACGACATTACCATTTAGCCAAAATCTCAGTTTGCCAGCAAATGTGGATAGATGATAAAACTGAGTCTGTAAAAGACTCCACTTTGTAAAGTAAATGAGAGATGCAATCATAGCAAAAATAAAATGTTTGCTATGCAGAATATTCATGATGGTTTGTTGAAGGACTATATTTCCTTTGCTTCTATTGTGGAATGCTTGAAGTCCTGGGATAACCACAAGACTGACGTCCCACTGACTTAATTGTGTTCCAGCTCCGTGTCAAAAACCAGTTGGAGTCAATGAAATACTCAGCGACCAGATGAACTACTATTCGTTACGAACCAGTAACATTCTTCTATGTGTTCTAATCATTCAAACTCTGTAGCAATATGTTGCTTACTCGATTGATTGGGGAGTGGTGGCGCAGAGGCTAGAGAAGACGGGCCTGTGATTGAAAGTCGCAGGTTCAACTCCCCAGACTGAAAACGCCAAAATGTGGATGGAAAAGGTGAAAAACCCACACCTACCTCCTCCCTTATTTGCCCCACTCTGGGCCCTTAACCCCCACCATCTGCTCCCAAAAACAGGTCTCTCTTGAAAATGAGTTCTCGTGACTCAGTGAGACTATCTGTATGAATAAAGGGTAAAGTAAAACAAAATTTAAATCAACAGAAGTAGAAATAGGAAATAGTGCTGTAGGCCAGGGCTATTCAACTGGTGGCCCGGGGGCCAAATCAGGCCCACGGGTGTGCTCAGTTCAGCCCACCAATGGGTTAATTTTTAAATAAAATTATATTTTAAATCATAAAAGAAACTTACTTAATGAGAATAACTGCTGGATCCGGCCCCTGAGCTCTTGGCTTTCAGGAACTGTGGTCCCTTGAGCAATTTAATTAAATAGCCCTGCACTAGGCAGCCATGTTGAATTTGAAGGACAGGGTTGATGAGTCATCTCTGACTTGCATCAGAATTTCACCTTTGGGTGCCATTTCGTTTGATTTTTCTAGCATAGAACATAGAAATTCAGATTCCAAGTTCAAACAGAAACTGCTAAGCATCTGCTGATTTTCTGTGTCAAACGTGTTGATGGCATCTCCTGACATGTCTCACCAAGCATATGTGAGCATCTAAAGGTGGTTTGTTTTTGCAACGCAAACACATTTTATTGTTATTTGTCCCAATTTTGTAGTTCAGCATCAAACAACAAGGATACTTTTACTTGTTTCCGTGTTCCAATGCTATGTGTTTCTACACCTCCCATAAGCATACAGCATATACAGTATCTATACATATCTCCATTGTTCCTGGAATAACTGTTCTGCAGTTGGTATTAACAAACAGCTGGATGATTTAATCGACAGAGACACATCAGCGTTGCTCCTTGCAGCTGTGACATTAACTTACTGAGTGGTAGAAAAGGAGACAAAAGAATAGGGATGTTTGGGTGAAGAAGGAGGGGGAAAGTATTTGTCATTTAGTATGCAAATACATGCAAGTGCCTCCCTCAGATATCCAATCAGGCTGTCATCTCGGCAGGGGGTGTGATTATTGAGTTCTTATGAAGTGTGGCTCTTATGTTTCTATGCAAAATAAGGGAGTGGGCAGGCAGAGGGCAGGATGACACTCTGTTAGGACCACGTTGTCTTGTTTGATGTCTCAGATGTACACATGTCTTTTCACACACTGACTCAAATCAGCTCTGTATACTTAGAACATCAACAGTGTAAGGATTTTTAAGGATTATGTGGTTGGTTTTTTTATATATATAAAGAGCAAAAAGAACCAACAACTATCAAATGGTTTTGAAAGCATGACAACTTTAATAAACTAGAAGATTCAAACAGAATGCACAATGAATTTTCTGTAAATGCAGCTTGTTTTCAGAAGCTTAACAGCGCCACAGAAAACGCAACCAACAACAACAAAAAAATAATAATTTAATATATATTTTTAAAAAGCACAGAACTTTAGAAAAGGCAAATCAGAAAAGAGTTCAAAAACATTTCAGTGGGGGAAAAAAAACAAGTTTTATAAAAGGCTTTTTGTGGATATTTTTGATTGGTTGTACTTAAGATTTTATTAAAGCATTCTGTAAAATGTGTTTTGATTTTGTGGCCACTTTATTAAACTGTTTTTTTTTTTTGTTTTGTTTTGTTTTTTCATTGTAGTGGTGCGCTCAGTTTTATTGTCAAGGTTTTTCAGTAGATAAAATATTTGTATTACATTTTCAATGTACAAGCATCAAACATAAAGTATTTTTTTTTAAAAAGCAACGCTGTTTACTTTGTGTGTTTGTGGCTGGAACAACTTAAACAAAACTGATATTTGTATCTCCTAGATATTAAGCTAAATGATGCTTTAAAACTGTAATAAAACATCTCTCATCACCGTTACAGAATACAGTTTGTCCTTTACCACTTTGTCGCTATGTGTCATTCGGCTCTGAATCTGTTGTGTTTACCTGCATCAGATATACATTCTGTGTGTGTGTGTGTGTGTGTGTGTGTGTGTGTGTGTGTGTGTGTGT
>NC_056516.1:24811146-24829615 GCF_014905685.2 Nematolebias whitei
GTGTGTGTGTGTGTGTGTGTGTGTGTGTGTGTGTGTGTGTGTGTGTGAGTGAGTGTGTGTGCGTGGTGATGGGGGGTCTCTGCTCAGCTCACTTTCTGTCACAAGAAGCAAATGGCTCATGAGAGATTAAAGCTTTGTCTTGTCATAGTGAAAGGTTGGAGCTATGGAGAGATCTGAACCCAATGAAATGTGAGGGACAAAAGAGACGCAGAGATGGAGAGATGGAGAGATGTATGGGGTGGGGGGGGATAACTGGAGTGGTGGAAAACGAAGATCACAGCCACTCAAGCAACGCCCTGCTGAAGTCTCACTGTTTTTGTTCCATAAAGTCAATCAGGCGAATGACAGACTGCGGCTGACGAACGTTCCCTCCATGTTCTCTTTCTCTTGTCTTTTCCCTTTCCTATTGTTAAACCCACATATCAAGAAATAAACACTGCTCTACTTCCAGCAGAGGCAGAAACAGTGACTGCAGCAAACAAAACAAAGTCTATTTGTCCAAAGCATCAAACCGACATATATTTTTCAATCGTGCCATTTAGTACAATTTAGTTATTTTAAAGAAAACTGTAAATGCTGCTTCTTCAGGACATCTTGAGGTACATCTGTCTGCAGCTGACAATACATGTCTTATGTTTCAAGCATTTCACCACCACCCTTCCCCCATGAACAGACTTTCTGAGCTGTGTACCAGTATACCACAGCTCCCCCTAGTGGAAACCTAATCATCCATGAAGATGTTGGCTTTTTTCCCAGATTCTCTCCCAACTTCATGTGTATGTTTTCATCATGGGTAATTCAGCAGAGCTTTCACTTTTCTGTGAGCCCTCTTATAATAATCTGGACTCTCCTACACTTACCGGCCACGAGCGTGTCACCAGCCGGGCCGTTCATTTACATCGTGTTGCAGAGAAGCTCAGTGTTGAAGAGTGGCAAATGCCAAAGGGTGCCTCTTCTGTGCAGTTTGCCCTGAGGGGTGACGGCGGAGTGGCACTTGAGCTGAGCGCAGGGACGTTGGTGATGAGCAGAAGGGCACTCCTGCTGATCAGAGGGACGCTTCGACAAACAAGAGGGGCATAAGGGATGGGTTACTACAGAGAGCTGAGTGTTCCTCTGATACTCAGCCAGCTCTAATGTCCCTCTGTTGTGATTATGAGCATAAATTACAAAACGATGGAGAGAGGCATCCGGATGCAGATGTGTCCAGGTTAGACATTTTGTTTAATAGGGAATACCAGGGTTTTTAAGGTTTCCTTTTTGTTAAATTAAAGGTAAATCTGGGTGTTTTAAACCAATTTTGGTCACAAAAAGTGAACATGCTTAACTGCCAGATGAGGAGGACTCATCCCTTTTTGTACAATATCACTTAAGGTTCAAGGTTTTAAGGCAACACCTTTCTAAAACGAACAGAACTTAATGTGTATATCTGTGAAATAATCAGCCGACGCCAGGTTTGCTAACCAGCTAACACGTGAGTTGTACAATTCTTACACTCGTGCTCTATCGAGACCAGGTCAGAGGTGAATTGGAGCTCAAAGTCCTGCTTGGCTGCCTGTATTCATGTGAGCTATGCTACAATGTGGATACATGTGTTGGATGAATAACATATCAAAGCAACACAAACATTGAAAATTGAATCTAGAGTGCAAAACCAAACAACCAGGTATGTATGTTATGAAAAAAAAAATGCTCTTAAAAAAAAAAAAAAGTAGGCACCACACCATCGACTCCAGAAATAAACAAGAGAAATGAGCCAACAATACAAAGACCATCTGGGCAAAGAGCACTCTGGACGTCGGCTGAGATAAAAACATCACCGATATATTTTAGGAAACAGCAGTGACAACGTCTATACGCTGATGATTCTTGAATATCTTCAGCAGTCACTATTAAATGTGGTAAAACTTCCAACGGAAAAAATTAAATAAAAGTGCTAACATTTATGGTTTTGCATGGATGTTGGTTTAAGAATCCTTATTATCTTCGAGGGGCAATTTGTTTCACAGTCAGTAGGTGCACAAAACTTTCATACAAGACAAAACATTAAAACATTAAAACAACAGTACAGAAATCATCACTGTTCATTGAGAAGCCTGATTGCTACAGGGATTAATGAGTTTTTCGGTCTGTTCGTCCTACATCTGGGCTGCAGGTACCTGCATTCAGATGGAAGCAACCTAAACTCATCATGGAGTGGATGATCAGGATCTGCCAGAATCTGGACTTTGATTCTCCTGGTTATCTTAGTTTAGTTGCATCCACGTAAAGATTGACCATAGGTAGCATCAGATTTTCAACATTAATTTTCCGTCCAAACGTTTGTTTAAGAAGTACAACTACATTTAGCTGGTGTTTATGCAGTAATTTCTTTTGTTTCGGTGTTCCACCATCGTACAGCCATTTTTAAAAATTGCAGTATATTTGAAAATGTGCTGCTGGCTTATCACACTGTCAAAATCTCACACCGATCTATATGATTTACACCAAATGTAGCTTTGCTGAGCTCTTTTTTACAAAGTTTCATTCTACCCACAATATAATCTGAATTTATAAATTAGTGAGAAAAAGAAGGTGATGTGACAATGGCTTTGAAAGGCAATCTGTGCTTTCGATTTTCTTAAATTAATTGCCGTCATCTAAAGAGAATGTAAGATGTATATGTAGACCTTGACCTTGCATTGCATGCACTATTCAGCATCACAGAATGAGGACTCCTCTCTCCATCCCAAGCTGTTAGAGGAGTAATTCACTCAAGAATGACTGGAGGTCATGCATTATCTTCCCTCAGCATCCAGAAGATGATATTCCCCGCAGAGCCTGAGACTGGAGCATCAACACCCGTCCAAACGAATGCGAGCTCATACAAGCATCTACACATAGACAAAGTGCCTCGGCTCTGCGGGAGATTTGCATAAAGAAGACGGCGCGTGCCGGAAACGCTAGAAGGAGACCTCAGGACCCAAACTGCCTGAGGGTCCATGTGAGGAAGTGAGCACGTCCAGACCTCCAGCTGGAACCAGAATCCTGCTGAGCTTCTGGGCACAGTGCAATTGAAAGCACAACTAATGAACTTCAGCAGCCGAATTACACGCCAATCTCTAATTTTGTTGCCTTTTTACATAGCTCAATTGGATTCGCATCACATTAAAAATAAATAAAAAGTAAAAAAAAAAAAAAAAAGTCATCTTGCAGATTCAGTAAGTATATTTATCTGCCATACAAAAGATCAGACAGGCAGAGATAATATGTTTACCTTGGCTGTGTATGCAACTCACAGCTGTGCGCCAGCTTAGAGCAGCATTTAAATCTCCTCTCCGCCGAGGTAAACTGTTTGTTTTGGGAGGAGAAAGACGTGTTTCTGTTGCTGCCATTACTGTACTTCTTCTGCCTCGCTCCCTATTTCTTTCATTTCCCTTCACGGTTAGAGCAAATTGGCCTTCCCAGAGTCATCTTAGCAACACGGGAACCCAAACAAGCTTGTATAATGCATTGGCCACCGCTGGCAGCGTAGCCAGCTTGAGTGGCTAAAAAAGAGAAAAGGCTGGCTGTTGTCTCTTCTGTTCAGCTTCTATACTGGCATTACTTTTTTACAAGCAAGCAGTCTCATTACAGAACCATATGCTTGGTAACGATGAAAGCTGTGGGTGCATCCCTTATATGAGCTGGGATGCTTAAATTATTAAATACACCACCGGGGCTGGATTCAGATGTGGCAGGCAGCCCAGTTCTCTCCTCCACGCGTGCACATACACACACAGAGGAATGAATAAAGGGATGGGGAGGAACTTTCCTGTGCATTTAGTGTAATGAACAATGCTTTAAATGAGATTGGCTAATTACCCAATTTCAGGATAATTAATATGATCCTAATTAGCATATGTAAATGGGACGTTGCATAATTGAGAATCCCTGTTTGGAATTAGACCGCTCTAAAGTGAACCCGCACGTGAAAAGGTACAAAGCAGCTATTAGGAGTTTGATGCCGCCATCACTCAAGTCGCGCTGATGAAACGCTCAGCCTCGCACAGATGTTAAGAAACATTACGGAGCGTTGTTGATTATTGTTAATACGTTTGTGGGACATCGCTAATTAGAAGTCATTACCTACTTATCACTTTTGTGCCACTACTCACGCAGGAATGAAAACCTTCTCGGAGCTGAAGTTGCTATGGAATAACGGGTTGGTGTGCACGCTCAGCATTCAGCCTGTGTGTGTCCTTGGAGCTTTGTCAGCAAGAAGTGTTTCTGCAGCCAAGATGTTTTCAATGAGATGGTATAGTAATAATTATAGAAGGGAAATGCGTATTTTGCTGTGGGTCTTGCAAATGAATTGATGCAAACACTGCTGTTATAAATCCTTCTCAGTGTCTGCACCTTAGTAATGCGCTGATAAACACACGTTTTATAAAAGTTTAATGAAAGAGGCAGTTTGTATGTTTTGAAGTGGGCTGGAATGGTGGCGCAGTTGTTGGAGCTGTCGCCTCACAGCAAGATGGCTGCAGGTTCGCTTCCCAGCCATATTGTATGGAGTGTGCATGTTTTCACCGTGTATGCACAGGTTTCCTCCCAGTCAGAAAACATGCTTGTTAGGTTAAATGGAAACTAAACTGCTGTGAGTGAGAGCGTGAATGTTTGAACCGTTGTCTCTGTGATGAACGTGCAGCCTGTCCAGGTTATACTCTCACACAGTGACTGCTGGAGATAAGCACCAGCTGCTCACCTGGAAGGGAAAGCCATGCCAAAGGAAATGGATGTATGGGTTATATGGAAGAATTATGAACAGTTATTATCTTACCTGTTATAGACAGCTTTTTAAATAGCCTCTGGATGGTGAAAAAGAAGTTAATTCTGATCAAGTGCAAGAGATAACAGCTAATCCTGTCCAAGTCTTTTCTTAAAATAATTATAAAAGTTTAAATAAGAAGGTTGCAGCAGAACTGCTACAGCCACCTGCTGCTGTGAGCTTGCAGATAACCATAAAACGTTCGCCTCCAACCTGTTCAGCAAATGGGGGAAAGAGGAAGTGAATGCGAAAGGCGTGTTCAGCAGGTAAAGACAAGGTTAGTACCACACCGCCCACTTTTCATATGTCTCGTTATAGTTTTACCTTCTTTTGAAGTGCCTTTTCTGGAAATCAATATCTACATGTCATCCTGCTGTGAACTAAATTCAAGCAAAAGCTAAACATGGAAGTGATCCAGTCTCACAACAGTTTGGACCTGATGCTGCAGCAACAGCATGGGTTGTCTGACCCCCTCGGTGGTGGAATGGCATGTTGTCCTCGGCCTGCGATAATATTGATCTGGAAGAGAGTGGCAATTGACTGAGCAGGCCTGGGGGGGGCAGCAGTAAAGGGAGGGCCAGAGGGCATGAGGGGGCAACTAAGCACCTGGTTTACCCAGCTGGTAGAGGGGCTCCTCAGGCATACAGAAGAGGCTGGCTGACACCCACACTAATAGACAGATAATACACACTGCACGGGCAGAAATGCACAGATTTCTCTTCTGTCTGTCTCTATCTAGCTCTCCAGCCACTCACACACTCCAGGCCCTGTCCAGACTTGTGGCATCAGTGCTATCAGGACCCAGGCCTCGATGTTGGATCCAATGAGCAGCGTTGTCAGTCATTGGTGCACACGTCAACATGCAAACACACACACACACACAGACTGCTATAGCTTTCTATTGTGGCAGAAGGGGAGTACGTTGTCCTTCCAGTGTGATTTCCTCCCTTCCCCCCACCCACGCCTGCCATCTTCGTTCCCTCTGCCCTGTCAGCTTTGCCCCTTCTCCTTGTCAGCAGCCATATGGCTACCCCCGCCCTCCTCCATGTCATCCCCCAAGACTCCTTTCCCATGTTTCATCCCCTTGTTGGTCACACTAACAGCTCTAAATGCACCACTCAGCCTCAGGACCACAAGAAGGACAAGACTTCCCCAATCGTTCCATTTTTTTAAGGTTTTTAACCAGATTTTTTTGATTGATTTAACGTTTTGTTGATGAACAAAGCCTAGCATCAGCTAAAAACACACTGCAAGATAAGCACATGAAGCAGGAACTGCCGTCTCCAATAAAAAAATGATTCCTATGAGCAAAACTAAAAACCTATTCTAAAGTGCACAAGTATACATTTCATTGTAAAAGGCAAATATTTTAATATTTTTTAAAGGTACTCGTTCCAAAACATGAACTAAAACAAGAAAAAGTTTATTCTGAGCTATATCAAATGGTGCAGTTTAAACGAGTTAGTTGTTTTCTATAGATTGAATGTAATTCTGAATACACATGTACTCTCAATGTAAACAACGCACTAGTTTGAATCCACCAAAAAACACACGGAATATTAATAGTTGGCCAAGTTCTGTGTCAATGAACACAAATGGCTGGAAAGTTAAATGATTTGTTTTCTGACTCTTTGGCTGTTTCCATTGTTAAACAAACACACAGTTTAGTTGGTTTAGATATAGTTTACATCTAGTCACACATTTTACTTACACATGTTTCATTTAATAACACGTTAACCATCTAAATGAAAAAAATCTGTCTTACCTTTTGTCCTTTTCTTTTGGTCCTCATGACTTTTCAACAAGTTCCTTTCACAGATTTGAGTACAAAGTAATTTTGCGTGTACTGACAAAACTTCGTTAAAATAAAAAAATCTAAACAAATCTGGAATAGGATGAACCAGAAACAACTGTTTTTTTATTTATTTTTATTTTTTTTAGAGGACTATTTTATTAATTTAAAATTTAAAAATAAAGAAACCGAAGCAACAAAAAACTTCAGCTTATTTTTAAGTTCTACCTTCAAGGTAATAAAATTAACAAATTGCTATACCTGTATACTTTGCATGCCAAAGTTTTGAGAAAAGATGTGCTCATATGTGTTGGAGATGACTCTCTGATCTTAAATCTATAAATCTGACATCAATCGATTTTCAATTAACTGAGTTGTAGCCATTTTTGAATTTGTAGAAGTCAATTACCTGTGGAATCCATCATAAATCAAGTTGACTCAAAAAGTTAATTATAGTACAGATATTCCTTTTAAATGTTTCAGTACAATCTCATTCATAAATGAGACATTTTGCTAACAATCAAACAAACACATACAAAGGCATTAACTGCCCATCTTTCATGGTAACAGCTGATAAAATGTGAATATATTTTATTTTTTCATAAATATACTACAAAACTATCTGCTTCTCGTGACAATGTGAAACCATTCAGACCTACTCTGGCTTTCAGGAATGACCGATTATAAAATTTGACTCCGTACGTGATGAAAAACAGTTCCTGAACCATGGTCAGAAAAGGTTTATGATGATCTCCCCCAACTTTCCACACGTAGAAAACAAAAAGAGAATAAGAGGCAGACAGAAAGTAGATGCCACCACTGCTGGCAGATAAATCTGCCTTCAGAACCTGAGGGTTGTAAAAAAAATTGTGATGGCTAAAAGCTAATGTCAGAGGTTACATGGAGCTGTCATCATCCATTAGAGGGGATTATTGCCACCGCCTTGATTATATGAAGGACAGAGTGAAAGAAAAAGATAAGGAAACAGTGGCTGACTCAAGAGAGCATAAAAGAAAAGTCTTATTGGAAGGAGACTGGTCGAAATTAAAACATGAAGAACAAAATACATTTTCATTATATGCATGTTCTTTTAAACATACATGTCTAAAAGATGTGGAAGTTTCATTTAACTTAAGTGGCGACAGCCCGAAGACTGCAGCACATAAACTTTAAACTGCCCTGATCAACATGGCTGAAGGCTCTGTGCTCTTAATAACTGTCATGGTATATCAGAGCGAGACTGACTGATTGCTCGCAATAAGAACCTCAAGTCTTAATGGCCTCGCGACCAGTCCCACAACTCAAAAGTGAGTTTAATCCCCTGAAGCACAGAAGTAATCAGGCTACAGAAGATTGTATCTAATGCAACAGAGCAGAGAAAACAGTATTATCTTCAAAACGCTTCACATGGTTGAAAAGGTGGCAATATTTTTCTAATGTCTGAAAGCTATTTAAATGAACGCATACATATTAATGCGTCTGCAGCTCACTTTCTAGTTACAAAATTCATGTAAAAGCCATTTCAAATTATTGTTCTTATTTTTCTGCACCATTTAAACCCACATCATGAATCTCAACGTCACGCTGTCTCTGTTGTGTGTATGTTTGTGTATTTATTTGTGACGTGAACAGCACTCTGGGAGGTGGGATGCTTTCTCTCAAATACCTACAGTATAGCCAATTTTTTATCTCCAAAGTGATTTTTTTTTTATTTCCCCTGCATGTCTTTGCACAAAGCTCAAGAGCAATATGGCTGCCAAACACATTATTTTAAAAACAATCAACAACTACAACAAAGATACATCTCAAAAAACGTAATAATATAGGGATGCATGCTATTGGATTTTTGGCCGATATCTTATATGTTAAAACTTATTTGGCTGATACCAATATTTTATGTACGTTCCTTTATCAGAACATAGCCCTCGGGTTAGGGGCATTAAATCTGAAAGTGAGGGACAGGACATCAATCACACCAGTGTATGTAAATGACACAAAGATGCACACAAACCTGAAGGGCAAAAACACAAAGCTTGAAACAGGAAGTGATTATTAATACCGGCAGATGTCTGTTACAGTAGGACAGGAAAATAGTGTGCGGACATAAAATGCAGTAACAAGAAGTATGCTGTCATCTGTCGGATCACATTTGATTATGATCCTTCATGTCTGTGATGCACACAAGTTCATGATGCTGGCACCTGCAGCCTCGTGCGCGGACACACAGGAGCTCGGAGGCATCGTTGTTTCTGCTGCGATGTCTCCCATCGAGACCGCTTCTGTTAATGGGTCACATATGGGTGTGACAGATATGCTTCAAAGTGACACAAACAACGGATAAGAGTTACACACAGGCAAAGCAGTGGCCGTAATTGTGTTAATATGGGCCTTTCACCGAATATAAGACTTTTGAATGAAGAACAAAAAATAAACACCAACATTTTAGCCATCAAGTCATTTAAAAAAACAGAATCGCACAGATTGAGGAGATGCCTGTTTTTTGTTGAACGTCGTCACAAATTAAACATCAATGTCATGCAAAATTGTAGAGTTAATATTAGCTAATAAAGAGTTTTTTTTTTTTTAAGGATTCAAGGATTTTTTTATTGTCATACCAGCTCACATTTGCAAGTTTGTGGTACAAAATTGCCTGCTTGAGGGGAGGAGCTGGAACAGACTGTGTGCAGGATGAGTGGAGTCCTTCATGATGCGGCGTGCCCTCCCCTGCATTGTGAAGTGTAGAGGGCCGAGGTGGTGGGAAGGCTGCTCCCCTCAGTCAGTTTTTTCACACTGTTGTGTTGTTTTTGAAAAAGCCTTATTTAAGCTTGAAAAACAATTTACAGTACATTTTCACTTCTTTCTTAAATGTAGAAAAATCGCTAAAAAAGCAAGTCTCAGACTTTATTCAACATTAAATGCATTTTACAAAAATGGGATTGTATGAAACGTTGTAGTGCTGTTGGTTCTGTTGTGTTTTGTCCAGCACTTGATGTTTTAAACCCCAGAGCCATCATATGCACAGTAAATGTCAAAGACAAAATATATGCCAGTTTATACTGCAGTCGATGTAATGTCCACCCTGAGAGGTTTCAGTATTTTACAGCAGCACTGCGTGCACAAACAGAGCAGACGTAGAAATGTAATGCTTCAGTCTGCTGTATGAGGCCCATTTGAATAATGTCCTCTGTATAGTGAACCATAAAAAGCAGCGGCTGCATTCTAACCGAGCATTTACATGATTTATGCGTTATTAGTCTTCGAATGCAACCCACCTTCCACTGTTCTGAAGATGGCCACACATTCTGGACTGCTGTATTATCTCGTTACCAGTCAGGGAAAGTGCTTACTTCACAATGCACTGCAGCAATGTCCACAAATCTTATCTAAAAACAGAATTTAACTAATGCGTAATGTGTTTCAGTGGGACCTAGGAAATCAATACAAACTTATTATTAATAAACCTTTGGTGTGCTTTGTGCACCAAGCCCACCATAGTCATTAATTCCTAATGAACTGTGCATGACTTCACTAACTCAGTTTCAGCATATTAGCATTTAGCGAGCTTTGCATTGCTGCATACTATTTCACAACGCTTCTGAATCCAGCACCGAGCGCCTTCGGACTCATTAACTGGAACAAAAGATGACAAACACAACAAGCATCTGCAGAATTTGCTGCAGTACGATTACGCTCTTCTTAAAGAAACTCGCTGTTGTTTTTAAGGTAAATCAAAGCTCCTTTCCTGCATCTTCCTTGAACTTA
The DNA here is from genome assembly GCF_014905685.2 of Nematolebias whitei. Classification (NCBI taxonomy): domain Eukaryota; kingdom Metazoa; phylum Chordata; class Actinopteri; order Cyprinodontiformes; family Rivulidae; genus Nematolebias; species Nematolebias whitei. Next base: position 24,821,484 of record NC_056516.1, read on the forward strand.
AAAAAGTGCGCACAATCGTAAGACATCAATAAAATCTGATGATGCATGAAGAGAAATCGAAGACAGCTGAAGTGGGTGAGCAAAGATATTTGAAGTGTACTTGAAGCAACACTTTTTTTTTTTTACAAGTTTATTAAGGTTGCCACATATCTCCAGAGCTTGGGGCAGGCAATAGATTTTTTTTTTCTTGCAGTCATCAAAAAAAGGTATTTCAAGTGAACCAAACTTTTTTTTTTTCATTCAAGTAAAGTTAAATGTAAAGAGCTCCATCAAAGAGGTACTCAGAGCAGGGCCTGGGGCTTTTCTGGACGTTTCACAATGCCTTGCACTTTTCCATCAACAAAAATGGCCAAAGGCGTGAAAGTCACCGCATTTCACTTGTTAGCTTGAGTCTGATAGAGGTTTTCAAACTAAACCTGCAGAAATATATGGGTTTAAATGAGAAACAAAGAAGCAGATTGCTGATAAATTATCTTTCGCACCATTAGTGTTCCTGCATCTGTTCTTTTGTCATGCTCTGGGTTTGAGAGAGCGATGTTCTCGGTAGACGGTTCATACTGACCTTGTACGTGGAAATCAGACCTGGAAAGAAAGAAGGCACAGACAGAAGGTGAAAGTAAGGAAGACGGTGATGGAGGGAAGGGGCTAAATGTGTGTATTTGTGCGTCTCCAGATGTGTAGCATACACGTCCCTGCCCGTTTGGTCGTCTCATCTGTGACAAGTGACTGGTGTGACTGCGCCTTCGTGCGTGGAGCGAGCGAGATGAGCTTGTGTGTGTTTGCTCCTCCGTGCGCGGTACGTCTGTGAACATGTGCGAGCGAGGCAGAAATGAAAGGCAGGAGTCCCATCTGTTGTGGTGTAATGACTGTGCTATTTGGAGGCAGGAAAGGTTTGGTGCGGGAGCAGCTGGTACCTCGCCCAGTGACCTTTTAGCATTCCTCCTCTCACCATCTGACAGATGTGTCAACTCGATTATTTCAAAAGGCCCCAAATAAATACACGTTTGTGAGAGAGAGCGCCGCCCGCTACGCCAAGGAACGGCCAAGATGTCTGCACGCAGGTTCACATAGGCAGGAGCAGATGAAACATAAATTCTTTACCTCCAAACACCGTTAATGCTTGCAGAGGCAGGGATCGACAGTGGCACACGAACAGCAAACAACACAATTGAATTTACCTCCAGTGAGCAAAGTAAATCATCGGAGGTGAGCGGATGCTTCACCCCTGTTGTTGCATTGCTGATTTCCTACTTCACTCGCTTTCCTCCACTCTCTTTCTGTTCCCATCATCTGCTAAATAGCTGTTGAGCTGCTGGTATGAGGCTTGGTAAAATGGGTACAATGGGGGTGAATTGAATGCCATTGTGGCTCGGGTGCCCTCGGAGCACCGCTATTAGCTGAGTACGTGTGGAGGAAAGGGAGGGAGGAGTGCCTCAGGTGTTGCTGGGAGGTCGTCGATGGACTCTCATTCCCTGGCGGAACACGCAACGGACGGAGGGGAATGGGAGTCTGTTGTGCTTAATGTGCTTGTGTTTGTGCGCGTGTGTGGCTGGGTGAGCGTGCACCGAGGGGCGGGGGGCTAATTGACTCACTGAGTGATTGGGGGACTGTGAAGAGGCGACCGCAATCAGACCTGCCCTGATAGAGTTTGATGCCTCCCTAAATAGTTTTCAAATGGAGGAGCAGGTGCTGTTTTTCCAAAGCAATCCCCACTGCCCGGGTGTATAAGAGAGGAAAGGGTGTGTGTCAGGGGTGTGTGTGTGGCTGTGTGTGTCAGTACATGTGCACAAAGAAAAATGTATTCAGGTAATTGTGTGTTTTTATAATTTATTTTTTATTAAACAACTGTTTTTATTCAACTAATCGCAGTTAACGCATCGTGTTCATTTATTTATCATTAATTTGCATTCAGGTTCACTTCACGTAAGCGGTTTCATTTTACTATTCAAAAACAGAAATCCTCCGACACATAAAAAAAAAAAAAGGTAAAAGGTGACAATTTAAAAAAAAAACAAAAAACGTGTGAGACAGTGAGGGAATACAGATGAACAGATAAATCCCATAAGGGAGCCTCTGTTACCTCAGAATTCAATTTTGCTGGGTGGAATTGGGAGAAAGCCCTTCTTCATTTGGTCCCCTCCTCTGTGTTATGAATGACTTGAGTCAAAAATCCTCCAATGCTCTTGAGCAAAACCCAAAGGGATTTAAACCAGTCTTGGACAGTCGGCAAGTGTGAAATTGGCTTCATTAAATCGTGTCCAGTCTTCGTGGTTTTACCCACTGGATTCAAACCGGCTTGGACTTGTTATTGAAATGTCACGTTTTGAGATTTGTCAAGGGAAAAATGACAAAAGACATTATCTCCTTGTTGCAACGACTTGCTTGACATTAACTTTGCAGATAATCCTTCAGCATCCAGATTATTTAGGGTGTATTTATTACAGTTCTTGAAGAAAACTATATATGATATGGGATTCTGATGACACGGAGGAACAGTTTAGATATTTTTTTTACATTATAAACCTTAGTTCGCCCAGCCTGAACACCAAAACAAAATTACTGTCAAGGCTTTGCCTGTTGGGTCAGGACCACGCACCAAAGCAGCGGACTCCTGTGTCAGTGCTTCTGTCAGTGAAGCAAGTAATCCCCATCTTTCATCGCCATTGATCTCCTCTAATGACAGATGGTTGTTATGGGTGGGGGAGACAGATTGCCCTCAACACAGCATGACACCCCTGGAAGGTTCAGTCATCAGACTGTGTGTTCTCTAGGTGCACCATAATATTTGATGGCATCCCTTTTATTAAAGTTACGTAAACATTTCAGCATTATAGTTGTTACCATGAAGAACGTTTCATCAATATTTATCTGCCTATCTCCAGTGGTCATTGAGCGAGAGGCAGTCCCACCCTGAACAGGTCCCCGCTTCACCACAGCCATTAATATTTAATGGAAGTTAAATGTAATCACATTTTGAGCACTTGAGAACCTTATGCAAGCTGTGCTGATATATCTATTTTTTTGTGGGATAACTTTTTTTTTTTTTTTTTTTTTACCGGTTCAATGTTTATGGAATTATAAGAGAGCAACATCTGTCAGTGTCAAAAACAAGACACCTAAAATCCCATTAGAGAATCTGGGTCACTAACCCATTCACTCATGTAATGTGCACAGACACTGTGATGGAAATATATTATTTATGGATTTGCTTCCTGGTACATTGCTATGTTTATGTATTGTATAACATTATTTACCGGTACACTTCATAATTCCATATTTGACTCTGTGTCATTATGAAACTGAACGTTATGTGAAGTGTTTTAACGGTCGTTCTGTGACAGTCTGTGTATGTTGCAGATGTTTATCACTCTCCCATAACTGCTTTTTCTCTCAATCTGTGGGATTATTTAAACAACCGGTGTAACTTAATAAAGCAGAGACAGCTCAGATTGGATGTCATTAGAACGGGTACACTAAATCTCTGATGTTTTGACTTTCCGTGAAACTGACTGTTCTCTCATTTGCCGACAAATTTATATTTGATGAATTCTACACCTGATCGTCTGTGAACCCGTTTTTTTTTTTTTCCATGACAACATCCAGATGTGAAGAGTGTGGAAGGAGGTGAAGAAGCTCAGCTTTCTTCGCAATATTTAGTTTCATCGTTGCGTTTTCTCTGGGGTGTTTTACAGCATGAAAAGGCACAAATGCACACGCCATGTGTGCATCTCTGCAGCTGGTTTAAGATGCAGTCGGACTTGTCAGTTTTTCTACGTATCCTTTCTTCAAAAAGCGCACTTGCAAAAAAAATGAACCATCTCTCATAAATACTGTTATAACATCAAATATAAGGCATTATTACGATCAGGATAACATAAACACCAAATCAAGGCTCAGAAGAATTTGTCTAGGATAGCTGTAGAATATAACAATAAGGTAAAGTTAGCATTTGCGAGCTACTGCTAATTACAACCTTGAATCAGCTAAATCAAAATATCCGCCTAGCCATTTAAAAGGGAAAGACAATTAGAAATTAGTTATTTATACAATTTCTGATGAGAATCTAAATCATAACTTATATTTTCCACAATTAAATGCATTTCAAAATCTTCCTACGTTATTAGATTTGAACATTATTACTTCACTGCGATGAGAACTGTGACTCAGGAGGGTCAGCTAATGGTAAACTTAACAGTGAGAGGTGATTTGTGTAAAAGTAAAAGGTTGCTACAGTCCACTTTTAGGAGTTCTGTAATTGTACTACAATCATCCTCAACAATGTAACCATGAGAAAAATCATGTAAATAGTATATAAATGAATAAAACACGTCCACACAGTCTGTTCTTTGAGTGTGTTTTATATGTTTAGGGGCGGAGTCTTGCTGATGGAGTATCCATTACAGGTGGAGCACTCCTATTGGTCGAGTATCTCTTTAAATGAGCTTGATAGCAGAAACATGTTTCTCCCTTAGGACGTTGTGTTTTCACTAAAATGTACATTTATAAAAGAGAAATTTATACTTCCTAGGTTTATGATCATTGTCTTTAAAAATGTTTGTAAAATTAAAAAAACAAACTTGTTTCTCTGAAGAAAAGGCAGCTTGATGTGTATCAGTATTTAAGTTATACGTCTTGCAGTCACTAACTGAGATGTGGGTTACAACATGTATCCGTCCCACTGAGAGTCGGGGAGGTTTTTTAATAGAAAAGGCCTCATAAACCCTCAGTCCTGGAGCTCTGTTCTGCTCAATTGGTATAAAACCCTCTTTGCATAAGTGTGTGCCAATATGGAAAATTAAAGGTAGTTAATAAAAAGCAGTGTTAAATCAATAGAAGCCATAAAAGTTACTGGGTAATATTGAAATGTAGAGGGCGAAGTAGGGGGTGGGGTGGGGGTGTTAACATGCTGGGCCTGAATTATCATGTTAATTTAATATCCAGTCTTTGAATAAAGCAGAATATCCAATAAAGGTCAATTAAGCAAGTAGCCTCCCATCTCCATTTAGAATTTTATGGTTTCGTTTAAATCATGAGGCTGGAGCTGGATCCGCGGGGCCCCTTCAGCTGCCGGAGACCTCCGGGATCCAACAAAGGTACGAGCTTTTCACATCTAATTTTACAATGGTGCTTAGTTTAGGTTGGGACAGCTGTGGGAATGTTGCTATCAGACTAATTTAAAATACTGGTTTTATTTTTGCTTTTTGGTTGCTACAGTGTGTTAATGTTGCGGTTAGCGCAGCTGCCAGATCCTGAGCGGCTCTGGTTCAGATATCAGTCTTCTTCCTTCAAGTTGTACCTGCATATTTTCTCCATGTACAGTACTCCAGTTTCAATTCAATTCAAAAATACTTTATTAATCCCAAAGGGAAATTAAATGTTGCTGTAACTCGTTATCCTCGTTTCATTAAGAGATGTTTTAGATACTGAAGGCTGTAGATAGGATCTCTTGTAAAGGTCCGTTCCACAGCAGATCCGAAGAAACTGGCCGCAGATGCCATCCAATCCATCCATCCAGACTCGGCTATCCTCTCAGTTCCCCCGGGCTGCAGGACCGCCCCAATGCCAGGCAGAACTCCTTCCAGAGCGATGGCCACTCCTCCCAGCATCCTGCTGAGCTCCTCATTGCTGAGGACAGCCGGCTGCAGGTGCCGGGGGACGATCCTGTCCTTCTGCTGTCACAAGCCGTATTTCCTGCCATTTCCAGTATCTCAGTAGTCAGGAACTCAAGCACAGCTGGCGGGGAGACAGGAATGCATCTACGGCACCTCCTTTTCAACTCATTTGAGTTTTGGGAATGCAGCTGAGATATCATTTGAGCTTTTGAGATGTTAATCAGCTGCCCCCAGTTAAAAATAAAAATAAACTTGATGTTATGGTTGCGCATCATAACAAATGTCCAAAACTAAAAATGTTGTTGTTTTCCTGCCTCAGTCCAAACACATGCATGTTGGGTTAGTAGTTCCAAATGAACCGTTGAAGCGGGTTTCTGTGAGCACAGTTGTATGTCATTGTGTTGTGTTTGTGACCTGCCAGCTGGATCGTCTCCTCTCACCCAATGAAAGCATCATCCCTCGTGTAATCCTGAGCTACATGAAGAACAAGTGAATGAGTGACGTTTTGTTGCTGCACTACCAGAACAACAAGATACTGTATCTGCACTAGCATGGCTGAAGGACGACCTAACAGAGAAGAGAAGTGCAGCTCACGCAGGTGTAAAGTGTGTTGGACGACAAAACATCAGGAATGTACAAAAGGTGAGTGAGAATGACAATAACATTTGAACACATTTTAACAAAGGCAAGATTTAAATATTTATATAGTTTTATATTCATCCCATTGGGTTCAGTTTGATGGTCAGAACAGTTAGCTGACCTTAGCAAACAAAAATGTCTATAAGTCTAATTTTACAGATATTGAGCTAAGATTTGGTGAGGTAGAAGCTGAGAGGCATCGCCACCATAAACACATCACAAAACGGCTTTGTTCAAAAATATGGCATGTGTGTAGCTAGTGCTGCTCACTCCATCAAGGGAGGTCAGTTTCATTTGAATTTATCATTTTATTTGACTGGAATGATAACATGGGGTGTTATGGTCATGTATGGCAGGCTCAAGCCTCAAATAACACAAAATGTCTGCAGGACATTTATTAGTGGATGAAGTGATATATTGATGGTTGGCAGCAGGATGAAATGTCTAGTTTAACACGTCGTAATGTTCTTTTACATCTGCTCTGTTGATTAACTTTATTTTAGCATTTGGTGATTGGTAGATTTTGTTTGCTAGCGCTCAGGGGTTCAAAGAAATTTAATTATGAGTCATTAAATTTAAAAAATTTTAGGCATGTGAAGACAAAAAAAACACGCTCTTGGACTTGAAACTATTTGCTGTCAGAAAACATTTTTTTGACTAACTGGATAGGTTTATTTTTTATTCTTTTAGACTGGCGAATACTCACCTCATCTGCAAAAGTTATATTCGTCAAGGTGAGCTGGACAAATTTAGTGGTTTGGCTTCAAACAAGTAGGCTGAGGGAGCACTACTGCCCCCTCGTGGAGACAGATAATTATTATTATTATTTTTATTTTTTAATGACAGAGCAGCATCTGGAGATGATGATCTTTGTTTGAAAGTTAGAAGACTGAAATAAAAAAAAGACCAAAGTCTAGTTGACAACATTTGATTGGTGGAAGATTTGCTCATAATAGTGCAGATGGTTGGAGTGTGTGAGCTTCAGCAAATATTTCTTTCCTCAGAAACAAATCTTTGAATCTTATTTTTAAACAAGAATCCTGCAACAAATTCAAACATTTAAAATGCAAAAAGTCTTTCAACTTACCATTCAAGAAGAAGGGCATTTGGGGTTAATGGTTTTTGTTGTGGGCCATAAACGAGTGTTCTTAAATCTCTTTGTGGCAGAAGTTTCACAAGATTGAGTTTGGGGCCTCGCTGTGGGTTATAAAACATCAAGTTTTGGAAGATTTTGCATAAAGAAAAAAGCTAACAATGTATTTTTTTCAGATGAAACAATAAAATTTAGTGTGGTTTTAAATGAATAATGTTATATAATATCCTGATGCATGCTCAATAATCCAGGTTAAAAAAAAATCTAAAATAGTTAAGTCTGGTCCTCTGGACATTCAAAAAGAAAAAAAGAAACGTTTCGTCTTTCATCTGAAAGACTTCTTCAGTCTGAGGTGCTGTATTCAGCTCAGTCTTATAAATAGCACCTTCTTGTAGTGGATCAACCAGTTTGCTGCTGACAACCAAAAACATGCATGTTAGGCTGATTGCTAACACTAAATTGTCCCTAGGTGTGAGTGAGAGAGTGAATGGTTGTTTGTCTCTATGTGTCCCTGTGATGGACTGGAGACCTATCCAGGGTGTCCCTAACCTCTCACATAGTGACTGCTGGATATGACCACAAGAGACCCCTGCAACCCAAAAAGGAAGAAGTGGATAAAAGATAATGGATGCATGAATATATATCAAATGCAACATGTACAAAAATAAGACAGTGCCAAAAACTTCAGGTTGTATTTGTATTACTTTTTGTTATATAACTTTGTATTTGTGTTATAAGTGACAGAATCATGTGTCCATGCTGCAGAATCATGTGTCCATGCTGCAGAA
>NC_056516.1:24829625-24839349 GCF_014905685.2 Nematolebias whitei
TGTGTCCATGCTGCAGAATCATGTGTCCATGCTGCAGAATCATGTGTGCAACAGAGTGAAGGCCTGAGATAAACAACAAAGGTGACTGTAAATGGGACAACGCCACACAGCTTCACATCAAGCCAGTAACCCATCAGCATATTCCAGGTGATTTGCTTCACGGATGTAGTCCCGTTTTTGCCTCCTCTAAGTGGATGCATTATCATTTTGTATGTCGCAAAAAAACGAGGAGCCCAAAAAATATGAATATGCGTTTACATCTGTGTTCGATTAATATGCACGCCTAAATCCACATCTCAGCACAAAGCTCATTTTCTGGCCATCTGTGGGATGGCTGGTAGAGGTAATGAATATTCTTTATGAATATGTTTTATTTCGTGAGGTGGTGATACATCATGGGCATGCCGTTATCCTTCTCTCCTCTAACTCTTTCTCTGCCTTTCTGAGGCATCACGGCATAGCTTGATGGGTTTAATTAGACTGAAAAGAGGGGGCTGGGTGCTTAGATGGAAGGACAGATGGAGGAAAAGCTGAGCGCAAAGAATGAGAAGAATATACATTTTATTGCACATTTCTCCCTTTTTCTCTAATAGGAGCCTTAATGGGCCACACACCTGCTCTGAGTGATGGTGCTGGAGAGAAATACGACTGAAGCTAATGGCTCTCATGACTTCTGCATTAACTAGTCCACAAGCACGATGTTCTTTTATTTAGCAACGTTATAAAGTGGATGGCATCACATGGGAGATCAGTCACTGTTGGGATCATTGTTCAATATGGCTCACAAGGTTGCCAAAAAAAATCCCAAAAATGCATCTTAGAGTGACAGTTCAGATACTTTACAGTGTGATTTGCTAAAAGGGTTATAAATGTTTAATATTTTTCTTGTATTTAACTTTTAAAACTAGCAAAATTTGAAGAAGATGAGTTAATTGAGTTTTCTAATTGTGTTGACAAGCTAATTGCGCATTTTTTTGTTTGTTTATTTGGTTATTTATTTGAATCCCCATTAGCCATTGCCGTAACAATGGCTACTCTTCCTGGGGTCCACATTACAAAAACTAAAATAAATAAATAAATTCTTACAAAGACAGTTACACACTCTTAATATAACAGTAGTAATATAGAATAGTATAATTTATTTGTAAATGTATAATTATAACGCTTTATATAATAAAATAATTTAGCATAGCTCTTTTAAACTTGTTACATTTAACACAGATGAAAGAAGAGTTCCAGTTTTTCATTCCTCTAAAAATAACAGTCTTTTTTTTGGTCCAGCATTCCTATCGCATGGTGGAAGAGTAAAACAACCTTTTAAAGCATGCCTTGTATTAAAATTATGTACAGTTTGGCTAAATAAAAGTTGATTCTATAAAACATTTGGTATCTTAGATACCACAATGTTTCTACAAAAGCATAAAAGGGCAATTTCAACCTTATTTTTAACCAAAGGCCAACTTAATTCTTTGTGCACACTGATAATATTTGTATATATGGAACAAGTCAGTGCTCATTCAAGCATAGATGGTTCCAAGTAGCCATCTTGGTAAAACTCCCATTTAGATTTTTTTTCACATTTTATGCAAACGCTATTATACCATCTTTTCCACAACTGCCAATTTTGCATTACATGTTTTTCACGGTAGAAATACAATATTTCTGCAGAAAATGTTGCTGCTGTACTATATACCTGCAAACAACATTAGAATTGAAAGTATAATGTGCGTAGTGCAAACGTGAGGACAATGTTTATAAATGAGCGTTTTTGTGATTAGCTTTGAAATCTTTGAGGTTGGCGTTTCAAGATGGCAGCAATCCACCTTTGTTTCAGCCACACTCAGGCTAACCATTAGCACATCAATGTGAACTAAATTAATCTATATTTCCCTAAGCTGAGGCCATCTATAATAGCTATCTACAACAGGTAAGATATTTACAGCCCATACCTTCTCTTTTCCACAAAACCCTGCCTTAACAGATCTGAACAATCTTTCTGAGTTTTACAATCCTGCCATAAAGTATTAAAATCACACGGTTCACACCAGTAAAATATGGCAACTATTTAATAACTTTTCACAGCGCTATATTTAATTATATTGCAGATGCATTTTTAGACTGTAGTTTAACAAAAAGAGACGGGGAGGTGGATTGTAGGATATCTCAGCCCTTTGGCGTTCTTATATGTCACATTGATGATTTAGACGTCAGTGACGGTTTTACCGTTCCTCCCGTGTCTCTGGGGCTTTGGCACAGTCCATTGGCAAGTCGTGTCCTTTAATGATTTATGATTGAAGTTAGCTCGTGAAGTCCCCAGAGGAGCCCCCACCCCTGCGCCCCGTGAGCAAGAGGACTGACCAGTTTTATGGCAGTACTGGGAATCAATTATGCTAATGGTGGCTAATGAATGCACTTTAGGGAACTGCTCCCTGCACTCAAGGGCCATTTTTCCCCATTTGCATATTGATGGCAGAAGGACAGTGGCCGCTCTCATCCGGTTGTGCTGAAACACTTTGGAAATGGACTTCTATCTTCCGTCTACACTTCTTTCTTTTCTTCGTCTTCTTTTTTTCTTTAATCGTTGCTTTATGAAGAGACCGTATGGAAAATAGTTGATTTAAATGATTTTGTCTAAGGATCGTGGTTATTTCAGATGAAATTTATTGTGTATTTGATATACTTTGGTGTCATTTAGTGACACTACAACAAACAAGAAATGATAAAACAGGCCCAAAGTGCAATCATTGTGCCCCAAGCACTAACTGATTTCTACTCCGCTTGCACACAAAAAACATGTATAATGATCTACGATTGCAATAAAAATGATGCCCTATGCACCACAGCATCACTAATATCTCCTGTATACAGTCTATGCTTGATCATTCATGCATTGTACATCCTGACCTCTACCGTGGCTCATTGCGTTAAAATGAACTAAACTGTGGCACATCGACTGCACAGGACATTTGTAAAAACAAGATTTTCTGAGGTTCGGACCTCTTGTTCACATGCAAATGAAGGTTTTGGTGAGAAGAATATTATTTTAAACAATTTCCAAAGAGAAAATTCTACCCGCTATAAGTTTGTGCCCCAAAACCCACAACAATTGATCTGTTTTTACCGTTTTATTCTCATCCTGTCAAGATCAAACTTTGATCGTGTGCTAGAAAATCTAACATTAAAGAAACTGAGTTCAGAACGTATCATTCGCCAATCTAAGGGTGATGTTTTGTCATATTTTGATATGAAGTTATTGTGTACAATTTTAATATTTCTGCATTTTTATTGTCAACATAATATGGTCTGAGATTTTCTTTAGACAGAAAGATATGTTTAATTTTTTTAAGGTAGTGTACATTGGCCTTATACAATGAATGGTGAGTTGTTTTCAATGACACTTCACATTATTCCTGAATTTTGTTCGTTGGTATTAAAGTGTCTTTAGGACTCGTTCAGATGTGAATGGACGTCTTGGAGTCATGGTCTGCTGTGAAAATGGTGTCTTATAATCTCTGATGCCTCAAAGCAAACTTAGACAATAATGTGGATATTGTTTTTATTGCATGTTGTGGATCGGGCAACTTTTCAGCTTTTCACTGTATTTATACATCGTTTAAACAGAAGGTGAAATCGTCTTTTCAACAAAGATGTTTTTTTAAATAAAAGGTGAAAATGATCTGAGCTTGATTTATTTCTCAATGGGGTTTTTTTATTTTAATTTAGTAATTGTGTTAATCAAGTTGCTTGGTAAGGTCAATGACAAAAACATATTTGGGGGGTGTTCTGTATTTTACAGTAGTGATGTGTGATGAATTAAAAGAGAAACGTTTTATGACTCATCACGTTCTGTTCTGCATATTTCAACCGTTCTCAGCAGAGTTTATGGCACACATTTTTTTAAGTAGGCACAGAAAATTATAAATTTCACATTGAGATAAAGTTGCATAGAGTATTGTGCGTGAACGTGACACTTTAGCTCATACACAAGCAGCAAGAAATATTTAAACAATAATAGCAACTTGTCACTCTTAAATTATCAATCATGTATTTTCTTTTACGAATACACAAGGGAAAACTGGCACAAAAATATACTCCTATAAATGTTTCTAGTGTGCAGGACTTAATTTGTAAACCAATTGATGCTTGAACACAAATAGGGGGTGTATGTGTTGGGGGGGGGGGGGGGGTTCCTCCCGCAGAAAATTTGGAATAAGAGAGATGCCATTTCCTGCCTTTTGGTGTATTTTAACAGGTTGTGAAACATCTGTAAACATTTGATTAAACTGATTTAAAAGCAGGTCTCTCTTGTAAATGAGTCCTCGAGGCTGACAACCTGTGAAAATAAAGGTTGAATTGAAATTATTATTTTAGAGAGCAGTCAATAGAGCAGCTCTGATTCTGTCAAGCGACCCCCCCCCCACACCCCTGCACACACACACTGTCCGACCCGAACTCTTCACAGCTGAATTCAGTCGTTCTGCTCCAATCTCAATCACCACAGCCTTCAGGTGCTTCAACTCTCTGCTGTCCAGCTAAAGGCAATCCATCCATTTATTTTATGAAAGTAAATTGACTTTTCAACATTTTTATCGCTGTTAATTTGACAAATTAGTGCCGCTGTTTTGATACGTTATGTAATGTGAATAATACACAATGAACATTTCACTCGTATTATTATTTTATTTTTTTTACTGTAAGCTTTTTTATTTATCATCTTTGAGATGTATGCATGAGTTCAGACACATCACCAGTTGTGTGCACTCTGCAGAGATGCCTGGAGACGCTCCTGTGCGTAAAACATGCACGGTCTGCAGGGCGCACAGCTGAAGGTGGATGAAGACGCTCATCCCCGCGCGGGACATGCCGCATGTGGTTCGCATCTCTGCTGGTCAGGAGCGTGTGCGTGAGCTGGTGCGCATAGTGCGGCTGGAACATCCGCTCCACAGCACGTCTCCTCTCGTTGTAATTTTAATAAATAATCAAAATTAAAATACGCAATGACTTCGGGCTTTTATGGGCGGAGATTTGAGTTGCCGGATTCGAGCGATCAAAATGAGAGCATTCTCGAATCTTGTTCCGGCAGGATCCGGCTCATATTAACCAATGCTTGTGTGACAACGACAAGGCAGTGAGCTTCATTGAGTAATAACTGGAAGAGAAGTGACCAGAGAATAGATTACAAACAAATTATTTTAGCACAGATGTTGAACTACCACACCCAGCCAGTAGGTGGCGAGAGCGTCCATGTTTACGACGCATTAAAAACGCAGAGAAAGAATGTTCCTAGCTTGGCTTAAGGTTTTTGAAAAAATAGTTGTTTCTCTGTCATTACTATTTTAGCACAGAAGGACAGATGAATAAATAAATAAATAAAAAACAATTGAAACAGCTCCATTAGTGTTTTAGTTTCCAGGACCCCAAGTATGTGCAAAATTATGGCATTGTTTCTCAACAGCCTAATTATTTTGAGCTCACACGGAAACACCAAAAACTACGTGAAAAATAAAAAAAGTTTTTCTCACCATAAACACAGGTTGCAATTGAAAAAGAGGATTTAACGCAGCAGAATATCTCAATTTTCTCCATTCCATTTTTTCAACAATCTGCCGTGTTGTAGGGAGGGTCTGACCATGAAGCTCATACTGTCTTCACCCATAATATTCTCTCACCCAAGCCTCTTCTTGTTTTACCCAGTCTGAAGTCATTTTCAATTAAGGCCTTTTTTGTGGTCAGTGGGTCAGAAGTTCTGGAAGTGCTTGAGCAGCTCCTAATGGATACACACTGTACAGATTAGGAGGAATAATGGCGAGACCTTTTACTGCCCCTAAAGTTAACATGCATTTAAGCTGTCTGTTTGTAAAGATGAATGTCGGCCTACAGTCCCTCTCACCCCATTTAAATGCATTAAAGTGAATAATGCCAGAGGAAGAGAGAAATCATTTTGACTGATGTGTTTCAGTCAAGTAAAGAAGGCTATGAATATGAAAAAAGCTATGAATAAAACATAATGTGATACAGCAAAATGCATATACATATATTTTTATGTACATATATCGCATAAAAAGTAGTAAAGCTGAAACATAGCAGTGATAAACAAAAGTTTAACTTTCGTTCTGGTTCATTTAAAAAAGCTAACCTGAAATAGAGTAAAAGAATGAATTAATAAACGACTTAAAGTTCTTATTTTTACTCAGGTCATAAAGTGTCATACCTGTGTCAGGCAAAGTTTTACTAATAAACTTGCTGAAACTTCCCCGTGTGATGTCATCACTCTGTGGAATAAACAGAAACTGACAGGCAGTGTTGGAGGCTCCCTCTAATTTGCTCTGGTGACATTTTCTTCTCCACGTCCTTGGAGGAGGGAAAAGAGCAGCAAAGACGGTCTGAAAAAGAGGTGTTTGGAGGAAGGGAGAGAGGCAGCGATGGCCAAGCAGACACTAATGAACGCAGACAACAAAGACCCTAACCTGAGCTCCGAGCCCCCCCGAGACACGGAGAGGGTTTTCAGTGGGTCAATAAAAGCACTGGACCGTGCCCGCGTCTGTTTGCCCTTCAAGCACCCGCTTAACTATGGAGTGAGGGTTTTTGTTCAAGGTTGCTTGAGTTAAAGGGGAATAACTGATTTTCATGGAGGATTCATGGTGGCTTTATGTGAAAACAACTCAACGTACTGTACATTTTCAAAAAAAAAAGGATTGTTCAGATAGTTTAAAGTGCAGCTCTGTGGAAAGGTTTTGAACAATTAGTGTCTTACCTGCTATAGATTGCTCTTTGATCAACCTCATTGAAGAAAGAGTTTCATTCTGAATGGATTGATGAACTAATGAAGGGTTCAAGTGGAACATAGAAATGTAAAGAACCTTTCATTTTTAAATTTACGACGCTATTAAATAAACCTTTACACCATCAGTTCCACAGTACACGGCTATTTCTGCTAAAATATCGTGATATTCCTGCAGGAAGTCCCAAAGGCTGCAAACCAAGTGCCGCAACTAGCTGCTACTGCATGCGTGCAAACAACCACATCTTTATATGTAAATAATTGACAACAGTGTTCGTTTGTAAAACTGCATTAGCTTGAACTATTATGAAATTTATGAGACTGAAGTTGTTTTATAATGGCAGCAATCCACTTTGGTCTTGGTCCAGATTAGCTGTTAGCTCATCCATACAGGTAGGTAGGTATCAATCCCAGGAAATTTGAGGCATCCTGTAGCATTTTCTAATTGTACAGAAAAAAATACATATTAATAATCAAAAATAAGCAGAATACACAAATTTGAAAAGGACAAATATGCACATGCACATGCACAACCTACAGACCTACAGTCAAAAATAAATTATACATGTTCAAAATGTGATTCTTCAAAGAGCTGCCTGCAACAGGTAAGATGTTATTTGTTTATAATCTTTCCACAGAACCAGCTATCCCTTCTTGTAAAACTTAAGAAAAGGAACAAGTCTATGATAGTAGTTGGGTTTTATTTACTGATGTAACAAAATCTTGTTTGATTGAAAAGTTCAACGCAACAAATCCGATAACGTCACCACCATTTTGAAAGATCTGGGAATTCTGCTTTATTTTATTAGAAAATACTCCAGGGTGGCGATTGACATGCATAAGAAAATCAATTGATTCTCACTTGAAGGACTGTACAATGAAGTATGAAGAAAAAGGTATATTTCCCACTGGAGTTACAAATTGGAGCTAATTTCTTTCAGAGATCAGTGCTGCGTACCTCAAGCCAAATCAGAAGAAAACAGCAGTGAGAGCAAAGTTAGCTCAAATCAGCATGATGAGATATTGACTCTTGGCTTGTAACTTAATTTTATGCATCAAGAGGCAAACAAGATATCACACTGTTCATAATCCTGAGCATCATGCCTCAAACAGACTCCCAACTGATTTTGATGGGAAAGGAGAGGGTGACGTCTGGGGTGTGCACACCACGAAGCATACCTCAAAGAGAAGGGGCTCAACACACATGTATATTTGTCAGCATGGGGGGGGGGATACTTGGCTGCCCCATCAAGCACCTCCACATCTCACATATGTCACTGCCAATCTGTTCAACAGGCCAGTGCTGTCCTGCCGCTGCAGTGCAAAGTGAAAAAACAGACAGAGCTGAAGACTGAAGAGGACGCAGACAGATGAAGACAGCAAGAGGCTGTGAGGAGTGTATAAAACAGCAGATAACGCTGCAGGTGGCCGCAACCTTTTACATATTAATTTTTACTTTAGAAACGGCACCATCTGTTCTTTAGGAAAGTCACATGCATAATGTGGGGAAAAAAATGCTATCAATGTTGAAAACATTTACAAGCAGCCAAGGCAAATTACTTAACAGCCATAGGATTCTTTAAAAACCCAGACTGACAGGCAGCTGTTCTACTGTGTGTTGTCATATTTAGGGATTTTAAATGGTGTTTTGGGTTACTGGGGAATGCTGAATACTGTAAACACGTTATGTTAAAAAATGAGTCAGAAGGATCTTTTTATGCATAAAAATGAGAACCCACTTGTAACATGCAAGAATGTCTAAGCCAAAGCTTAAGCTGCACTGCCCTCATGTGGCTGAATTATGCAACTACACCAAACCAAAAAAAATGTTTTGTTTGTGTTATTTCTTTGTAAATCAGTCAGCATCAATGAATATTTGAAACACCATCAGTTATTGATATATAACCATTGGGCAACAGTGTACAAAGTGGTATTAAATTAAATTAAATTGACATTCGGAAGCTCTTCTGTGGATGTGTACTGCTTTTATGTTGATTCCTGTCATGATTATCCCATCCTGCTCTCATATTGCTGAGGCTCAGGTCGTAAAAAGGCCAGTGTATGACAGATCGATTTCCACTCTTTGTTTTTCGGACTATGATTTCAAACTATATTCTCCAATTTTTAAACACCTTTGAATCATGGCTCAACTAAATGATGCATTTCTCAGATACTGTGCGACTACAAAAATGAAAACTTTCAAATATTTTTTTGAAACTTTGGAAATGTATTGCTCAAAATCATTTTAAAAGGCTACAGGAAAGTCTGGCTTTTTTTTTTTAGTTAAAAAAAACTGTTCAGGGACATAAGAGAGGCCTAAAATGTCTCCATATTTTCTGCAACATCTCATTTTATCCAGGCACATCAAGGTCAGTTTAACATAGTAATATTTCATAACATTTCATTTTAAAAAGTTATATGCCTCAAAAGATACAGGATACGTGTTAGTTTTTGATTAAAACACTAAACAATTTAAACATTCAGCTTTAATTACTGGTAAGCCATTGCAATGATAAGATTCTACCACAGGCTTTTTAAAAGTAATTTATGCTCATATCAGCCCTACCAGACTGTACGAACCAAGTTCTCCCGGGATCCCAGGCACAAAACTCAATGCAACGGCTGTGTTTTACATCTCCAGTCTGTTACAGTGGAATCTCCCCTGCTTCAATTCCACGGATGATTAAGCGTGATAATTAAGAATTTTGGACATTTTCCACAGAGGAGCAGACGCGGCAGCTGGTGACATTCATGCATTCCTAAACACAGAGGAGGGAATTACAATAAGGCCTCCATTCATTTCAGTGATCACAGAGTCTGCTGTTGGCACAAGTTCAAAAACAGAGCATTTGTAACACTCTTTGTTGCACAAAACCTTAATCTATTTTTAGAATTAAAGAAATCAAAAAAGCAGGGGGTATATTTGGATGTGAAATTTTCAGA
>NC_056516.1:24844349-24886986 GCF_014905685.2 Nematolebias whitei
AAACCCTTCCCACACTCTTGCAGTGTTCTAAACTCTTAAACCTACATCATTTTAACAACATACATACAGTGCTGTATGTGTAGCTACTAAATTTTACTTCCCAGGCTCTGCAGAACAGCAGCAGCTCGGTTCCGTTTCTGCAGACTGACCTTGCAGCGACAAAGCCCACAATCAATGTTCTAAACTCTTAAACCTACTAATTATAACAACAAACGTATATGTAGCTACTAAATTTTTCTCACTAGTTCTGCAGAACAGCAGCAGCTCGGTTCCATTCCAACTTGGTTCCATTTTTGCGGACCTACCCTGCCGGTTCTGGTCAGCTCTCTGGCTCGGGGTAATGGTGGTGGGCTCCGGATGGAACGCTGGACTTTCGGCAGCGTGCGTCCTGCTCGGAACTCGGCTTGTGGGCCGGCTACCAGCTCTCAAGATTCACCGATGGGTCTGGAGGTCCAGTTCTGCTCCAGTTCTGGTCCGGTTCAGTGGGTTCCGTGCGGCTCTCTGAATCCGCTGGGCGCAGAAGTCACTGTAATAAGCACCAAACTTTTTCCGATCAGAGCAAATCTTTCCCTCTACATATTTCAGCAGAAAGCAACAGTGCTTCTGGGCAGGGATCTGTTGGCTTCTGGGAAATGTAGTCCTTATGAGTGGCGATACAGTGTAGGCTTATTGAGAGAAATCTACAAAATGGCAGCGCCTGTCTGAAGTATTTTATTTTTTTTGTTAACTTTTTACTGTACAGTGTCCAGTACTGTCCCACTCACGTGATTATATTAAAGTTGACAATCGTGTCGTGTACATTTTTTTTTCGTGTTCAAACTTTGAAAAACCGCGAAAGAGTGAGTCAGCGAAAGTCGAACCGCGAAGGAGCGAGGGACTACTGTAGCATGACTCCAAATGTTCAGGGTAAAAAATAATTAATTATTGTTAAAATACTTAATAATTGTTCAAAAATAATTCTAACAGCATAGATCCAGAGTTTTGGTTCTGTGCTCACAAATAATTTGCACCATCGCTGTAGAAATGTACTTAAAAGATGAGCAGGAGATTTTTGTGAGTTTAAATGCTGCTTTTTTGCAGAACTTACTATTTCCAGAAACTGGAAGGCCCAGAGAACCTCAGCTGCTTGTTTAGAGTCATGTTTACTCAATAAATGGTTCCTTCATCATGTCCACATGAGGAACATTTACTAAGAAACGTGTCCCGCAAGTCCTCTGGACTGAATGCGTCATCATACGTAATGTATTGTGTGTGAGACTGTTGTTCCATTAAAGGCTACGCTGGCTTTTTGAACACCTTCTGTTTTTTTTATTTGATCAACCTGAAGGTTTTGTTTAATTTGCTCCCAGTATCTGTCCACACCCTTTAACTCAACTTTAAAGTTACCTAAAGAGAATCCTGAACAATGGCATCAGTCACGCTCGCTACTTTGCCATGTTTACCAGCTTTTGAGAGGGAAGTGCTTTTATTTTTGGAAAGAAAGTGTGAAGTTAAGAAAACAAAAGGATCAAACCAATATTGAGTAATGCGAGGTTCCTCCTGCAGATGCCCTTGTGCTATTTCCCGCACCCTTTATGTGTTTATGCACTGAATCATCTCCCTTTCATTCATATCGAAACGAAACTCACTGAGACAAGGCTGTTTTACAATGACTCATCTATGAGACATGGGAGATTGAACCTTCTGAAACAGGCACAATGACAGGCATGAAGATTATCCTGATCCAGAGTTGTTTTTTTAATGCTTATTCTTGTACAGTAAAAACCAGTGGTCTCATTGAAATGTCAGAGTCAGAACTGTGTTGCTTTCACTATGTAAGCACGTCACCAAACTAGTTGTTGATTTGAACTACTCCCAGCTCTCAAGTATTTCATCTTGAGGGTGTGTCTTTGATATGATGCATACAAAACTTTGTTGGTGGGTTATTATTATTTTTTTTGTTTTTGTGGAAAAACTGAGTGCACCCTACGTCTTTGGCAGGTGTTCAGGAGTTCGTTGCGCCCACTTGACTACCACTCACGTTTGGACATAGTGCGAGCCAACTCCAAAACATCTCTTGATCAGACTGGGTCCTTCATGAGCACAGCAGGGACTTTCCAGGTACGATCAAACATTCTAGGAGTCTCACATAGGCCTGTCACAATAACAAATTTTGCTGGGCGATTACTGGTAATTGTCTCAGAAATTATTGCGATAAACGATAATATTGTTGGAAATTTGACAATAATTAGTATTGTCAAATTTAAGAAGAAATTTTGGTTAATTTTTGCATGTAGTGCCTTTTTTTGACCACTGGGTAAGACTGTTTGAACCAAAAGATGGATAGTGAGGGAACGAGCAGCGTGTCTCTTTAAGAAAAATGGGAGGGCGGCCCCTTGACGTGACATGGGTTGTCTCTCTTTGGTTCTCAAAATGGTGGATGTTCGGTGTGGTTTGAGCATAGCATTTGTCGCACAAAGCTTTCAATAAAAAAAATCAGTAAACAAGTTCTCAACTTCTTTTTGCACAGAAAACAAGTTTTTACACGAAGGCACAGGTTTCAACTGTGAATTTTGGAGTTTCGACAAGACGGAGGTCCCCCCCCCCCCCCCCGAGGTCGGCCTGTTACCTGTTCGTAGCTTAGCTTCTCAGTTTAGCTGCTTTGAACTGTCCAAAAACGTGATTTTTGGACATTAAAATGGATTTTAAAGAGAAAGGGAGGGGTCAGTGAAGAGCACCGGAGTTGAGCCTTTTGTCATCCAGTGTCTTCAGTAGAAAGAGAGAGACACAAAGAAACGATAAAGCAAATAAATAAAACTGAGGTTGATCATTTTCATTTATCATGCGATTAATTGATTTATCGTTTATTGTGACAGGCCTAGTCTCACAGTCTCTAAACATCGTAACACAAAGCAGAAGTTCCCTAAAAGTTCCCTCTCCACCCATAATTAGTTTGCTACTTATCTATTTTTATACCCTTTGACTGTTGCGTAAGTTTATTGTGATGATAAAGCACTTGACCCTTCACTTTTTTAAAAACGGTGGCCTTCCTCGTGCCAGCACAGAGTGATGCTCAGTAACAGGAAGTCTTATCAGCTGTCTCAGGAAAACCATCTCCCAATTTGTCGTTTATTTTATATTTCTGCACGTCACAATCTGCCAGTCGCATCATCCTTTTCCTCCCACATTCAAATTATACCCATCATCCCTACATTGCATTATCTGAACAGCAATTTGTCAGTTTATCTCTGAATGGAAACCATTATTCTGAATTGGTTTTTGTCACTGAATAGGTTCAGATATCCGTCCAGATTGGGGCTTTCAGAGGCAGATTTCTGCACACACTTGTCACACCGGTGGACCTCATATTTGTCTCATAGTGTGAGATTAAACTCTGCCCATGAGCTTTGGGTCCTGTTTGCATAAGGGATAAAACTAGAAAAGCAATCTTAGAAGTACAACTCTTGAGGAATGTGGTCTCGTTTCACTTGAGGGCGTGCTCCTTTCCTGAAACCTGTATTATCACTGTCCATGAACCGCAAACTGCAGACACAGAAATGTTCTGGATGCCACGAAACGTGCGTAATGACTGCCCTGCAAAATGTTTTAGTCGCGCAGTTACTGTTAATTTGTTGTCACAGCAACAAAGAGCTTTCAGCCGCCAGACGAGGAGAGAGGAGGAGGAAGGGGACGACGCCGAGGACGGATCTGAAGAGGAGGAGGGCGATGAGGATGAAGAGGAGGAAACCGATGATGAACATTAAAGTCATTAAACTATTGTAGTCCTTTGTGCTCGTCAGAAAAAGGATAACAAAAGGTGTAATAACTGCTTTACATCAAAGTGCTGAGTCATTGCCAAAGCCCTTTCACCCTCATGCAACAGTATTATGGTGTTAATGTTTAGTAAAGAGAACGGCATCTGCTGTTTAAACTACAGCCAGTCATTATGTTTGGAGTATTTTATATCAATTTCAAAAAGTGCATTACCGGTACATTTGTATGTTTTTGTATTGTTCAAGTGAAACTCGACTCTGTAATAAAAAGTACGTGTTGTACCCTCACTCAGTTTGTCCGGAAAAAAAACAACGGAGCTTGATTTTTTTTTTTTTGAAATTGTTGCGAGTGTGAATCAGTCTAAGTGACAGTAGTTACGTGAGAACTGCAGTTAAAAGTGACTCATCTCTACCACAGACATACAAAAATGAAAACAATGGGAGTCTGGGACTTCTTGCACTGAAATGTCTGCGTTCATCTGAAGACATATTTATACACGTTTCTAACTTTAAATACACCCGTGTGTGCCATATGGAGCTTAATGTAATCACCATGCTTGTATTTTACACTGTCAGGCACATTTGCTGCTGTGTCTGCTGATGGCTCCTTTCTGTCTTGCATGAGTCACTCAGCACATTCTCTGTCTGCTGCCCATGTCATCATGGATTCTTTTCTATGCACACATCTGGAAAACACAATTATATGCTCCTATATGCAAAAATGGAAAGAATTCCCTTTTTTATGTATTCAAACAAAACAGGAGGGCTACCAAAACCTGCCTTACAGCAACATTTATCATCTCAATGCCTTTGACTAAAAGGTGCGTAGGTGGTGTGTCACGAAACCCCTGCACAAACAGCACCCTAATGCATGTAAAGGTTAATGTGTATGCACACTAACACGCACTCTCCGTTTGTCTTTAGTATACTGAATGGCCTGTGTTGCAGTGACTCATCAACTGTAAAATGTTTTGGGGGGTGGGGGGGTGAGTCAGAGAGCTTTTCCAATCGCATATAAACCTCCACTCCCCGATCACAGCGGAAGAATGACTTTTAAAAAAAGAAAGAGAGCCTTAAAGGAACAAAACGTACGGTAGTCAGGGTGGTTAAAGTGTTGAAAACCTACCTGTTAAGAAAACATTTCAGGTGCCAAAGGGCGAAGAAAAAATGTAGTTCGGTCTTATTGGCTGTAAAGCACTTATGAAAACAAGAGAGAGCTGCGAAAGAAATGAGGGACATCTGAGAGGTCACTCGTAGCTCCAGGTTTTTATGATTGACTCACAGCCCCTTGGTGTCATGCCACTCCTATCAAACCTAAACACCTGCGGCGTGCATCAACCACCGCACGACTCCGTGCAGCTGCCTCCATGTGCAGCGTCTTTCCCCTGAGCCACTGATCTCACTTTGCCAGAAGCCTTTTTTTCTAAACGAACAAACTGTTTTTCATCTGAAGATATGCAGGAATAAATTCTGCAACGATAGGTTTGAAAATATGTAAACATAGGCATCCACAACTGAATATGTTATACATAAAAACATTGATGTTGTGAAGTTTAAGTAAAGGCCTGTGTAAAAAAAAACAAAAAAAATGTAGCACTACCCTTAATCACCACCAGAGGGCGACGTTTAAAAGTTAGTTTTTTCTTTGCCTGGACAGTTTTTAGAATGAGACATTGTGTTCTTTTTCACCCTGTGGATAGCTGCAGTGTATGAATTCTGCCTCAAGCAGACTGATAATCAAAACCACTAAGATTAGCTTTTCAAAACTGTACAAAATATGATGCATTTTTATTAAGAAACTGTCTCGTTAAAGTTATAGCCGAGTTGAGGCCTTTTCATCTATACCAGGAGTTCCAGGGGAATTTTTGGAGACGGATAAGGATTCATGCTGACACAGATGTACATTTTTAGAGCAAACCTCTGTTATTTCCTCATCCTGTCTTAATGCGTTGTACATTCTCCTGTGAGTCCATACTGAGACGTCAGACTTAATAGAATCGGTTTCTGTGGTGCAAAAAGACGTTTCTGCTTTTCTTATAGTTCTCATTGCACACAAAAGAGAAAGGATTCCCTCCTCTCTCCGTCTGACTCATCTGCTATCCTCCCCAGTAAAGGTTGTGCATAACTCTTGTCTATGTGTGCATTTGAATGAAGCGCAAAAATCAGGGAAGTGAATGTATTTGTACGTGTGTCACTTTTGCTGCTCATATTTTAATCACTTTGGAACATTTGGTGAGAGGAAGCTGTGTTTGTGCGTGGATGTTTAGGGGATTGGCCATATATACATATGTGAAAAATATGCGAATGTGTGCGACAAAATTTTGTTTGGAATATTAAACACGGTGTCGTGCTTGCGGCTGTTATAAAGTCGAGAAGCAGCATAGCCATAGTGTGATTCACGCACTGACTCACTGTGTATGTTTGTGTGCATGTGTCTGAGTGTGTGTGACAGTGTGTCTAAAACTACACGTCGTCTCTGGCAGACCTGTTCTGTTGCTGCTGGTGCTCTAAGAACTCTGAGCCCAGCCACATTCCCAGGAGTTTACACCAACGAACAAGGTTAGAGGTGTATTTATGAAAGTGTCCTGGCAGCAAAGGTTCTGTGGCGATGTCAGACAAAAGGTCCACATACTGTACTGATAATAACTTTTCTAATTACAATAAGTTTAGCAGATAACAACAAAAAAAACTTTTCTAGTTTCTAAATTTGCAAAAACGATGAAAAATGAAGTTGCAGTTTTCTGAATATTTTAATTGTCTGGACTTTGACTAAACTGTTGCAACACCTTGATGATTTTATTATTTTATTTATATTTGGTAGCTTTTTTTGTTGTTGTATATTTGCAGGAATGTTAGGGATCTATGTTTGTTTGTAAGTTCAAAAAAAAAGCTGTGGTTGGCAGTAAGAGGTCACACTCTATCGCACAGGGGTTCCTCAAGGATGTGTGCTCAGTCCGTTGGTCTTCACCCTGCTGCTGGGACATGACTTTACCCCAATGGTGGATCTCATCAGTAATGATGATGATACATCTTACAGAGCTAAGGCGGAATGGTTGATGAGATCATATGGAGACAATAACAAACAGATACCTTGCCAAGAAAACTCAGCAGAGGATGCATTTCCTCAGAAGAATGAAGTATGCTTAAATTACCCCTTCCTTCCTCACCACCTTGTAACAGGGCACTATTTAGAACATCCTGACCAGCTGTATCACCACCTGCAGCAGCTGATTTACAGAAACACCCCGTAACATGTGATTAGAATGGCTGAGTCTTTGTGTCTAACTGTCCTTAGTTACTTTCTCTGAAGAAATGCAAGCTTAAAAAATAATTTAAGAGATTGCTTTCACCCTGCTCACAAGCTGTTTAAACTCCTGCCATCTGGAAGACAACACTGCTTCATAAAATCAAGAGCAACCAAAATCCTCAGGCAATAATGCTGCTAATCATCAGCTAAATAATCACAACCTCACCACGGCGTTCAATAATTGGTGAGGAGTTGATGTGCTTTTTTGAAGACTATTACTTCTAAATGTTCTTGCTGATGTTTTCACAAGCAACTAAAGGGAAAGTACTAGCGTTTTTCCACATACTCCTTGTACATTTAACCTTTTTTTTTTGTTTTTAAGTATTCTTTATCTAGTTTTAAAACTTGGCAAGTCTCAGATGATTTCAGATGTTTATTGAGAACAGCATATGAGTGTAGCTATGCTTCTAATCTTATGTTTTATTTTTTGACAAAACGTTAAGCTTCCGTTGTCAGTGTCTTGACAATGTGTGCAAAGCAGGAACTCATCCTCCTTTTTCTTTGATTTATACACCAACATAAAAGGCAGTGTACCTGTTGTCAAGGGCAGTAAGTCATAACAGTTATTGTAAAGTATCTGATGTACATTCCTGTATCCCTGGAACAAACATAAATCAAGGGATGCTTGTGCTTCAAACAAGGGTACAGTATTGTAAATTTGTACTGGTATGCGTCAACCTTGCACACTGCTGTCATATATCATCTGATGGTGATAAACGGGAAAGAGACTTATTTACTTTCAGATGTCTGATAGCCATGTCATTTGGTTATCCCCATTCAGTATAAATCACTGTTCGCAAGGTGGAAGTGAGAAATACGATGCACCATTTTTGTGTGGGTGTGCGTTTGTTACAGGTTGCTTTTATACCCTCACAAATGTAAAACGACTGCCGTGGATGGAAAAAATAATTTTAAACGAGTATGAATTTTTCATATTCTGTGATTTTGTTAGTTTTTTTTTTCCTTAGTTTATTCAGGAAGTGGAATGAAACTAGTATCAAGTTTTAAGAAAAGATTTTAAGTTAGCTCTTCAATAGATGGAAAATCTGTAGCCGATCTCAAAAGTAAGAAGGATACCAGGTCTGAGATCCATTTGAAAACAATTAAAGGACTTTTAAAAACTAATGCAAAATACAAAACAGTGCACTTTGAAACAACTGGATACATCGATCCGTGAGGGATTCTTGAGTCTAAGATACGAACTGGAAGCATAAAAGCTTGACTCAATAACATGTTTGATTGGACCATCAGATACATTTCTCACCAACGCAACTGAAAACATTTGGGGAACCAAACTGCAAACGAGGTCCGATTGTGGTTGGATTCTAAGAATTTTGGAGCTACGTGAGCTTGTTAGGCAATCTGTCATGTTTACAAGACTACTGAGAGCTGTGGGTTCCATTGGTAGGTAATGCAATTATTTTTATTTACTCTTTATTTATACAAGTAATTAATTTCTTGATTAAGAGAAAGCGTACAAAGAAAAGAATAGGCCTAAGACTAATCCAGTTGGCATCCCACAAATCAGCCAATCTGTTGAAAAGGTCAAGTTACTCAGAGTCAAAAAAGGTTTCATCAGAGGTTACAGGTCAACAATGTGTTGTAGATGACAGTATTAAAGGGAGATTTTAACTCTAAAATAAAAATAAATTGATCACTCCATTTTTGCACTTAAAATAGAATAACTGTGAATTTAACAGAAGCAGCTCCTGTGCTATCTGTACTTCAGAACCAGACAGAAAGCAACTTGGGGCATTGGTATTATTATTAATCAAAACTATGATTTGCTGAAAAAATAAACAGATTGGCTGTCACTTAAGTTATTATAGTAAGGCTGTCCTCAAAGTAGGGTCAAAACTCTTAAAAAAAAACATTTAAAACTGATCATATAGTGTTCATAAATGGTTTATTTTTATTTTTAAGCATCCTGAGGAAGTACTGTATTTTTGAATCATCTTAACCACGGTGTAGATACTGTATGTGATGACTCGTATATTTCCAGAAACCTTTAGCAGCTTCCAACTCCTTAGCTCCACTGAGACATTGGTTTGAATCTTGGTTTTCTTTTTATCTGAAGTTAGTGATCATGTTGGCGCTGAATAGCAATTGTTGGCTGCACGTCGAGGCTTTTGATTTCATCTCAGCATGAAGTCTCAAAATGTTTGTAATCTGACTGATGATGGTGATGAGATGCTCCTTGGGGGTTTTATCGATGTGCGCTGTTAAGGGAGTGCTGTTTTCTGTTGGAGGTTGCACAATGTTTAGTTGAAGGGTACATGTCAAAGTAGCATCTTCATGATAGCCAGGTTCCAAGGTTTCCCTGCAAAAAATTGCAAATACCATAAATAAAGACTATGCCAGTATCTTTTAAAATACTTTATTCATAGGAAAGGAAGTGTGGCACATTTAATAAATGCATAATGCAAATGCAGCAATGCATTTCTTTTAAACTGAACTCAAATCTGCTACTTGTTCCAGATCTCAGGTAAGTTTCATTTCACAAGAATGTGCAAAGTGGCTGAAAGTGAACATAGGGTCATGAGGGCTGGAAAAACATTTTTGTCCCTCTTGCACAACACTGACAGCATTCTCCTTACACATTTTGAAAAATTTTGAACATAGTGTTTCCCTTTAATGCCGCACTGCCCCGCTCCACCCCCTGTTCTGTCACTTTCCCCAGACTTTAAAAAAAAAAAGCCATATAGTCAAACCAAAGATAAAATCTGACATGAGAAATTTTCCGGCCCAACTTAGGTCACAGTGGGAAGGTTAAAGCCAAACTTGGTGCCCAGAGTCATTGAGCGATGTGTTTAAGTGTCTCTCGGGGACACTTTAATGCATCGCCGCATGGCAAAACACAAGATGGAAAAGAGCAAAATAACAGTTTCTTCTATGTGGAGATGACTTTGTCAGGGAAAATAGCCTCTGAGGAGTTTTTACTTGTAGATTTTACTGACTATACTGATTATCACACATGTCAAACCATTAAGTGGAGCAACAGTTCAGCATGCCTCTATTTAAACAACTAACAGAAAACGACATATCAGATAAGAGAGAGACTCATGATTAGTCAATATACAGACTTTCACAATGAATTCAGACCATATAAACAAATCCTTGTACCTACACACACACACTGTACAATTGTATGTAGGACAGCCTGGGAACAGCTAGTCCACTGATGATGTCTATCCCATGAGGGTTTTTAGTACAGCACAGAGGAATGCAGGCTCTCTGCTCCTATGACTGACCTGCACTGTCACACGCAGAGACACAAACACACATGGAGCCACTCTACAGTCTGAGAGCTACCCTCTTACACACCAACGAGACGTGAAAGACGGCATCCAAGAAACGGGGAACTTGTAATTTAGGAGGCACCGCATTAGAAACAAACATAACGAGCTCCCTGGGGAATTTGACACTAATTCGAGATGGGAGCGAGTAAAGGCAGGAAGACGGAAGGGGGGTGGGGGGGCAGGCTTTAAAAACAGAGCAAGAGGGGGGGGTAAATAAACAAGGGCACCAAGAGGTCAGAGTGTGAACAAGACATTGAGACATAAATCTCAGAGTTTTATTTGCACGTAAAGTTTGTTCTTGTGATTGAGACGTGAGAGCCAGCTTGAATGAGTGTAACAGAACAGATCGGGCGACTGAAGCAGACAATCCCCCCCCCCATCAGTAGTGGGCCATCGGCAATGCCTCCTGCTCGATGATAGACACGTCCGTCTGCAGCAAGACTATCAGACAAAACACTCGCTGAGTGAAAAGCACAAGTTCGAGATGAACTTTTTGAAACACGGCGTCTTACTTTCTTTGGATTCCAACGTAGCAGCACTAAAATGCAGAGTTTTAACGAGGGTTGTTTGAACACGCAAGTTATCTGAGAAACCACAATAAATATTTATGGTCTTACCATTTTATCACAGCCTTGTGAGACGTTTGGGCTTTTTAAATACGAACCAGATGGTGCGACCGAAAAGAAACGGTGCTAATGTAAACATGATGCAAACATGACGATAGCGTCCTACGTTTTAAACATACGTTTCAACATTTTGGCACAATATTTGCTAAGCAACATTATTCTTTTACTTTGTCAGATTATGTTGATCTTCATTTTAGAGATATTTGGAAATGTTTTTAGTAAATAAAGATAAAATACATCTTGTAATTTCTGCCTGTATAAAAACATGTTTAAGGTTTAAGGCAATACCATCAAGTCACAAAGAAAGTTTGGCTTCAAAACAGCATTACCATAGTTTCTTAGGGTACACATGAACAAAGTCAGGGAATATGCAGGGTCATAGTCAGGTATGTGATTTCCAAACTTCACCAGACAGGCAAACAATCAACATTTTTATGTAAGGTGAAACACAAGCTGAAGAAGCTTTAAACTGAGTGAGGAGCAGCTGAACTTTGACACTTAAGTGAGGCTGAAGAAAGTTTCTTGACATTGTTCTAACGCCACAACAAGACTGAGAGGATCAGCAAGAGACAAGGTAATTAAACAAACTACAAAGATCTTTCCCTGACAGAAATTTCAAAGCAAATGTATGGGAAGCACAGAAACAGGCACCATGACATCCAAGGAAACATTGTGCAAAAGACACATCATGCCTAAGCCTAGCCATGCCATCAGCTCTGAACTGACAGAAACCTGTGAGCCCCAGGTCCATCCACTTACTATCCAGATAAGTTTGTCAGAAATGTTTTTATGTACAAATTGCAGCCACAAAAACACCTTCATCTAGAAACAAGACCAAGTGACTCAACTGTGCATGAAAATGTAAGAACTGGGGAGCAGAGAAATCACAGCTGAAGTGATTGCTCAAAACTCTAAAACTACTTCATGACAACATTTTCATAGACAAAAGGCTGTAGAGTTGTACATTGAAGGCAGTGTGGGAGTTCTGCTCTGCCAGCTCCTGCACCCACAGCCAGACTCTAATTGTCTGTGGATCATCGACTTGACGAGCGTGAGGAACATAAAAGGCTGCAGAAGACATTCAGCCAGCGCTGGAGCATTACCTGCCAATGATAGTTTTGGTCACGCCTTTTACTCTTGTCTAAAAACCAAGTATTGACAATTTGTATTTCTCTCCATGCCAGTGAGTTACCCTTGATGTTCTCCTGTTTTCTCAATCCTCCTCTGTGCCTCATCAGCTGCCTCCTCCTACTTTAACATCTGCAGCTCCTTCGCCTGGAATGATTTGGGTCAACCCTCCTCACGTCTGACCTCGACCTCCATTGTAAGGAGAATCAGCAATGACATTATCACCCATTACAAGAACTCTAACCACCAGTCCCCTCCCTGGCTTATTGCACTAGTTCTCACGCTGTAAAATAAACACTGTAAATTCATTTCTGAATCTTGGTCTCTGTTCTCACTGGTCCGTATTTCTGGGTATAGCCACAATCGTTACAGGCAGCAGTAAAACTACATGGGGTTCTGGTATATTTGGGCCTGCGTTTCAGCAAATGGGGTTGGGATTTTGCAATTGATGGTGTCTTCAGTGCCGAGAAATACCAGCAGGTACTTAATGATTATGCTATGAGGCAACTTATTGGTTCTGAACTGATTCTGCAGAACAACAACAACCCAGAACATATCCACAGTCGTTGGGAACCACGATGTAACAAAGTACAAGGAGCCCTAAAAGTGATGGTCCACACAGAGTCCTGATCTTAACACGCATGATTGTGTCAGGGATTACATAAAAAGAAAAAAGTCTGAACTTTTCCACCAAAGATTTGAGTAAAATTAATTTCTTCAAAATCATGCACAAGCACAAAACCGATGCTGTTTTTAAGGCAAGTTAAAAAAAAACATATAAAAATGTCTTCTTTTCATTAATTTGGCCTAATTGTGTGGGAAAAAAAAATTAGGTTGGTCTGTTCCTGGTCTGGTCATTATTTATTGTTCCATGTTTCTTGTGTTATAGTCTGTGTGCCAACTTCCACCCTAAAGCTTACACCATGTAACTGCTGTGCACCCGTGCTCGGAAATAAACACTGGGCCACTGCTAATCGTCGCCGTGTCAGCCATGCGTAACACCGTGTCACAGCCGGCGAGCTGAAATGCCCTCCGAGTCTTTGTTTTGGAAAATGTGGCATGGGTTGCCATGGAGCTCGTGTTTGATCTTCTGTAATTAAACGAGCTCAGTGATTGCACGACGGCTCTCAGCGGCTCGTCTCCGCCAGCCTGCAGCCCTGCACATCTCATCAACCAGCCCGTTACCCAGTGCTTATGTAGTCACCTCCCCACAGTGATCTGTCCTTATGTGGCCTTAGCCAGATGAAAATAGCAGAAGAAGTGGAGGAGAGGCAGAATGGCATGGAATAGCTGATTTAATAAAAATAAGTTTTGCTAATTGAACAGGATTTTGATTCTGAGCTCAAGATGAAAAATGTTAATTAATTGCTGTTGATGACTGTAAGTGAAGACGGTTGGATGTCTTAACCTAATTGACTAGATTACCTCTAATGTTGAGTGTCTTCTAGTTTCAGCCCTCTGGGTCTATGATTTTAGCTCTTAAGGGGAGAAACGTACATTTTCCACAATGTCGTAAAATTTCTTTAGCTGCAATGATATATAGCTTTGTTGCCAATTAATGCTTAACTTACTCCAGTTCTTGGGAAAATCAGTTATTTATCATAAACTCTTCTAAATGGATCATATCTCTTTGTAAATTTGTCCTTTGACCATCAGTTGTTCAGTTACTGTCACATTTTTGTTTATGTTAATTCGCCCGACTTTACAAAGGCAGCCGTCTGGTGTTCACGTGCACAAAACTGAAGATTATAAAAAGTTCTAAACCACGACGTGTGATCGAGTGTTATTGGTTGATAGTGGACCCTAATGCAGAACAATGAAGCCAAGTAGTCCAAGTTCATCAAATCACGTTACTTGGAAAAAAAAAAGGCAAAATGTTCTCCATGCAATAGTGCAAAAATAATTAAAAAATATATAAAAGGCATAAAAAACATAAGCACAACCAAGAAACAGCAGTGACAAAACTGAAAGTGACGACAAAGTAACAGAGAGGACACAAAGAAAACTGGGGAAGAGATGACAACAATCTGATAAAAACAACTAAAATCCACAGACTGTAAATAATGAGGAGTAAATTACTGACAATACAGGACCTGGGGTGTTGTATAAAAGTAACATAAGAGAAAAATAAATCTATCCAACAGTAGAGTTAACAAAATGAAACATAACATCAGAAAGCTTGAATAAATAAATAAAAAACATAAATCTGACTCATGCAATTTTGAACTTGGACAGGAGTCCCAAACCAGTCCCAAACCAGTCCCAAACCAGACTCAATTGGTCTTATCTGGACCCAAATTAAATATAAATTTCAGTAGATTTTTTCTTAACATTAGAAAGATAGCGAGTCTAGACTGATGGTGAATTATATCTTACAAGTGTGACGCAAAAATAATCTTATCAGGGAACATGCACATGCAACAACACATGCATTTTCTCCATCATCTGCTTCAAGAAAGTCTTTTTGAACACATTTGTACTTTGACTCTATGTAATTGTTTTATTGTTTATTTAAAAAAAGCAGAAGTAATGTCCCAGAACATCAATCAATACAGTTTCACAAGCTGTCAGGAGACCTTTTTTAAAGGGAGTGAAAATCATATACCGGTAGTTTTATGTTTTGTTTCTATTTTTAATTTACAACAGTTTGCCATTTATTAGTTGAACTATAGAAAGTATAGGCAAGTGCAAAGTAATAGGAAAGCAGCAAAACAATCATTGCAGATTTGTTTTAGACCAGGGGTCTGCAACCTGCGGCTCTGGAGCCACATGCGGCCCTTTCAAGCTTTGACCAAAACTGACATAAAACTGAATTTTATTGGTTGTACAAACAACAAACAAAGGATTAGAACAAACTGTTTTCCTGTCATTTCTTTTGCAAATATGTGAACACTGGAGCGAGTACAAGAAGAAACATACTTTAACTTGATGTTTTATTTCTTTGTATGAAGAGCTGTCTGCATAGTTTAGAGATTTTTTTATTTAAAAAAAAAAAAAGGCCAAACTGATTTTCCCCCTTTACAAGAATCTGGTCTTTTTCTTTAATAAATGTTAAAAATCATTAGAATTTTTTTGTTTTATAATATCACCCTTACCAGCCACAAAAGCCTCCTCCACCTAAAGTGGCCCATGGGCCACCAGTTGATAACCACAGGTGTAGCAGGTTGTTGTGGCTCCGGACACGTTCAATGTCGTGAAAGAAGGTGTAAAAATTTATTTTTTGATCGTAAAGGTTGCAGACCCTTAAACTTCATCTTAGCTTTTCTTTCTTTATTAGAACAAATAAATGACCGTGATCAGATAATTAAGGTGTAACACACTTCCAGTGAAATACATTTTTACTCCTGAACGTGTTGTTTGAACCTGCTCTCTAAGTGATGCAACAGCGCAACAGTTAGATTTATTAGATAAGCGCCGCCTCATGCAACCTAGAGTTTGATAAACTGCTAGACTTTATGACTTGAATAGGACTTTCCAAAGGGTGATTTAAAGGTGGATCACCGTGGATGTTTCCCCTCAAACAGCAAGAAATGGAGACCCACCCATGATTAGGGAACTGTACTGGAAGAAATGTTCACAAAT
The DNA here is from genome assembly GCF_014905685.2 of Nematolebias whitei. Lineage (NCBI taxonomy): Eukaryota > Metazoa > Chordata > Actinopteri > Cyprinodontiformes > Rivulidae > Nematolebias > Nematolebias whitei. The sequence goes on from NC_056516.1 coordinate 24,860,044, forward strand.
TCAAATGGTTATGCTCACTAGCCTTTTGGGCCAGAAACTCTCATTAAACTGTGATCTCTTGGTTTTATGGATCTATAAAGGCATTTGAATAGGTGTGTGAGAAATCCTGCTGCAGTAAAATAAACTTGCAGGGCTGTTCAACTGAACTGAAAGGAAAAACCAACAAAGCTGTTGTGCAGCTGATCGCTTCTGCTGAATGTTTGCTGAAGCTTGTTGTGAGTCTAAAAGTAGGTGTGCGAAGTTTTGAAGTGCTGATTGCTGGAAACTTGTGCAACAGCGGCCCATTTGCCCACAGCAAATACCAACGTTCTAAGAAAGAATGCTTTGCATAAGTTTTGCACCTTCTGCCGGGGTCATTTGATCATAATGTGCAGGGTTTGCACAATTTTCTGTTTCATTCAGAATTGAGCAACATATTGAAAGGCATCGCAAACAGTTCTTTTAAAAACATCCCACTGAACACACATCGGCGCGTGTGTGTAGATTGTGGGCTGACTTTTTATATTGTGTTTTAATTACAGTTAAAGTCTTCATGGGATTTTTAAAAGGTCACCGGTTTGCACATGTGACCTCCTAAGAGAGCCTATAAGTCTGTTTGCATTCCTTCTTAGCCACAAACTCAGGGACTCATCAGTTATTGTTTAAAAATATATCACAAACCACTGTAAAAAAAGAAAGGAATTTGGTTAAATAATCCATTTTTCTACTGCTTACAAAGTGTTGAACTGCACTTCATATTTAAAACCATATTACTAAAACTGAAAGCTTTTACTCCACTAACAAAAACATATTCCATCTTTAAAAAGCAAACTAAAGGAGAACACATGAAACCGTAATAAATCGAGATATTACTCATGAGTTTTCTTTGAAGTTGCAGTAAAACATGACTCAACTCATCAAACAGGGAAGTGGAACTTTTTTTTTTTTAACCAAAAAGCAAACACTAAGGGTGTTGAAACAGATGTTTCAATACAGTACGAGGTAATCCAGTCACCGTGTGTGTGGTTGTCATTTTTTTTAATTTTTTTTTATGATTGGAGTTAATATCACGGTGTCTTCCTGGGACATTTGTGTTTACTATAGGAACTTAGCCTAAAAGGATTGTGCTGATGGGGGTGTGGGAGTTTTGGAGAACATCAACTACGCTACTTTTTTATTTTTTCTCATTCTTTGAAGAGTACTCTGTGACTTTTAAGACCTGTGTTTGAAACTCCAGCAAGTGCCAGAAAATCCCCAAATTCATTCGCCTAATAATTTGGATTTCTAAAGTTGAGATTTAATGGAAAGGTTATGAACAAATAATATCTTACATGTTGTGGATAGTTCTTTCAATAACTTCATTTTGGAGAAAAAGTGTTAGATACTGATTGGATTGATGAGCAAGTGGCTTGTCTGAGTGGGGCCAAGGACAGGTTGTCTCATAAATTATGCAATGGTTCATTTCAACACCATTGCACTAACCTTTACAACGTTGTCAATAATTACAGTGCATAAACATTTACATGAAATTTGACGGTTGTTTGAAAGTGCAAACAGCAACTGTAGCACTTTTGGTGCAGCTTGAGGCACTTCCTGTTTTGTATCTGTTTTTCTGCCAAACGACCTAATAAGAAAATGACAACGATGTAAATATTCTTAGCATATTATTCACATGATACTACATATACATATACTGTATTTTTGAAGTTCCATGTTTTAAAACATTAAGCATTGATCCACTTTTGTGTTGGTGCTACTCAGTAGTCGTTATTCTATCAGTCCAGTCTGAATTAAACTTTATTTCTCCAAACTGAGGTTGTCCAAAAAGCTGTCTATAACAGGTAAGATATTAATTGTTCATAACCTCTCCACAAAACCCCACTGGAGAAGATTTGAACTATTTTTATTGTTGTGAGTAACAAACAAATTCAGCATAAAAGATAAACATAAAAATAGATAATTTAAGTAAATCCCTACATATAGTCCAGATTATAGTGGCACAGTTGATGTTTCATAAATAAATAAAAAAGTAGCATTCCTAAAGGTTGTATCTTCCCCATAACAAGTCAATATTTTATATCATATATTCGTGCGGTCTGTTAGAGCTCAGAGTGTGTGTTGGGGGATTATTTCTCGGCTACACCAGATTTTTATTTCTGCATCTTTACAACTGATTAAGTTGCAGCTATTTTTGCGCTAAGGTTAATTAGATATCGTAACCATCCTGAATCTAATTGACTCTGGAATGTAATCAGTTATAGACAAACATCTAATAAATCTTTTTCTGACAGTTTCAAACAACATTCTGTTGATCATGAGATATTTTGCTAACAGACAGATAAACCACTACACACAGATATGTTGGCAATTACATGACTTGCATTCTAAAGCAGCAGATAATTTAAAGGTCATATGTCTTAATTTAATTTATTGAAACCACCTCTCCTCTCAGGAAGCTCTTCGACTTGTTTTCACATCTCAAACACTCTAATGTGTCTTTACTTTTTCATGTATTTACTTGTCCTACTTGTTTATGGATGATGTTGTTGTTTGCAGATGACACTGTGATCTGTGTCGAGAACAGGAAACAGGCGGAAGAGAATGTAGAGAGGTGGAGGTATGCACTTGAAAGATGAGGAATGAAAGTCAGCCGTAGTAAGACAAAGTACATGTGTGGCAATGAGAGGGAGGCTGGTGGAACAGTGAGGCTACAAGGAGCAGAGGTCACAAAGGTGCAGGACTTCATCCACTGTCCAGGAAAATGGGAAGTGTGGTAAAGAGGTGAAAAAAAGAGTCCAGGCAGGATGGAGTGGATGGAGAAAAAAAAATCCACATGTGATATAAGTGTGGCAACAGAGGTCATAGGAAAGGTTTAAGAAACAGTGGTGAGACCAGCAATGTTGTATCTGGAGACAGAGGTACTGACCAAAAAAAAAAAGCAGAAGACAGAACTTGAAGTGGCAGAAATGAAGATGTTGAGGTTCTTCTTAGTGGCAAGGATGGATAAGATTAGGAATGAGATCATCAGAAGTACAGCACAGACTGAAGAACTGAATTAAATGGTTTGGACACGTCCAGAGGAGAGACTGTGGGTATGTTGGTAGAAGGATGTTAGAAGTACAGCTGCCAGAAACAATGCAAAAGAGGACATTTATGGATGCAGTTAGAGAGGACATGGAGGTAGATGGAGTGAGGACAGAGTGATATGGAGGAGGATAACTCACTGTGGTGACCCCCAAAAAGAGAATAATCCAAAGATGAAGACCTGTTCTATTCGTACAGTGTCATTTAAATCAATTTACAGATCAGCACTTAATGATTTTTTTACTGGAGTATAAGCATGGTTATCACGTTTGTATAGTTAGTCATTGTAATCTTTATTAATGTTCGCAGGTGTTACGATTGTTTAACGTAGCCTTTTTTCATGGACTTTTAATAAGCTGCCTCCTCTTTTATAAAATGCTAATTGCACGTAGCTCATCTAAACTCAGGGTCGAGCATCACATTTTCAATTATTCAGTGTATGATGCAAAAATGTCTTGTATGTAACCCACTCCAACATTAAATCCCGAGGTCAAGTTTTAATTGGCTGCAGTGTAACTTATACTTTCATATTTCTAGTAATGATGGGTTTCCAGGCTGAGTGAATTCCTAACCACCCGTTTGTCACTTGACTCATCGCGTCCTGCGCTCCTCTGTCTTCCAGCCCCACATGAGGCAGAAATAACAGACAGAGGAGCTTTTGAAAGCAGCAAATTTGAAATGTAAAAATGTTCCTACTTTTTATTTTTTTCATCTTTTTGATTAATGCCCCCGACCACACAGTGTGTGGAGGAGAGGAGGATTTTTTTTTCCAATAATAAGCACATCTCAGGTCGAAACAGGCAGATTTCTTTTCATACATATTCATTTAGTAATGTCTGCGTGTGTGAATCACCGTGACTCTTCACAAGGCGTCTGTGAATGTATGGAGACTTTGAAGTGAACACCTTTACCTCCACACATAAAACACTCCGAATTATATTCATTATATTTTAAAAGGAAGCATTTGGCTTTCCACTGTCACTTGGAATGTTTTTTTTTTTTCGTTTTTAAAAGCAAATATGTCGCTCTGAACTTTTCAAATAAATCTTTTAAGCAAAGACATCATTTCCCACACAGATAATCCTTCCTCGTGTTTAAAACAAAGCTGAGTTATAAACGTGTGAATGCTTTTTAAATCCTTCACGCTAATGAGATCCATTTTTCTTCTGTATGTTTTTCGGCATGTTTCGCAATTTTTGTGCAATTTCGACAATTCACATATCAAAACTTTCGGCTCATTCAGAACATTTCTGCTATGGCTTTTAGTGTTTGTGTAAATTTATGTACATTACTTTTCAGCCATGTCTCATTGATAATAAATGGATATCTTTACATCTGTCAAACCCTTTGATCTGTTTAAAACCTTTTGCTCATTAATTAGATTTTGTTCTGGTTCTGCATTTTTCAGCTTCTATGCACTAACTGCAGCTACCTTCAGCTCCTCTCAGCTGCTTCAGCTTTTTTCGTCTAAATTCAGATTTTTTTTTTCCCTGCAGCTACTTAGGTATTTTTTGCCAATTTCCACCTTTTTGTGGTTGTTTTGAATAATTTCAACTTTTTATGCTTGTTTTAGCCTCTAATTTCTACTTCTTTTTTTTTTTTTTTAGCTTTTTCATCTACATTTTTAGCCAATTTGAGCTTTTTCCTGCTCATTTCAGTTTCTTTCTAGCTAATTTCAAATTTTCTGTAATTTATTCAGCCTCTCTGCCTGTATCAGCTTATTCTGTTATATTTCTGCTCCATTCATTGTTTTACACATTTCGGCCATTTTTCTACCACTTTCTGCTTTTATTTTCCGGCTTTCAGCAAATATCAGATGCTCAAATTCAATGCTCATTCACTGCAATTTCACAGGGAATACAATTTCTCTAGTTTAATTTGTTTTAACACTAAAACCATCCTGTTTTCAGCTAATCAATCCAACGCATATTTTGTGTGACTCTTAGGCAAACTACGTAAAAAAATAATAAAAAAACAATGAGAAAGGCCCTGCTCTCTGAATTACATACTTCTACTTGAATATATTATAGTTAATCTTGACCAATGCTTCTATCCAAAGGTTATTTTTGGCAACATTTGCCTAAATTGGGCATGTGACAACCACTGTCTGAACGTTTTACCTGAACATTATCTCCAGGAGGCTAGAGAAGTTCTAAAATTAAAATATTACTTTGTTTTCTATATATTATTTTAAAAAAGCTATTTAGAAATAGGGCTCAATTGTAACCTTGGACCAAACGCCTTTCTGGTATTGATAAAGCATTCAGCCTTTTTAATTGGGAAAATATTTGCACAATACCCTGAGAAGATTAGAGCAATAGCTGAATATTTAGAATACTTTATTGTAGTAAATAAATATTCAAGAACACAACAAATTAATTATTAGAAGACCACGCACTTGGTTTTCAGTCAGTTTAGCCCAAATGTGCCTATAGGGTATCGTTTTGTGCTAGTTAATATCTTACATGTTGTAGATAGGCTGTTGAGCTGCTTCAGTTTGGAGGAATAGACTTTAATTGAGCCTGGATTGATGAACTGCTTGTCCAACCAGGGCCAAGAGCAATCTGAACATATGAGTTCACATGTTTGGTACAAAAGCCAACGGGCAAAATTTGGGAAAAAATAAACTAACAAACAAACTAATAAAAACTTTCCCATGCAGGTTTTTTTTCAATGCACTCCTGCAACAAAACAGGAAAAGGATAACGGGTGAAATAAAAACAGCATTCACTGCAATGCACAGCAGACTTTTATGCTAACGGTGACAGACATTTTTCCTTGCTTGAATGCAAAATGCACATCAATGTGTTGAAAAATAATTAAATATAAAACAACCCAGTGCAACATTTGATTAGACTGAAAGATGTGAGCTGTTTTAAATAACAGGATCTTCAGTAACTGTTAGCTTGACTTACCCCTTGGTTTCTACTACAGGTAAGACACTGATTGCTCATAAGTGCTCACTACAATACCCCTATAAAAACAAGCAAACTTTTCTTTAAAAGAGGCACAATAAGCCCCCCATAGATTAATCAACTTTAAGTTCTTAGCCCTTTTACAAAGACTACAACTCCAGCTTATTTTACAAAAGTATTTTGATACAACTCTCTTGAAAAGTGCCCGTCTGTTCAAGGTTAGATGGTTTCTTTACATCCCATCAGTCATTCGGTGATGTAAACATCCTCTGAGCTGAGAGGCAACTAGCAGAGAGGACAGTCAAGAAAGAATAAATGCACAAGGAAGAGAGGAAGGAAGAACGCACAGGGACAGAAGAAACAAAGCAGACACAATGAAATATCCTGAGTGAGGAGCACGCAGGGATTCGATGGCTTTCCTGCTCCCCCAGGAAGAGGATTTGTTTGTGCTGGACAGGATACAAGGAGATACATCTGGACAAAGTCATTCTGCTGTTGGGCAAAGCATTTCCTTCAGTGGCACTTGTTTTATTAGATTCTACTTTTTATTACTTTAAATGTTACCTTTTTTTTAAATGTAGAGTTAATTTTTCCAGCCTGGAACAATACCCATCCGTCTTGGAATGTGCCATTACGCTCCACTTCTGGTTTGCACCAGCTGGTCCACAGTTACTTCTCAAATGATGAACTTGCAGCGTTTTCTCACCTAGAACTGCGAACATTTCTCAAAAACATGTGGCTCATGGGTGAAGTAGGGAAACCTCTTGTTGTGACACAGAATAAATCTTGACCAGCGATTTAAAAAGTGGTTTAGACGCCGTAATTGAACGAGGCTTTAGGGATCGTCTACAAATTGTTAAACCAGACCGTATTATTTAAATACTTTATTAAAATTCTCTGGGTTTCCACCTAATTCACATCAGATGTTTATAAATTACACAGTTATATCACCTTAAATGAGATCAATCAGCAACATGCACATTTGTATAATTTTGGAAAACTATTCTTGTTACTTTATTGGTGTCTCTTAAACGCAGCTATTCTAGAATATGAGCTGTTTTAATTAAAACTAGGCTGTGTATTTGTATTGTTGGCTTAGGTGACTTTTTTTAATTCACAGTGTCTGGGTGGCTTGGTTAGCAATTGGTGACCCTCAAAGTTTTTTATGTCTTCTACTGTTTTTTAAGACTATAAGGCACACTTAAAATCCTTAAATTTTCTCAAAAATCGACGGTGAGCCCTAATTCTGGTTGTGTTTACTGACCTCTAACTGATTTTATCTGGTACACGTAGCTCAAAAATATGTCAAAATGTACTTGTTTCACTTAATGTAACCGATTTTATCTGGTACACGTAGCTCAAAAATATGTCAAAATGTACTTGTTTCACTTAATGCGCCTTATAGTCTGAAAAGTACGGTAAACGATGACGTGTTCCTCGCTGTCAAACAGAACGACGCCCGGCAGCGTATCCTTCTGCACATATAAACTAAACTGATGGCACGGATTTTGAATCGTGCAATAAACCTAGACAATGGATTTTTATGACTGCATTTTTTCCACCATGACCCTCAATTATTTGTAAAGCTGGTCATAATTTTGTTTTTTAATTATTTTACTCCTTTTTTTTTTTGCTTCTTGTGTTAACTTTTTTTTAGAACCTTTACATTTTTATTCTTCGTGACATTTAGTTTTTATCCTGACCAGAGTTTTGTTTTATGGATATTGGTTTTAAAATAAAACTGTTTTCTTTCACTTGGCTCGACTTGTCTGCTTTACACTAGTACTGAAAAATTACTATTTTTAACGTCCCGCTGTTGTACAGGACTATGCGTGTCTAAACACTTGTAAAACTTGGGGATGATGATTACACAAGTGAAACATGTTGAATTATAACAAGCGATCATGGTGGTCCTCTCACATTATCAGCATCATTCTTTTGCCATGAGTATTCAAAGTGATGTATTACCTTCTTGGATCTTTGCATACAAAGCACCTAAATGTTGCCAGGAGGCTATAATTTTCCTTCAGGTGTTTGGTTCTTCGTTTTCTTTCCAACTGGTAAAAAATATTTACTCCTGAAAATGATGAAAATAGCTTTTCCATCGCCTACGCTTCTCCATGAGCATCTGGCTTGTGTTAGAAAAGCTTCAGTGTGTGTATTACTCATGTCATTTATTATACTCCCAGTAATGGGATTGTAGTCCCAGCTAGCTAGGATTAGGCATGCTGTAAGTATTTTTCAAGGAAATAAGATTCAACATGAAGTCCTCTGAGTTGGTGGAAACATGAATGGCTGTATTTGTGTGGATGATAGGAGAAGTCTTTTGTTTCACTGTCTGTGTTCCCCCACAGGGGAAGTGAACTGCACATGCATAAAGGCCACAAACCATCCCATCAAACAGAGAAACACACTCAGACAGACAATAGACCACTTGGTTCCACTTCCAGTTGAGTGTGCGTGAGAGGAGACCTTTGTTCCATTTCCTAGTTTCTCATAAATGTACATTTACCATCACATGCACGGAGCATCTTTTCGATACGTACAGTATATCAAAACCTCAACCTTATTGTGTAATTTTAAACCACTTCCTCTGGGGAACTGACCTTGATCCTGCATTTGTCGGGCCGGTGAGCCTTCTGTACACTAAAGCCAACCTTTGGACCATGAATCACCATCTATTATCAATCACACAGTTGAGTAAGACATGTTGTTGACAGCGTTCAAATAAACAGAAAGGTCAGGGCTGTGAGTGACTTAATCATAATCAAGAATTCCCATTAAAGACAGGCCTCGGTGACACTGTGTAGGGTTACTGGTGTCATTACAAACCTGGAAAACTACATAAAAAACACTTTTCATGGATTTTATTAAATTATTTTAATGTTTTGCACATACAGAAGTCATTTAACCCAGTAGTTTAGCTCTTTAGAGGTGGAGTTCTGTGGAAAGGTTATGAACAAATAATGTCCAACCTGTAGTAGATAGCTCTCTGAAAGAGCCATTCTTTTAAGCCTGCTTGACAAGCTAAAGGCTAACGTATTGCTGTGATACGGAAACAGCTCAAAGATTAAGATTTAGGAAATTGGGTGTAAAATTAAAGCTGTTAAACCCTTACACTCCTGCCAGTTTTGGAAGTATTTGCAAGAGCAATATCGGCAGCAACTAGCTGTAGCTAGGGTTGCCAGGTGTCCTTTAAAATGTGTTTTTGTCTCATGACTAGAAAGTGCATTCCTTATTAGAGAAGATTAGACCAAATTCTATTGCTTCCATCTTTAAACACTCAATCTCAGCAATTTCATAGCAGTGATGTGAACAAAATTTTACAAATCTTTACATTTGTCAATTTTACATTACACTGTTATTACATACAATTATTTGCAAGCACTAATATTGGAAGCAGCAGCTAGCAGAAGGTACTTTCGTATGTTCTGCAGATATAGAAACGTATGTGGAATTGACAGTGGTGTAAAGGATTGTAAAATAGCCTTCACATAGGGGGAGTGGCGTTAATTGTTTTTCTAAGACTGCAGTAATCCAGTTTAGTCATGGATTGCTAGGACTAGTTATCGGCTTGTCAATCCAGTCAGATTGAAAAAAAAATTCCAAACGGAGGTCATTCAAAATCTTTTCCACCACATGTAAGATACTTATTGTTCCTAACCTTTTCACAGGATTGCACACAAGTTGTAAATATATTTAGGGTGTAAGATTGAGTTCTGAAACTTTGAGCTTGCTGAAATGTTTTGACATTTTCAGATAATATGTGTGGTTGCTTCATTGTCGAGATGAATAATAATATTTTCACATCATGAATATATTAAGTATTATTAAATATTTTTTTGTTGTTAGTCAGTCGTAGATGTGATAAGCTTTGCCATTTCTAGTTAGTTCAGCATTGAAGTAATAAACTTACTGTAACCAGTAGTGGTGAATATGAACAAAAAATGCAGACGTGGAGGGAAGAGGCTACAGTGGTTGCTAACAGGAACTTCCATAATAAAAATAAATTCTGATAGGGCAGCAAAATTCACATAAACTTACAATCACAAGAAGCAGGAGATGAAAACACGTGGAGCCGATTAGAGTAATGATGCACAGGAAGGCAACAGTTGGATCTGACAATGAGCAGAGGAGCAAAGAGGACTACTGTACATACACCAGGAGGAGTAATTACTACCAGTAAATGCACGCAGGTGTGGAAATTGGATGTTAAACAGGTGTGTAAGAGCAAAGACCAAAGATAACTGAAGGAAAAAATAGCTGTGACATGAAGATAACAAAGTAGCATGACTGAATTCAGAATATCTAAATCAACAAGGACAGGTAATACAAAGAAGCAAATAAACTCAATTTACTCATTTATTTGAAGAGAACACTACTTTCAAAATACTGTATTTAATTTGGCGCTTCTTTCATGTCTCTCCATAATGGGATTTGGTAACGGAAACAAACACAAAGTCTTTTTCACAACCAAGTAGTTAAATACCGGTACCATAAATGTGCAACCAAACAGTAAAAAGGCAACAGGTAGCCAAAACAAAATGTAATAACCAAACTCCACTGATTAAAAAAGAAAATAAATCCAACATTTGTATTTTTGCTCCAATTTTTCATGAGCTGAACTCAAAGATATAAGACTTTCTGTATACACAAAAGTCCATTTTCTCTCAGAGACTGTTCACAAATGTGTGTAAATCTGTGTTGGTGAGCACTTCCCCTTTGCAGAAATAATCCACCCAACTCACAGGTGTGGCATATCAAGATGCTGATTAGACTGATTGTTGCACAGGTGTGTCTTAGGCTGGCCACAATAAAAGGCCACTCTAAAATGTGCAGTTTAACTGTTTTAGGGGGAGCCGAAGGGGGTCAGAAAATCAGTCAACATCTGGCGTGATCACCATTTGCCTCACATTGTGCAACACATTTCCTTTGCATAGAGTTGATCAGGTTGTTGACTGTAGCCAGTGGAGTGTTGGTCCACTTCTCGTCAGTGGCTTTGTGAAGTTGCTGGACATTGTCAGGAAGTGGAACATACTGTTGTACACGCCGATCCAAAGCATTCCAAACATGCTCAATGGGTGACATGTCCAATGAGTATGCTGGCCGTGCAAGAACTGGGAAGTTTCCAGCTTCCAGAAATTGTGTACAGATCCTTGCAACACGGGGCTGTGCTAAATGCTGCAACATGAGGTAATGGTTGTGGATGATGTCACGGTATTTCTGTACATTCTAAATGCCGCCAATAAAATGCACCTGTGTTTGTTGTCCATAACCAACGCCTGCCTATACCATAACCCCGCGTTGCATATGCAGTCTGCCATCAGCCCTGTACAGTAAACCGGGATTCATCCATGGAGAGAAAACCTCTCCAACGTGTCATATGCCATTGAATGTGAGTATTTGCCCACTCAAGTCAGTTACAACAACAAACTGCAGTCAGGTGGAGAGCCCAATGAGGACAACGTGCACACAGATAAGCTTCCCTGAGATGGTTTCTGGCAATTTCTGCAGAAATTATTTTGTTATGCAAACCGATTGTTGCAACAGCTGTCCAGGTGGCTGGTCTCAGATGATCTTGGTGGTGAAGATGCTGGATGCGGAGGTCCTGGGCTGGTGTGGTTACAGGTAGTCTGTGGTTGTGAGGCCTGTTGGATGTACTGCCAAATTCTCTGAAACACCACTGGATACGGCTTATGGTCGAGAAATGGACATTCAATTCACGGTCAACAGCTCCTTGATATGCCACACCCGTGAGGTGGCTGGATTCTCTCAGCAAATGAGAAGTGCTCACTATTGCACACATTGTGAACAGTCTTTTGGAGAAAAAGGCCTACTATGTACATAGATAAAGTCTTAGATCTTTGAGTTCAGCTCATGAAAAATGGGAGCAAAACCTCAAGTGTTACTTTTTGATTTTTGTTCAGTATAATTAAAGTTATAGTGTTCATCTAAACTAATCAGCAAACTAAATCAGGCTCTGCAGGATTATAGCTAACACCTCACCTACATCCTTCAGCTTTCAGAACAATGACTTCCAATTTGACTGTAATTTTATTGCAGACAGAATGAGCTAAGCAGGTTTTCTTTGTTGTCCCATCTGCCAATTCATTTAAACTTATATACACCTATATTCATGGCCTAAAATGCCTCCCAAAAAAAATGGATCTTACCGTATTTTTCGCCCTATAAGTCACTGTTTTTGGCATAACTTGCATGCCCTGCAACTTATATGCTGAAGTCATGTATTTATGGATTTTTCCCATATTTATAAACTAATATTTGGCTGAGATATGACCATTTTCATCCATTCTGACTGAAAATATTGAACACTACCATTTTCAGCTGCTAGATGGCACTCGAGAAGTATGGCAATCCGTTGTGACATGTAATAGGTAAAAATGGCTATTAATAACACAATTGACTTGCCACAGCCTGCCACCTTTGTCCAGCTTGCATGGAGCAACAGTCAAATCAGCTTAATTTTGCTGCACCGCCCCAGCGAAATGCAGCGAATTTGATCATTGAAGTACATTTATTAAGTAAAAGTTCAACTGAGACACACCTTTACTATAATGTTGAGCAAACAAATACTTGTTTTAGGTGCTTATCTTGTTAAATTTCGAAGAAACGCACAGAGTTCCTCCTTCCTGATTTCCTCCCTGTCTGCACGCTCCCGGAGCACAGAGGCAGCAAATACTTTAGAAATGCAGCTGATTTGACTGTTAAAGTATTTTTATTAAGTAAAGGTTCAACTGAGACAAAACTTTACTATAAAGTCAAGCAAACAAATAATTTTTAGGTGGTTATTTTGTTAAATTTTGAAGAAATGCACAGCGAGTCCTACCATGCACAAGCTTACGTCCGCGTGTCTGCTTTTGAAAATGCGGCTGATTTGACCGTCAAAGTGCATTTATTAAAAGTTAGATTGAGACACACCTTTACTATAATTTAGAGCAAACAAATAATTGTTTTTAAGTGTTAATCTTGTTAAATTCTTGTTAAAGTCCTCCCGTGCACGCTCCTGTGGCTGCCATTTGGCAGCTATTTGATTTTTGGCAAAACACCGGCCCACATTTCCGGGTTGTCAGAGGTGACGCGTAACAAACGCGACGCATCAGCAGTGATGCATAATAGATGTGATGTATACAGTGAAGTGACATATTTATGGATTTTTCCACTTTATTAGACGTATTTGGACTGATGCGACTTATAGGGCAGTGCGACATATACGGCAGAAAATACGGAAATTAAATGTTGACTCTGGGCTTCCTGAGATGGACCATCAAACAACAGAAACATTTAGTGCATTGCAGATGGGTTTTGATTTTTTATTAACAAAATGGGTGGTGTTTTTTTTTTTACTCTGATCATAAAGAAACTTGAATTGTCAGCAACAACTTCAAAAAGAAAGTTTGATGCATTTAATGCAGGTTTCTGTGATGGCTGAACTGTTACAGAAAAGTGCATTCAGATCTTAAACGACTATTTGATGCCTATAAGACATCATGTTTTCCAGGAACCTTATTTTCTCAGTAAGACATTACAAAAACAAGTTATGTGCACATTACGAAAGTATAGGTGAAGAAAAAGAGAGTACTGGACTGGTCTGCCTGCAGTCCTGACCTGTCCCTAAAAGATAGCATCTGAAGAATTTTTAAATAATTGCCCCCTCATTATTGCACAACGAGGGCTGTTTTTCAATAATAATCAGGCCGACAGAGCACCTCAAACATTTCATCACTTGGTATGTTCATTGTCAGAACTTTTATTTTTATCATTGTCATAAGGGTTGAAAAATCAATGAAAGAATGAACTTTAACCTTCCAAACCCTTTTAAAATATCTCATTAGGGGCTGTTCAAGAAGGAATTGTGCACCTGGACATGATTCTTTAAAACACATGTTTTGTAATAATCTGGTGAAAACTTGTTTCAGATAATTATGTGCTTTTAAAGCAAACACTGGTCTTATGAGGTCCAAGAGATTAATATATGTTGTGTGTGTTTGTTTCATTGTTACATATTTTTATATCAACCTAATGTAGCCACTGGATGCCTCCTGGTGTGTTTACTTCTCATATCATTTAAAATGCAAAGTGTGAATATTGTTTTTTTTTTCTTACAGTACATATTTGTACTAGACATAAATTATCGATTGCATAGTCCAAAAAAATAATTTATTCCAGCCCAAGTCAATTCATACACAGATGCTGCCTGTGCTGACCTGATGTCAGTTAATTTATTTGGATTTTTTTGTTTGTTTGAAGAGTGACCTTTAACTTTCTTTTAATGGTATTCATCAGAAGTTCAGCAAAATGAGAAGAAAAAAAAAATCAGAAGTTCAGTTCTTATTTCTCAACCCCGAAAAAGCTTCACACCTTTTTTCCAGGCAAACTTCCATTCAGGTTTCAGTTGTTCTCTCAGATTTATGGCCAGGTGCGGTGAAGAATAATGTGTCAAACAGGCCCGCCGAAGCCAGAGAGACCACAGAAAGTGGAACACGTCTGAAAATGGAAAAACACTTAGAAATTTATTGCATTTTTTTTTTTTGTATTTATTATTTGCCAAACCTCCTGCCCACAGAAAATGAGGACAAAACAAAAGAGGAGAAAGAAAAATCACCATGCAAAGTTTTAATTTCAAAATGCAATTTCGCTTTACGGGGAAGCGTTTTTAACTTTTTAGCAACAGCAAAAAAAAAAATCATGTTATACAATGAATATTGTTTTTATCTTAACTGTTTCTCACAACTGTCTTAGACCATAAGATAATAAAAGCACTGAATACCTTCGAACCTAAACATATATAGACTGAAGAGCTAATGGCTAGTGTGAGCAGGGTTCGTTCCAAAGAGGATTGATGTCATCTTAAAACAGATCTAGTCAAAAGCACTTGATGTACTGTTTGATACACCTTTACGTTCTATTTTGAATTACGAGGTTACTCCAACAAAAAGTAATTCCTGCCACGGAAGTGCAGCTAGCTCTTGCTATTTGCACTTGCAAAACAATGCAGTGTGCTTTCAGCTGCTTCTTCCTGCTGAGGCTCCCACTGCGGGCAAACTTGCATGAAAGATTTGATGGTTTTACGTCCAGGTTCCTGACACAACCTGGGCTCAAACCAAGACCGCACCACTGACCACCAAGCTACTGCGTAAAGAAATATAATAATCTTCAACTGTTATTAAATCTAGAGTTGTTTTGAGCAGCAGTCTTAGTCCTTGTCTAAGACTAATCGTTAGCTCATCATTTTGGGCAGAATTAAACTATTTCTCTTAACTTGTGTTGAAAGTCTGGTGATTTTTGGAGCCACATTCTGTTAAATAGTTATTAAAAGTTGGTATCTCATGAGTAATGACATCAGATCTGAACTCTGATTATATCAAAAAGGGCACAAGTCTTCTGCTAACAGCTAGCCAAATTCAATACAAATACAAATTCAAATATACTTTATTAATCCTAAAGGGAAATTAAATGTTGTAGCTCATCATCCTGGTTTCAGTAAAGAGTTGTTCTAGATGCTGATGGCTGTGGGCAGGAAGTATCTCTTGCATATCTGAAGAAGCCTCTGACTGAAGACACTCTGTTGTTGTATGACAGTCTGATGAAGAGGATGCTGAGGGTTGTCTATAATGTTCTTCATTGTATGAAGAATCCTTCTTTGTACAATCATCTCCAGAAGTTCTAGAGGAGTCCCCAGAACTGAGCCAGTCTTCTTTATGAGCTTCTTGATCTTTTTTAAATCACTTGCTCTGGTGCTGCTACCCCAGCAGATGATGGCAGAAGAGATAGCGCTCTCTACAACAGACTTATAGAAGATATGCAGCATCTTGCTGCAAACATTGAAGGACTTCAGCTTCCTCAACAAGTACAGTCTGCTCTGTCCCTTCTTGTAGACGCTTCACTGTTGCATTTCCAGTCCAGTCTGTTGTCCAGGTGAACTCCAAGGTGTTTATACTTCTCCACCACCTCCACTTCTTCTCCCATGATGGAAATAGTTTTGGACCTGTTCCTGTTTCTCCTGAAATCTACAATCATCTCCTTTGTTTTGTTCACATTCAAGATGAGATGATTGTTTCCACACCATGCCACAAAGCGGACCACCAGTTCCCTGTACTCGGCTTCTTGGCCATCTCTGATACACCCAACCACTGCAGAGTAATCTTAATATTTCTGCAGATGACAGGAGTTTGTTTTGTACTGGAAATCTGAGGTGTACAGAGTGAAAAGGAATGGTGCGAGTACAGTACCCTGTGGTACTCCTGTGCTACTGACCACCTGATTAGACACACAACTCTTCAGTCTTAAGATGTGGCCCTTTTTAGAGTTGATTTTAGGCTTATAAAAAACTTTTTTTTTTATGTGAGACATAAAATAATGCCCCGTTAATTAAACCTGTATACTTTTGCATGACACCCATATGCAAACCTTTGACTGTCTAGAGACATGCTGATCAGGTGAACTCATACCATACCACTTTATTTATAGAGCACTTAAAACAGCAACAAGGCCAACCAAAGTGCTGTACAGACAAAACAACAGGTAACACACAAAGCAATATACAAAATGAGGTAAATCAGAAATATAGACATAATACCACTCATACCATCGCAGCTTCAGCACCAATGACAGATGAACACAGATTGTCTATTTGCGTAGCAACACAGACATTGTTCGTTTGAGTAAACAAGTAAACGGCGACAAACTAGACAAAAGTTATGCAAAAGGTTTAATACTATAGTGTAACATTTTTTCACACCAGTATGACATTCATGAAAAGAAGTTGTTTCATGAGCCTGAAAAATTATATAAATCGGACCCTCGTTTGGCTAGTCATTAGCCTAGCCTGGAGGAAGACTTCTGCCCTTTTCTTCATATTCATCGCTCTATAACTGATGTCTACTCAACAATTGTTTAAACAAAAAAATGTATTTATTTCCATGCAATTATTTAATCATCTATTCAATAATTAACTACAGCTCATTTGATTTAATTTCATATGTGCCAGAAAACCGTTTCTGTGATTACTCGTGTCTTTATCTGTTACATCAGAACATTTTGGGAACAGTTTCTTCTTGGTGCCCTTGTAAACAGTAATTAAATCCCTGAAAAGTTAAAAAGCACTAAAGCCATTAAAGGTTTTCAATTAAAACAAATCTAAGTTGTTGTTTTTTTCTTGCTGGCACTGAAGTCCACTCAAGCATATTTCATAATATTACATTGATTAAATGCACAATAACCTGGTTGCTTACAAAATGTTATTTTTTTTATGCAGATGACGCATAAATTTGTTTAAAAAAAATTTTTGTGGATTTTGGCTAGTTTTTTAGGATGTAAAAACAATTTTACCCAGTACCTTGACAAGAATTTGTTTTGTCAGTGGTAAACCTGTATTTAAAAAGGTAAAGGATCAGCCTAACCCCCTTCAGAGTTTACCCCGAGGGGAAATGACATAACGCTAAACACTGGGTGGAAATCTGCTCTGCACACTGACTCACACAACCTGGTAGCTTGCCTAACACTGAGCCTCATCTCAATGCTGCTGAAGCACAAAATAGCACGTCTTCTCTTCAGCTTGTTAAGCTACAAATAGAACATTTTGTCCTCTAATATGTGTGATGGCCTTGTCACGACAACAGTAACTGAATGTCCTGTATACTGTGCTGCAGTGTGGTTAAAATGACAAAAATAGTGTCGTGAAACACCCTTTTTTTTTTTTTTACATAAAGCATTTTTACTTTCATTGTGCAGCAAGTGCAGTGCATCGACACAAAGCATTCACAGGGCCATGCATGAATAGAAACACAAGTGGTGTGTTCAGCTTCTTCCTGTCAGGGACCAACTTACAAGTGCACACACACACACACGCACTCAAAAAATTTACAGACACGCTCTAGGGCTGTTAAAGTTACCAGGCATGACAGATCACGCTTCCTTTCCATTATTACGCTGTGTTTTGATACATAATGCATGTTTCCTGACACCTTAATTACCTCCGCCCACACCCTTTACACACAAAGATGCGCATGCACACCTTAAGTCAGCACCGGCTCTATCAACACACACAGGGAAGAGGGAAGAGTTCAGCAGCAGCCATAACACCACTCAGGCTGCATGAAGTAACAGCCGCTGTCCATCTCCGAACACACACTGCAATTTGAGCAGTTCGCTCCGCTGTCACGCATCCACAGTGGTCCTGTCACTCTGACTCAGAGCCCAGTGAAGCGTGAGGCAATGGAGACAAATCCTGTTTCCTGCAGGTCTGACTGGCTTGATTATATTTTGGTGCAATGAATCACCATTCAGCAGAACTCTAAATAATCTCAATGGGGCCTGGAGGCTTTTAACGTAAATGTACTGGTGTGAAAAACTCCTCAGTTTTTGAAGTGTTTAAAAACTGTGTAAAGAAGGTAGAAATTCTGCCGCAAAACATTCATGTTTGACCTTCTTGTTCTTTATAATATTAATATTTGACAACATCTTTGTACACACTAGCTAACATTTTTTTACCCTCTTTGCTCTGCAGTTGTTATGTTTAACTGAATACTCCGAGACAAGGACTGAGGAGTGAACAAACTTCAAGATGGAGAATAAATTTAAGATGATTTTATTTACAGTGGGTAATAAAGCACACCAGGAAACCTGAGGAGCAAGGAAACAAGTTCTATTAAATTTTCCAAGAGGAGGATAGATTTCAGATCTTACTGTAGTAGGGCGTGTGGTTGGAAGGGGAGGAAAGCAGCTAAGAGATTTCCAGGGGTTCTTCAAAGAAGTCCAGGCACAGGCAGTTCACGAGGAGAGATACTGTAAATAGCAAAAGGAACGCAGGTAAGTATTTCTCAAGGAGAAGAGAAAACAAAAAGGTTAGAAGCACGACTACCAGAGGCAGGTAATGCTCCAGCGGCAAGGAGAAGTTATCTACTGCCTTTTATACTCCTGGCGTCTCAGATTATCTTCAGGTGTGAAAATGTTGGCGCCATCTAGTGTCATCAGAGCAGCAGGATAAACAGGAACTCCCACAGCTGTACATTGGGTTGATCTACCCTCAGACTGGACAAAGGTAGGTTAAAGGTCACTCTAGTAAACATTTATATTTAGTTATTATCCAGTTGCATCAACTGGCTTTCAGCTAATCCAGTAGCTCTCAAACTGCGGGACATGAAGTAGCGATGCTAACTTTGTTTCGAAAGCTGACGTCACTGAGGAACAAGTGTTGAGGCAAAACATACTAAGCCACAGCTGGATGAGTGTCGCCTACTTTTGTTCTTTGAGTCAAACATTATTAACACTAAAGGATGTCTACTTGTTCGCCCATGATGATAGTGAAAGTATGTTTCAATCTAACTGGGTTTTTTTTCTTCTAAAAACGATGTACTCTTCGTGAAAGCATCAGTTCCATATGTTTGTGGTTTGTTATAAATGTCTGCAGATTAAAATATTACACTGAAATATAACAACATATATAAGGTTTTTGTGATTTGGATGTCCTAAGCTTGTTTATATTGCAGTGCTGTGAGAAATGTAATGCATTTAATGATCATAACTGTAAACTATTTTACTTTTTTTGCATTTATTCTGTTGATTTTAATTTTCTAGTTTGCTTTAATTCAAGGATTCAAAGTTTTTTTTATTTGTCATTCGCACCACATGTGGTACATGTGGCGGAACAAAATTGTGTACACAGGGTCCCTGTTACATCCAACAAAAGTATAAAATGTAAAAGAAAAACGGTAATAAGATCTAAGATATGAACTAAGAAAAACATTAACTAAAAATACACTAAGCAATAGTAGTACAAAAAGAATATGCTGAACAGCAGAACGAACATGAGTCTGTGTGAGCAGATGAGCACGAATGAACACAGCAACATGAAACAGATCAGCAGCAACATGAAACAGATCAGCAGCAACATGATGTGATTTTTTTCACAGTGATTATTCTGGTTAGAGATTCATGAGTCTAACAGCCTCAGGGTAGAAGCTGTTCCTCAGTCTAGTGGTGCTACACTTGATGCTCCTCAACCTCCTTCCTGAGGGGAGTGGGGCAAAAAATATGTGTGCTGGGTGAGTGGGGTCCTTCATGATGCAGGTGGCCCTCTTCCTGCATCTGGAGGTGTAGATGTGTTTGATGGTGGGGAGGTTGACTCTAACAGACTTCTGTGCAGCCTTCATGCCACACGTTGATGCTGGAGCATCAGTTATTATTACTTATCATGCAGTTATTTAATGTTCAAGTACTTTTAGCCACACAGTTAGTATATAAATTTTTATTTTCAACTATAGCAACCCTCATGAACTGCTTTTGTCTTTATATAACTTTGTTAGATTGAAAAGGGTGACATTAAAAAAATCTTAACATAGCCATTTTTATTTGCCAGATTGACAGACGCAAGCCTTAAAGGGATTAGATTTTTTTTATTTTTAAAGTTTTAGTTCATACTACAATAGTATATTGTTTTGGGTGAGACAATTGTTTTCTCCAAAGAGAAATAACAAATTTAAAAAGTTTAAGAACCACTGAGCTAATCTAAATACTGTCCAGGCCCACATTCAGCATGGCAACTTATTGCAAGTTCTTTTAAATCTTAATCTTTAATTATCTTCAAATAATCCGCTACGGTCTGGACAAACAGTTTCAAACTTTTCTTTAGTCCGGGATGTTTACATATTTATATTTTAAATTTGCCACAGTTTTGTCTGCAGCAGCCTCCTCTTAATTACCACCGCGGTTCAGCGGGGACAAACGCCGACGACTTGATTCCTTTGAAACATCTCGGCGCCAGTTTCAATAACGTCATGTGTACTCCTTTATGATGACACTCTGCCGCCGCAACTCGAACACAAACTTCAAGACTGTTAACCCACATTTTCAACATCCTTCAAAACTGATGAAACGCCAAGAAACGCGAGGCCTAATTTTCGACAGCCACACAGTGTGCCGTTAATGGAGCGTCACGGCTTTTATCTCCCTCTCGTGAGCTGGAACGCAGTGGTATCATTAAAGGTTCTGCATTAGGTCATCTGTAGAGTGACAGGTTGCTGCTGCCTGAGCAATAAATACGTCTGTGTATTTTTATTTTGTATTTTTTGTTCTATTCCCCTGCCGACTGCTTCCTCTTTATCCCGTTGGCCTTGCCCTGGTTCATACAGTGTATTCAAATGCATTTGAAATAATTGGCCAGCCCTTTCATCACGGGATTATGAGAATAAATCTCCTTTTGGAGGAGAGCAGCGCCAACAGTCATTGAAATCCTGTTACATGGGGTATTATCCTGCAACTAATTGCTTTTTCCAAAAGCTAAGCTCCTCTCCCCGTCATGTTCACACACTTTGATAAGTTCACTCCTGCTTCACTCGGCGCGGAAGAGATTTTGGAGGGGTTATGGGACTCGTAAACAACATTATTAACAAATTCAAGGTCTTTGTTACATGCTTTTATTGTTATTTTCATAATTTTGACTTTTGGCTGCGCACTCACAAGTGCAACAGCATCATGTAGAAGGGAGATTAATGTTGGGTGATAGTTTCGTGTGCCGTGCCTTCAGGTGCTGGCTCAAAAGAAGATTTTCACATAAATCAAAACAAGAAACACGGTGAAAAACTCGCAAGGAAAGTTGCTTTTATCTTCAGCAAAAGAGCGGCGTGTAGGTCAGCCTGGCCACTTCTTTGTTTCCCTCAGGACAATCTGAAAAAGACTTTTTAAGCTCATAAGCTTTTCTACATGGGATTTGATGGTTTTCTAATCATTCTTTAAAGACATGGGATTTGCTTGACATTGAGCACACATTGAGATTACATCCCAGAACTGATTATTCTTGTAGAGATCTAGTAGAGTGCTGTGGGTAAATGAGGACACAGATTGTAGTGTGAAGCGCTTTGAGTATCTTGATAAGATAGAAAGATGCTATATAAGTACAGTCCATTTACCATTTAAGGACATTTTGAAAAACGATTTGCAGTCAATTTGTCTCAAAGTGAATACAGACTATTTCATACCTGTAATTTATTGTTTCTTTTCAGTTCAGCTGACTTTGTCCTCATCTAAAACTTTGCCACGATTATGTTCATTCATTCAAGTTTATTTGAAAAGGACGGCACAATAAACAATGTTACATGTTAAAAACGAAGCAACCGTTGTCTTGTACAAAGGTTTTCCAGCCACAGGCTAATTTGGTTGGAATTTTGTATAAAAACAGCTAAAATAAAATAAAAATGTAAATAAAATTAAACAGTTCCCACACGCACATGCTCCTCTATCCCCATGGGGCTCAGTGTTCACAGATTTGGTTTTGTTTCAACCGGTTTTTTTTTCACCTGGGAATTAAAAACTCTAAGATCTGTTAATGTTTTTATTGCTGATGGTAAACTGTTCCAGATATGAGAGCCTTTAAATGAGAAGGAACATTCACCAAATGATGTTTTGTATTTTGCAGGATTGCAGTCTCTATCAACTGCACCTCTTGCTGCAGCTCCTGAGCTGCTGACTTTGAAAATCATTCTGCTCACCAGCTCTGGGTCAAGACCATTAATGCATTTAAAAGTCAATTTTAAACAAGAATTATTTTTTTTTTTTTTAATTGTCAAAGCTTAAGAAGTTAAATTTCGCCAGTATTTTACAGTGGTGCCACTTCGATGGTTTTTAGATGGAAAGATTGATCAAAATCAGCCTCAAGAGAGAACAACACGTTTAGTTTCTGTCCCATTCTAACAGTTTGGTGGATTTATAGATTAAAAGAGTGCTATCAGCATTTACCAAAGTTTTTGATTTAGATGTTCAGATATTTACTTCAGCATGTGCACAAACGTGCTGTTAATCTGGACAGAGGGAAGCCGAGACTTGTGTAGATAAACTGTAAATGATATGGGAACAGATTTGAGTACTTTAACTCGTTCACACCAGTAGAAGACTTTTTTTTTTCCATTTAGCCTTTATTTATCCAGGTAGTCTCATTGAGCCACGAGAACTCATTTTCAAGAGAGACCTGTTTAGGGAGCAGATGGGGGGTTAAGGGCCTTGCTCATGGGCCAAGAGTGGGGCGAATTAGGATGTGTGCAAGTGTGGGTACTTCACCTGCCCCACCCACAATTTATGATGTTGTCGGGGCCGGGATGTGAACCGACGATCTTCGGATCACAGGCCCACCTTTCTAACCTCTGCGCCACCACTCCCCCAAAAAACAAACAGACAGTATCGGTGTGCTATTTAAAGCATCAAATCTTTTTAAGTTTGCTTCTCAGGAAAGGTTATGAACAATTAATATCTTACCTGTTGTAGACAGTTCTTTTAACAACCTCGGTTTGGAAAAATATATATCAGCTCTGACAAATTGATTAGCTAACGGCTAGTCTGAGCAGGGTTGATCAATGTGTTGTGGTTCATACCTGTTTTGTATTTACACCGCCATCATGTCGCCTCACGTGGGTATTTACATACAGCCAGACCTATGGCAGCTTATTCTCTTTCTCTTTTGTTAGGCTGGTGGTCCTTCTTGACCATGTGATCAGCTGGTTTTGGTTGTCAGCAGCAAACTGGTTGATCCACTCTGAGAAGGTGCTATTTAAGAGACTGAGCTGAATACAGCACCTCAGACTGAGGAAGTCTCTTGAATGAGAGATGAAACGTACATTTTTTTGCTTTGTTTTGTTTTTTTGAATGTCCAGAGGACCAGATTGAACTTTTTTAGATTTTTCTACCTGGATTATTGAGCATGCATCAGGATATTCTCTTTCATTATCACAGTGAAATCATAGCTCACACTTTGAGCATAATCTTTTCTTCCCCAGAAAAGGGAAGTGCTCAGTGAAGTCAATAAAATGTTCACATTTTTCTAAGAAAAACAAATCATTGAGCAGTCAGTTCCACGTTTCTTTCCTCCGTTTTCCTTTATTTAATGCCACTGTGGTGTCATGGTCTCCTCTGGTTGAAGCATAGCTAGCTTGTGTAACTCCAGGAGTCTGTCAGTGACAGTGTGAGAGTGACGTGTGCGTGTTGCGGCCATGACATTTACAAACACACACGTGTACACAATCGCTGTCCACTTCCTATTAGGAACAGGTAACCCTTTGAGTCATCATGGAGCAGAGCTCTGAGAGTAAGGCAAACAGTTTCAATGAAATCATGTGGTGACGAGGGGCCGACTGACGAAAGTTATGAAATGATGTTCTGGGGATGTGGAGGGAAGTGAAATGATCTGTTCAAAAGAAATTTCTAAAATAACTAGAGACTGACGGTGATCTCGTTCTGGTGAAATGATCATAAGAATAACTCCACTGTTTCACTTTGAGCTCGATGGGGCATTTGGGTTCAATGAAATCTGTTAGCATTCGTTTTACATAGAAGGAATTCTGTGTTCGTGGAAACATGGACGGAGAAGCAAATATGGTCACTCACTCATCTCATGGATGAAAAGGGAAATTGATATGACTATGAAGAATTCACAAAAAAATATAATCTAATCTGTACCAAAAAAGACTATGATAAAGTAACAAAAAATATACCAATTGCATTTGTTCAGTTAATAAAGAATAATTATGAAACTAAACCAACAATTAGTTTACCGAGCATCAATCTCAATGGACTAAATTTAACACACAATAAATGCAACAACAATTTTTTAAGACAACATTTAATAAAAACAATATATTCTGGTCAGGTAAGAAGAAAGTTTCACGATTTCTATGATAAGAAGGAAAGAATAAAAATAATAACATATCTGGGTTTCCCTCTTCCACCTAAATATAAAGAATTGCATTTCAAAACTCTAAATAATATTTATCCTTCTAACGAGTTTATCAGAAATAGATTTGAATTTGAATGTTGTCAATAACATTATCATAATATTAAAATTCTATATACATAAATGCAGATATGGCAAGTCTAAACCATTATGGTCTGTATTCAAAGAAGAACTGCAGTTGTTAAAACTTTCATTAGACAGTGCTAAAAAACCACAAGCAAAAAAGCTCTTTGATCACATCGCTCAGATAATATAGCCCTCTGACAAATTATTTTAGTAATTATGTAGATTCTTAGATAAATAGTTAGTTGTTTAATTTACTGTACTATGTTATTGGCAAACTCTCAAATAGTATTATTACTTAAATTTAAGTTTATGATGGTTGATATGATAATTCGTTTAAGAATATGTTGACCTTAGGAGGTATGATTATAGATATTTGTATATGTTTATATGTATCATTGTAATTTGAGATTGTCATTTGTTGTTCTATTTGTGTTCTTTTGTTCTGTATGTTCAGTAGTTCAATAAAGTTAATATACATATATATATATAATCTGTTAGCATGCTGAACTTCAGTAGTTTTTAGTTTGTATGAATTCGCTTTTGTTTTGTTTTTAAGGTTTCATCTGTCACTTCAACCTGTCTTTGCAAGTTTTTATCTGATGCTGCTCGTATTATTGCATATTTGTTCAGGTTTATATGAGAGAAAAGTGTTAACAGTCTATAGAAACAATCATCTACTACTGTTTATGAGGGTAGTTTAATTTATGAAGAGATTTATTTGTCTTTAGCTCATTGGTTTAACAATCCAGAACAAATCGTAGAAGGGTTGAATTTAAACCAGATTTGACCAGTGTGTTTTGTACATAGAATATATCAGTTTTATGACAGATATGTGTACCCTTCTCTAGAATAAATAAAATAAAATGGTTATTATGTGAACTTTTGAAGGAAAAACACGTGAAAATGAAAGGTGCACTGCATGTTTTTTTTGATACAACAATATAAATCCCATGTTTTAGACATCCTCAGCATCTGACACTAGAAGAGGTTTAAAATCCCTCCAGAGTTTGTGTTGACGGCCAATCCATTATGAAGCTGTTGCAGAGGCTTGTGGGTAATGTTCCCTGTGGAAAAGTCCAGCAACCCACAACTGTCTGTCATATTTCTGTTCATCGTTATTTGCTGATTTTCTGTAGACGAGAAGAAACAAAGCAGCTTTTTGACAACATAACATTGGATTAAAAATAACCTTGGGGATTAATTTTAACTGAAAAATGTTTGAGATGGATGATGGATGACAGATGACGGGAACCACACTGGCTCTGACCCAATTATCAATCATTAAGAAAAAAAAAGACACCTTTTAACCTAAAAATGTGTAAGAAATTGAGAGTTGATCCTAATATTTAACTGGGAATAATGTGGAGTCAGTATCTTACCTGCACCAGAGAGCACTCAGTGCAGAATCTTCTAGGAAAAAGTTTTCAGCAAAAGTGTAATTGAAGTTCATGCAAACACTATATTATAAACTTTAACACTTCATCACCTTTGCAAAATTTAGATAAAAGTTTCCAGCTTTAAACAGGCTGAAAAATTATGTGTTTTTTGGTTGCTGGGTTACTTTGTTTTGTGATGGCTCCAAAGTAAGGATCGTGTAAAACATTTGTGTCCAAATGAAACTTATTTGGGATAATTAGAGAGAATAAGAACATCAAAGTTGAAGTTGTGTATAAATCTATAAAACACAGTTTGACTGCTTTAGCTCACTTTTCCTGATTATGTTTAATACTTGAAACACTTTATTTACATAGACCATACCCTCCCTAAACTGGATAAATATCAAGAACCTCTTTGTAAATAACTGTCTAATGCACAAGTTGTCAGAATGGTGGTTTCATGAGGATCCACAATGCTAATGGGGAACATAAAAAAACTTCTAATGTTAAACAAAAACCTGATGTGGCCGCAGGAGAACACAAACTACGACTAAACCAGGCAGGAGGCTGTATCAAACAGAAAAATCCAAAAAGAAGTATGAGAAACCAAAGTCAAATGGGGAGGGATGATTATTGAGATGAGGAACAGGTGAGCTTAACAAACAGACCAAGTTCAGCTGTGAGGCGTGGAGAAACCAAGGTCAGTGAGGGCAACAACGAGCAGTGACACATGAGGAGACTAACTAACTGAAACAAAGAATCAACACAAGGGCTCATATATATATAT
>NC_056516.1:24887386-24919377 GCF_014905685.2 Nematolebias whitei
GCTTTGCTTCAGCGTCAATGTGTGACATGGAGGCTGCACCGTTGGGAGTCAGCCTCCCCACCATCACAGACATCCTCCACCTCCAGATGCAGGAAGAGGGCCACCTGCATCATGAAGGACCCCACTCACCCAGCATACACACTTTTTGCCCAGCTCACCTCAGGAAGGAGGTTGAGGAACATTAAGTGTAGAACCACTAGACTGAGGAACAGCTTCTACCCTGAGGCTGTTAGACTCATGAATCGCTACTCAGGATTATCACTGTGCAGAAAAAAAAAATCACTGTAATGCCACTTTGATTGTTATGTGCTGCTGATTATTCTATGCTGCTGATCTCATGCTGCTGATTAGTTCATGCTGCTGTATTCATTTATACTCACCTGCTCATACAGACTCATGTTCATGCTGCTGTTGTTCGGTGTATTGTTTTGCACTATTAGTGTTTAGCGTATTTCTTATTTCATATCTTAAATCCTTATTACTGTTTCTTTTACAATTTGTATTTTTGCTCTTGTTGAATGTAACTGGGACCTTGTGTACACAGTTTCGTTCCACCTCATGTACCACATGTGATGCGAATGACAATAAAGAATCTTCAACCTTGATATTCATAAGGGGAAAATGGCTAAAAATCTATTATTAGAATAATTCCTAAACTACAAAAGACATACACCAAAACACAAGGACTGTGTGAATGGCGATAGTGTAAAGCTAAATAAACATTTGCATGTATCGCTGTAAATTTTTATGGGGTTGAAGTGTTTTTTATAAAGCAGAAGTCTACTTTGAAATTAGTTAATTAAGTTGTTAGCTCATCTCACCTGTGTAAACTTATGTCTGATTCTACTAATTAAATTCTCTCACTCTCTCTGCCATGTAAGACACCCCCCCCCCCCCTAATAAACTCCACACATCCCCATTATTTAAAATTTCAAGACTATTAAAAATATTTTTACTATGCAAAATGGTTTAAAGAAAAGTACTGGAAGGCTGCTGTGTTTCCTCACTACATATAAGATGCTACTGTCCAGGTTTTTATTGCAGATCATTCATGATGTTGTTCTTATTGCCCAACTCGTTTGTTATTTTTCAACCAAAGAGCATAAGTTACATGAGACGGCTACAAAGCAGGCACTTGAGGTAACTATTTAAAGTACAGTACATGCACTTTCAACAGTTTGTGCACAATTTTCAGCTCCCGCTTCTCAGAAAGCCTTTAGGGAAGTATTTCTGCTGAGTATGTGCATACATGGCAACTCCCCTGTGAGAAAACAAATGCTTTTAATCAGTGTGAAGGTGTGCATTCCAGTGCATGAACAATTAGTGTTCATGTGCTATAAAACCTGACCACAGAATATTAAAAAACATAAACTGGAGGAAAATGGCAGAGGTTTTGAATAAATGTTAGTATATTTGGAAATTCAGAAGTACCTGCGCTGCCAAGAAGGCAATCAGTCTCATGCACTGGGCCTTAGAGATCAAAGTGAAAGTGATGGACATGTTGGGATAACTAGCAAAGGAAAGTTGAATATTTTGGCTAGACTCATTTCTGGATTGCTTCCACATGAAACAATCCCCCCATCTCAGCTTCTGGTTTGATTGATTGCCCTCGAGGTCAGTCTAGGTTGTAAAAATATGGAGCGTTTTCAGAAGAGATGCTCATCGTGGTTTGATGACTAACTCTGGATGAGACCTCAGCATAAAGTTTATGCATTTCACAAAGTGGACACCTCAAAATATAAAAGAAAATGCAGGAGTACTGCATCCTTATAAGACTTTTTTTGTTTGTTTATAGTCTACAATTTGTACGGCTCACATTTTGTCACCTTGCCAGACACGTAGCGGTAATAATGGCAGACAAACATTCAAAAGAATTAAGTTGTACAATACCAAAGATGGTCATTTACTGTGATAGACACTTAAATCCACACATTATATGTTTAGGTGATGTTTTACAGAGGGTCAAGAAAGAAGGTCAGCAGTAACTCACAACAAGCAAGTTTTGCGCACAACTTGTTTCGTCAGAGAATGCTGATCTGTTGATGACCCAGCAGAACCAGCATTCTCAGAGCATCACATGACTGGTCAGGTTACCCCTTCAGACTTATTTCTTTCAGTACGCAGTGGAGTTTAACCAGTCAGGAACTTGAAAGTACCAGCAAAATCCACATTTTGGGCTTGGAAAAGATGTTGGGCAACTCAGTCACATGACTCCCAGACGTGAAATCTAAGTTCATATCACAAGATTAAAGTTTTACTTTTGTTTTACAGTTTAGTTTTGTATTTAATGTGTTTTGCTGAGGGGTCCAAACTGCTCAGCTTTGTGTAGCAATACGCCAAAAAGTCCAGGATAAAATATTCAACGCAGACTAACTAATCTGCAGCTTCTCCTTCTTTTCTTAAATCAAACTGCAGTCACTGCAGGTTGAAACGTCTGGGTTGTGACCCCGTTCTGTTTAATAAATGAATAATTACAAGTCACAGTGTTGGCGTTCCTTGACAAAATTGTACGTTTTTAGGGAAAAAAATCATGAATCATATGGAAAGATAAAATAAGGAGGAAAAGAGCACACAACCAAGGGCAGGCTGATAACTTTTTAACATAAAAGTCAAACTTAAAATACATCCCAAATCAGATTTATGACTTATTTCTTCATATTCATTCTTTCTTTTTGTTTTATACTTAAAGAGCTGATTGGCAATGATCAATGTTGATCAATGTTAACGTGCAGCGTCCTCCTGTTCCAAATGTAAAACAGCTTGGTAAAGAATCTTTGCTACAATGCTCACATTTTAATCACTGCTAAGCTCGCTGATGCTAATTCCTTAGCTTCAAGTATAACGCTTGAACTTTTTATCTTAACCTAACTCAATGCTGGTGCATTTTTTATTCCTTAGTAAATCAAGTGTTCATCATTTACTACATTGGACATGTGAGGCAGGGACTCTGACCCTTTGTAAAGTTCAGTTGTACGTCCACCTGCTGCTGTGTTTTAGCATCATCTAGCTTGAACGCATCTGAAAAAGATTTGAATCTCTCGACCTTGACCTCTCTAAGTGGCTTTAAGAATCTGTTGGACTCCTGGCAGGGACCAATGCAGACATGTTCCTGTTTTTAGTTTTCTACATTCGCCTTATTATCTAGCTGTTTTTATGTTACTTTTCTTTTTTTTTTTTAGCCATCCTATTTGTAAAAAAAAAAAATTGTATGACTTTTTACAACTGTTTATTGTTGTCGCTGTTGTCCATTGTTGTCATCATTCTTTGTTGAAAGCAGGTCTCTCTTGTAAATGAGTCCTCGAGGCTCAATGGGATTTACCTGTCTAAATAAAGGTTGAATGCATCTGAGAACTGTGATTGGTTAAAGCACAAAACAGTTCCTCAAAATAGCTGCAAAGTTCATCTCAAAGCTGCGTCTGAACGCAGCCACGTCCCGCACAGACATGAAATTTGAAAAATGAAGGGACCTTCATGGGACCAAACCCAGCAGAGTTGATGTGGAGCACTATGAGGGCTAGCCCAAGGCATAAGCAAACTAGTGGCCCTGGGGCCTGAAGCAGCCATGACAAACGAGACAAACAACCATTCACTCTCTCACTCACGTCTAGTGACAATTTAGAGTTACCAATCAGTCTAACATGCACGTTTTTGGTTTGTGGAAGAAAATCGAAGAAAACCCACACATGCACGGAGAGAACATGCAAACTCCACCCAAAAAGGTCCCGGACCGGGATTTGAACCGGCAACCTTGTCGCCGAGAAGCAACAGCTGTACCAACTGTGCCACTGTGCCACCTAATTCCTGCATCAATTATGTGCAAATGATTATTGATTTACTTTGCAGACGGTTAAATATTAGCTTCTTGGACCTGGTCAGGCCCAGGAGCCACTGGTTGACAAACTCTAATTTAAGATATCTCATTGTGTTTTTTTACTCATGTTGTACAATTTTAAAGACACTTAACTTAGTCATTGCATGTTAAATAGCTGTAAATCTGTAGCACTGCTTGCTGTGTGTGCCAGTGGTGTAATCTACATTTTTGTAGTGGGCATACTGCGCTTAGAAACCAAAGTACACCAGCTAGTACACTGCAATCGTCAATTTATTTTGATTTTTAAGCGTACTGAACATTTCCAAAGTTCTCTGATGTTCATATTTGAATAAATGTACAACAAACTTTGTACAACAGTTGGCTTTGTATTAAAAACATGTTATAGACTTTAGAAAACAGTATCAAAGCAAAACATTTTCAAGTATTAAGTAGTAAGTACAGAAGTATTACTTATACAATAATTTGCTGGATAAGAGAATGTAATAAGCAAGTGATGCATACAGATAGATTGTTGCAAAAGCATTTAACTGCCATTTTAACGTATCATTAACACGTGCCCAATGATATGTCATGTATCATTGGGTACTTTTAACTGAGAATACTGAAATTCTTGTACTTTTCTAGGGGTATACTCCGTATGCCCGTGTATCGCGTAGACCACATCACTGGTGTGCACACATTAAAAGAGATTATCTTAAATTCAAGCTAATTCACAGTGATGGCTGCCTGTCAGCCAGATCAGACTTGAACTATTTCCCCTGCAGATCGATTCTCTTTTGCTCCTGCCAGTGGCGAGTGACTCTACTAATTATAACAAGTGGATGGCCTGAAAACTGTTTTCTTTCTTCTTCCAGCTGGTGTGGAGACTTAGCCGCACTCCCACACAGGCCCTGTATAGTCACACATTAACACTCCATACCAAACAACCGTGGTCACGTATATAATGCTACATTATAAAATAATGACACAACCTACACGTCTTGGCCTTGCAAGAGGATTGCAACATTAATCTTCTGTTACTTTGATTCCAACTCCATCCTGGAGACTGTTTAATTCCAGCCAGCACAAATAAATCACCTTTTCCTGGTGCGCACCTAAAGAGTTTGTCACACACAAACACATCATCGCTTTGATGCCAGATGACCCTTTAGGCTTCGGGAACCTTCACCTCCCATTTCGACAATGACTGCTCATCCTGTCGTTTAGGACTTTTTATAGAGAGCAAACCGGAGAGGGAACCTGTTCCTGCGCCTGCTCTGCTGCATGACAAGCACACTTGCTCACACATCAATCAGTTGGTGAGTCACTTTTTTTTTTCTTCTTCTTCGTCTTCTTTTCTCGTAGGACGACCACTACACAAAGGAAGAATGCGAGGCCTATAAATAGCAACCATCATTCCTGTGGAATCTGCAGCTCGTCCATGTTTGGACAGCTCGCTGTAACAGGTTTGCGTGACCTTTTCGAGTTGGGCCCAGCCCAGCTGCTGTGACCTGCAGTGTGTGACCTCTCGGTGCAATGGGAACTGTGCTGGAAATGTGAAAAGAAACATTCTGGAGCTGCATGCTTCTGTTTGGAAGGAGGAGTTGGTTAAAAAAAATAATTGAACACGCACACAGCTGGTGTTTGAGTCGCTGCTGCTTGTTCACCATAAAGCAGTGGGGGAAAAAAAAAAAAAGAAGAGAACTCTTGCACAACACACACACAGTCACGCATGTGTTCACACCCCGACAAACACACACAGTCGTGCACATTAATAATTACTTCATTCTGCCTGCTCAACTCTCTTCGTGGCAGGAACGCTTTCGAGTTCTGTGAAGCTCGGCTCATTTATTTACACAAGAATGTTGCATCATTTCAGCGCAGACTGCACAGCATCATCTGTCTCCTGAACCCAGCTGCAGTGATGTTGTTTCTCGGAGCTGCACTGGCGTATTTTATGTGAACGCTTATGGGCCGGCACTACAGTTTATGGGGGTGAGTCATGTTCACATAACAAACAGGGGCCTGCATGGGAAAAAAAAACACAATGTCATGATGTTACAGCCAGAGATGAGGCTAATTTACACCGGAAAGTTGCTCCGGAGTCACAGCATCCCCAAAGCTGCCAAAACACTCCAATTTTTTCCAGTGAGAAATTAGAGTTCAAAGTCACCTTTTTAATGTCAAGCTGACTGGATTTATATAATAAAGGATGCCATGTGACTGGTTTAAACATTCCCTCTGCACTTCCTTCTCCTCTCCGGTGTTTCAAAACGCCGTTAAAAGTTCAACAAGGACGGCGCTGACAGCAGGAACTGACACAGACCTGCTGCCAGGTACTTTCTGTTTGGTTGCAAACAAGAAATGTTGTCACCTGCCCTTTCTTCTGAAGCGAGCTGTTGCGTTCACGGAGATGTTCTCACCTTGGTTGTGTCAGTTCCGGGTAGTCACGTTGCATTGTGTTAAAATGTTGCAGTCTGTTCGGAGTTCTTTATAGTGGCAAATAAATGTTTTTCATTCATTCTTCTCAATGCACCTCATTCAGGATGGTCGCCACACTTTATCAAACGTCAAAAAAGGATATAACTGATGATTTAAAAGATGCTGAGCTAAGATTGAAGAGAACAGAACAGATTATATATATATATATATATATATATATATATATATATATAAAATTGTTGAAACGTTTCATCTTTAATCCAGAAGACTTCTTCAGACTGAGGAGCTGCAACAAACTCAGTCTTATAAATAGCACCTTCTCATGGTGGATCAACCAGTTTGTTGCTGACATCCAGAACTCACATGATACCGCTTCAAATGTTATCACCCATTAAATGACCTATTATCAGTTATCATTCCCATAAACAGGTCTCTCTTGAAAATGAGTTCTCGTGGCTCAATGAGACTACCTGTATAAATAAAGGGTAAATGAAAAATGAAAAATATGTAGCGTTCAGACTGCCCCTCCTGTACCTCCTAGTGGGTTTAAAGTGTATGGTATAATGGTATGGTATAAAGTTTATTCATTTTAAAAAGGTACAAAACAATTCCATAACAATATAAAAAAGATACAAAAGATTTAAAATGAAAGGCAGCAGAAAGAAGAAAAAATCTTATTATATCTGCCCCTTTTTTCAAACTATTATTTCAATCATAATCATTTTTAAGTAACAGAACAAAATGAATAACTCTTTCTAATTTTTCTAATTCTAATACAAAACGCACACTAAGCTACTTCATATATACTTTTTTAACAATCCAGTTTTGATCTTTTTCTTAAATGTGCACATTGACTTGGCATTTTTCACATCACTCTCTAGACCATTCCACAATCCAACTCCTTGGATTGAGGTAGACCTTCCCTTCAGACTAGTTCTGAATTTTGGTTTGACAAATATCTCTATCCCCTTAAGATTATAACAACTTTGTCTTTTAACAAAATTTATTTGGATATTTAATGGTAATGTGTTATTTTGAGCCCTATACATAACTGATAAAATACTGTAATCTACCAAATCATGGAACTTCAGTAACTTCAGTTGATAAAATAATGTGCTTGATGGGTGACAGTAATGCTTTCTGGTGATAATTCTTACAGCTCTTTTCTGTAAAATAAAAATAGGTTTTGTAAATGTTTTACACGCTTTCCCCCAAACATCAATGCAATAGATTAAATGTGGAACAATGATTGTGTTATACAACATGTACAGAGCTTTATCATTTAATAATTCCCTGACTTTGGATAGTACTGCAATAGATTTAGATATTTTTGTTCTTACAGAATTTATGTGATTTTTCCATGTTAGCTGTCCATCAATGATTACACCCAAAAATGTCATCTTATTAACTCTACAAATCTCAACACCCTCAATTTTAAATGGATCGTCAACAGTTCTCTTTTTGTTGCTAAATATCATGTATTTAGTTTTATCTAAATTTAATGATAATTTATTAATTTTAAACCAAGTTTGTATTTTATCAAATTCTGTCTTCATCAATTCCAACATCCGTTTTACATCTTTACCCAAACAAAAAAATGTGGTGTCATCTGCAAAAAGGACACATTTGAGGAGTCCTGATACATTCACTAAGTCATTCACATATAAAATAAATAACTTTGGTCCAAGTACAGAGCCTTGAGGAACTCCACATGTGATATTGCAGAGGTCAGATCTTACACCATTTATTTGTACAAACTGTTTCCTATCTTTTAAATAGCTAGATACCCAGTGTAATGCTGGTCCTCTTACACCATATTTATTTAATTTTTCAAGGAGAATAGTGTGGTCAATAGTATCAAATGCTTTTTTTAAATCAACAAAAATACTAACACAATACTGTTTTTGATCGACAGCAGTAATTTGTTCTATTATTTCCATGAGAGCCATTGATGTAGAGTTTTTTGCTCTAAACCCATACTGACTGCTACTTAGAATGTTTTGTTTAGTAATAAATTTATCTAATCTGGTCACAAATAGTTTTTCTAAAATTTTTGAGAACTGTGGTAATAAGGATATTGGTCTATAATTAATGAACACACATTTATCACCATTTTTAAAGAGAGGAACTACCTTTAAAGTGACGTTGTTAGCGCTGATAATAGGCTCACATGGTTAGGTTCAGAGTAAAGGGTCTGGAGGTTAGGCTTAAGGTCTGGGTTAGGTTTAGGCACGAGTGTAAGGGAGTCAAGTTTAGAGTCAGTGCTCTGGGTCAGGTGTAAGGTTAGGTTTAGGAAAAGGGTTACATAAAGCTGACAAAAACAAAAACACTTCCTGTTTTATGTCCGTGTGCGACGCTGCATATTATCAGTGATACAAACAAAACTTTAAAACTGCCAGGAGGTAGGACGGACAATAATGTGATAATGATAACCTTTGAAGCCGTGGGAACATAAACCTAATGAACAACCGTAAGTGCTCTGATGACCACTTGCTATTCACAGGGCTGAGTGATACTAGCAATAACAGTGTTGCAAGAGCATGACAACTGGATATGGACGCCTCCTCCCCTGTCTAATGATGGATGGTTTCTCTTCTCAAAGATGGTCTCCATCACCCCTCTCTCAAACTAACAAACAGGTCCAGAGGACCTGACTTAACTTTGTTAGATTTTTGAGCATGCATCAGGATATTTTCAGACAATTGTTTTTGCGAGAATATTTAAAACTATTTAACTTTTAGAGTCAATCCAGTTTAAGATGGCTGCCACAGCCAATTGAAATTTGGAAACACGTAAATGGCTGTAACTCGACAAATATCAGCTAAAATTTGGTGCGTTGGTAGCTGAGCATCCTCGTAAACGCATACTCTGAGCTACACACATTATGAAATATTTTTGCTTAAAACTTTGACATTAAGTGACATCAGACTTAGTTGGTAACACTTTACAATAAGGCTCCCCTTATAGATGGCTAATAAATAGTTTATGTTGGTAATTCCTCTATAAACATTTTATAAACCATTAATAACTGCCTATTATGCATTAATTAAGGGTGACAGAGACAAAACTGACCAGCTTCTTGTCAAATAATTACCAAGCATTTGTTCACCATATATTTCATTTAGAGTTGTTATGTTAAACATTTCAGACTAAGTTACTACCTTGTAAGCACAATAAGCATTTGTAAACCTATTTCTTTAGTATTATACTGCACTTTATCACTGCATTATAAGTATCTTCAACTACTATTGTATCCTAAAAGAACTGAGTTTACAAATGCTTATTGTGCTTACAAGGTAGTATAGTCTGAAATGTTTAATATAACAACTCTAGGTGAAATTTATAGGTGAACAAATTTGGATCTGGCAAGAAACTGGTCAGCTTTGTCTCTGTCACCCTTAATTAATGCATAATAAGCAGCTGTTAATGAGTTATAAAGTGTTTATAGAGGAATTACGGTAATAACATATCTATAAACTATTTATTAGCCATCTATAAGAGGAACTGTATTGTAAAGTGGTGCCACCTAGTCCGTCTGTTAGCAAAATGTCCCAAAACCATAAAATGGCTTTGAATGAAAATCCCAGTAATGATTGGATACTTTTGGGTCAACCCAATTCTAAATGGCCACCAGGAATTCTTCTGAATGCTATAGGTCTTTAAATGAGTTTGTGAAGTTAAATTAGTTTTCTTTGGATGTTTTGTTTTTCTTGAACTCTTGTGATCAGATTTCTTTTCTTTGCATTCTCTCACATGAAAAAAAAAAGTTGCCCATACATTTTTTTCTTTTCTTTCTTTTTTTTTTTTTTTTTGCAAAGTGGACTGTTGGTGCAGAAGAAGATTTTGCAGTTATTGCCTAAAACATGCAAGATGGTAGACAGATGATTCCTGGCACTTGTCCTTGTTTATCGGCTAAATCTCGGAATGCAGAAGTCTGCATGTTTGCAGATTGATAATGAAAAAAAAAAAAAGAGAGAGATAATTTCTTTGCTCAGGTTTTTTCTGTGTGTCATCAGAGACGAGCCGGGCTGGAGGATTGCTCAACGCTTGTGTCACCAGGAGGCTGGACTGATCCGGAGGAGTGTTTGAGCTCCACATCACCGGAGCGCACACACTCTCCACCTCTCTCTGAGTGTGAGGCTCTCTCTCTCCTTCTTTTCCTCCATCTATCTCTTGTCTTTCTTTCTTTTCTTTTTTTTTTTTCCCCCTTCTCAGCTTCACTCGGATTTATTCTCACCAAACGCACTCTTCAGGATTGGATTTTCATCAGCTCTAAACATGAGACGGAGTTGAACCAATTCATCACCCCAAGGACGCAGACTACTATCTTTTGTTTTTGTTTTTATTTATTTGTTTGCTTTGTTGTCAATGGTGAGCCGGCCATTCAGGATGAACTTGCAGCGGAGCAGCCCGGCGCCCTGCATCCGCCGGAGAGTCGCCCACAAGCGGCTGGACTCGGACGACCAGCCGCCGGCCAAGTGCGTCCGGCTGACCGAGGGTGCCGGGGACGCGCATGGAGGGCTCCTCCTGGGCACGTCACCCAGCTCCCCGCTCAGTCCCGCGGCCAACCCCGCCATCCACCCGCACCACCCGCACCAGCAGCACCAGCAGGGGCCGTCCAGGATCGGAGCGTTCCTCCTGCTGCCCCTCGCGCACCGGGAGAGCAGCGTGCACAGCGCCATGGACACCGATACTGGCGAGGAGCTGCTGTGTAAGGTATGCGCAATCCGCTCATTGTGCAATTTCTCTCAATGAATGATGTTTCGAGACGTTGCTCAACAGCCTGTCTGACATGTTATCTGAAATGAGCTCACTTTAATTTTTACTTCAATCTCACGCATCATGTGTCATAATGTGATTTCCTTTGGAATCAACGAGATAAATCAGGCTCGGTGTTGTGGAAACATCCTCGAGCTCTCACAGTCTGTCAACTCAGCTCATTTGCATGTACGTCATTGCAACACAACGAGCTGTGGCACAAAAATGCAAACATCTTTGGCTGCCTTGATACAGATCTGTCCAGATAAGGACTCATTCATCCCAGCATCCATGTTCACTTTGTGTGAAAACATTCCTTAGTGAATTTAATCCCCTCATGCTTGATTCTCTTATGAAAGCATTTGTGTTAAGGAACCAGGAATCTGAGTCATATTTGCAAAGTTGTTCATTAACTCTGACCCCTCTCCTCCTGTCTCCTCTCCCACATCTTCTTAATTTCCATCCTTCCTCCTCCTTCTCTAATCTTCTCTCCAGGTCTTTGATATGGCTGTGTACCAGGAGAAAATCAGAGCCTACGGAGTTCTGCCGACTCACAAGAACGTGGCCGGCATCCGGGAAATCATCCTCGGCGAGCGCAAGGCCTACGTCTTCTTGGACAAAGACTTCGGGGACATGCACACCCTGGTGAAGAGCTGTCGCCGACTAGACGAGGAGCACGCTCGCAGACTCTTCTGTCAGGTGGCTCAGGCCGTGGCGCACTGCCACCAGGCGGGCATTGTACTGGGGGACCTCAAACTGCGCAAGTTTGTCTTCGGGGATGAGAAAAGGTGAGATACTTTGACACGGTTAATGATTTTTAAAAATAATTTAGCCTTCCTGATTTGATTGATTTCAAAACTAAACCATAAAAAGTCTGATTAGTTTGTGCAGGAACTCACTCACTGATATATAGTTGGTTGCAATCTGCAGCTTCACCACTAGATGGCACTAAATCCTGCATGATGCTCCTTTAAGGACACCAGCGATTACATTACTTACATGCTTTAAACCAATTCTCAGAGTAATCCTGGGCTGTTTGTTCAGATGATTCAAACCCTGAACAGTTGCATAGTGGCACATGCCCGTGAACACCCGAGCCATGTGTGCAGATATGGATGTGGGAACAGAAAGAGTAGGAGGCTCTGCACTTGTGGAGGCAGACTGCTCCGCTTCCCAGATTCTTGCTCTCTCTGTCTGTCTCCCTCGCTCGGCCCTGTCTCTTTGTGTGCACGCTTTGTGTTTGTTTTGCACGCGTGTGTGTGTGGGCGGGCGGTAGTTTGGCAGAGCCGCTAGACGAGGCTGCTGAATGAGACGATCAGACCCTCCTGTGCCCGATATCTCAGAAAACATTTATTTCTCATTATTTATTAATAAATTACATCATCGCTGTACTGCAGAGCAACTCGTGTTCCCAGCCAGGCTTCCATTCATGCACACTTTCCTCAGAGGAGGAGAAGCTGAGAGCTTTGAGCTGGCTCCCACACACACACACACACACACACACACACACACACACATGCCTTAATCTCTAAGTGCTAAAATACCTCCTTATAAAACCGTTGGTTGCTTCTTTGCTTTTCCATCACTTTGCTTTCCAAAGGCCCCCCTCTTTTTTCCTGGAGTCTTCACCAGTTATATTCTGCGGTCACGACCTCTGGGGTCCGCAGGGTCACAGTGAACGAACAAGAGCAGACAGCCACTGAGAGAAGTTGACGCCGGTCGTGTCCCCCTGATGGCTATAATGCTGCAGAGTGATGAGTCACAGTGTGCATGTGCAGAGATAAAGAGGAGCGAGCACTGCACAGCTTATTGTCCTCATTTGTGTCCATGCATGCTATTTACACTTTCAGATCTGTAAAGATGTCATCCATTCATGCTCAGACCAAGCTGCAGGCGTTCCTCGTGACTTCACATGATTGTGCACGTCATGGAAGTTGGAAAATTTGGTCGCAAACGTCACTGGTTTTATTCAGTCCCTGGCCGTTGTTGACATAAACGTTACAAAGCCGTGTGACGTAATTTGTTGTGTCATATGTTGCTTTAAATTCACAATCAGACTTCTTTGAAACCCCAAGACTGGCTAAATGTTGTCGTCATTCACACACACACACACACACACAAACACAGAGCAGATGGAGGTGCCAGTTTAGAGGAAGGTGAGTAGCACCGAGAGGCATGCAGAGCTTCACTGCAGGGCCGGCCTTCCCGTGCGTCACCGATGTGGCAACAGCCATTTGAGGGGTAATTATGGCATGGCTGGCGCCGCCAGTGTGGGACCCAGGTGCAGATAGCCTCAGCTCGAGACAGAGCTGGAGAGGAGAAGTGTTCTCTGAACAGAAGGATGACTCACTCTCTCCAC
Organism: Nematolebias whitei; assembly: GCF_014905685.2. Classification (NCBI taxonomy): domain Eukaryota; kingdom Metazoa; phylum Chordata; class Actinopteri; order Cyprinodontiformes; family Rivulidae; genus Nematolebias; species Nematolebias whitei. Next base: position 24,900,757 of record NC_056516.1, read on the forward strand.
CCCTCCGACTCTCTCCGTTCTGTCTCCCTTTCAGCCTCCATCTCTCCTTCTCTGCCGACTTATCTCCATCGCTATCTTGGTGTTTGAAGACTATTCACTCTCAGCCTTTGTCCCTCTGGCTCTCACGCTTTTCTGCCTCTTCATGTCTCTCCCCATTTGCATCGAAGTGCCTCACCGAGTCATCCAGCCCCGAGTTTGACATGAATTACAAATCAGTTTATAGTTAAAAGCACGGCATAGCTGTTGCTGTGATGATGTGCGTCGTTTTGCTTCAGGAAACGACTTAAAAACAGTTTACAGTCTTGTGCAAATTCATCGTTTTGTCAGCTTCACTAGTGAATAATATCTCTGCAAGCGTGTTCTCACAGTGTCTGTGGCTCTGCAGGACTAAGTGTGTGTCCTGTCGTTAACACGGCTAAATTTAGCTTTGTGTGTGTGAGCAAAGAAGAAGGAGGGGAGGGCTGGAGTTGTATATTTATATGTGAGTTTATGTGTCCATGTTAGTGCCAGGAAGTCACTGGAAATTTGCTCAGGCAGCTCCGTTTTTTTTTAAACGCTCAGCTGCTCCCCGGTCAGAGTGAGTGCACTTGAGTGTGTTGTGTTTAATCTGTGGGTCCATCTGTCGCTGCACAGATTAGGGCTAAAGGAGGGATTCCCTGCGTGCAACTAAATGTAGTCGTGGAAAAAAAACAGAAAAAAATTGAACATCATTTTATCTTTGTCTTCACAGGACTCAGGTGAGACTAGAAAGCCTCGAGGACTGCCGCGTCCTGGAAGACCCCGACAACGACTCGATGGCAGACACCCACGGCTGCCCCGCCTACGTCAGCCCCGAAATTCTCAGCGGCTCCACGCCATACTCCGGCAAAATGGCTGACATGTGGAGCCTGGGGGTCATGCTGTACACCATGCTGGTCGGTCGCTACCCCTTCCACGACCCAGACCCGGCCACGCTGTTTTCAAAGATCCGTCGAGGCCAGTGCTGTTTGCCTGAAGGCTTGTCGCCCAAGGCCAAGTGTCTGCTCCAGAGCCTGCTGAGGAAAGAACCGTCAGAGAGACTCACTGCAGCCGAGCTGCTCGCTCACCCGTGGTTCCACCGGCCGCCGTCGTCCCAAGAAGCAACGCTCGGTGAACAGGAAGCGAGCGGGGCAGAACAAACGGTGCCGTCGTTTGACGTGCACGAGGACGAGAACCTGTTCTGCTGACAAACTCAAACCAGAGCCCAGTTAAAGGACCAACACGAAATGCGCTAGGAGGGACTTGGTGGTCATTTTTGTACAGTGGCACTTTTTAGAAAACCAGTTCGTACTGTTTTGTGTGTACATACATGCACCCTCAAGATTTCTACAAAAAACTCTTCCTGTACTGTATTCTGATCTCGTATACACCTGCTGAGGGCATTGCTCACAATGATCACTCGTTGTGCTTCTGTGTGTGTGTGTTCTAGGAAATATTTGGTGCTAAAATAAACGATGGTGACTTGTAGTTCCACAGATCCCTCCAGGCTCCTCTGAGCGTGTCAGACCTGGAGGATGCTCATTAGAGCTTACCCTCAACCCGAACTAATGAAGGCATTAGCTTGCACCTTGAAAGTGAGGCGGGCGAGCGCGACCAGGATGTTGTTCCTCTCGCTCTCTGAGCACGCCGCAAGCTTCGGCAGGCTGACTCAGCCGTCGACTCGCGGACGGGCCTGGCTCCAGCCTGCTGCATCTCGGAGCAGACAGTGACACAGAGCGGGAAAGATGGTTAGCAGAGGACTCGTGTGTCACAGCTCAGCGTGACACTACGGAGGTGTCTCACTGCCAATCTGGCAAACGGACATCATTTACAAATCTCACACCGAGCGCAGAAGGTTGGGAAAAAAGGCGTGAAAAAAATGTCACATGCAACACACAGTGACACTAAGAACTTTAGTCTCTTTTAATGATAAAGCAGCTTTGTGTCGTTTCTTAAAGTTGGACCCAGTTATCTTTGGACGCTTGAGTTAGCCACAGCTGAAGCTAACGGTTTTCACTGCTGGTTTAAAAGACTCAGCTGATCACTGGATAATATTTACACCTGAAGGAAAGTAGAAACTTACTTTGAATCTTTTTCCTCTTATTGACTATCTTTTTATCACATGTTCTGTCATGGGTGAGCCTGTTTTGTTCATGCTGTCGGGGAGTCATCCTCGGACAGAGCCGAGCTGTGCTGCGTCCGTATCGCTGTGTTCCATAAACGGAACGAGCCGGTCGAAGTCAGGCGGGCTAGTCGACGCCGGTTTTTCTTTTCATGACTCAGTGCTTCAGCGTCTCTGCAGAGATTTGTTCTGACCTTGGAAGAAAATGCACAAACCATTTCACTTCCTTCGTTCTTTCCTCATTTCGACTTTTCTTTTTTGCCCCCTCTTTTAACAGCGTTATAGAGACTAGTCTTCTTAGTTAGTGACACTTTTCATTCTGGACTATTTGACGATTGGTACTAAATCTGGAAGAGTGCTGTGCATTGTGACTTCTGGGTCATACAGGAGCAATTTTTTCCTGTTATTTAATTATATTATCGCTCGTCTGCAAGAGATGGGGAAAGGCCTGTGATGACTTGCATCGTTCTGCTCAGAAAAAAAAAAGTAACTTAAGAGAGTAGATTTATGTTCTTGCTTCATATAGTGAGTCACACTTTCATGTGATGTGTAGAGTAAACTGACACGGGTTCGCAATCTCCACGTTGCACTGTGAATCATGCATTTATGACACGACCTGGAGGCCTTTATCAGCCCCAAAAGGTTACACTTAAGAGTTATTTTCACTGTAAATATGTATATATGTATATTAGAAATATATGTGGAATTGTCGAATAAAGATGAGTTTTTTTCATATTCACTCAGCTTGTTTTTTGATTCGCCACACCTGCGCTGCTCCACTCTGTGCCTCGAAGGTTTCCCTGAAAGAATCCTCTTCGTCGCTGCAGCACATTTTCTCATCTCCCTCAGCGAGTTCACTTCAGTCCTCGCAAGAGAAATAATAATAATAAAAGAAAAACCTTTCTTGTCTCTCTCCATCTCTTCCTCTGACAGTTTACTCTGCTCTGACCTTTGCGTAATGCAACATTGAAGTCCTCAAACACACAAATGTCAATAGTGGGTCAATGTCTTTTCCTGGAATACACCAGGGGGAGCAAAAGCCTCAATGAGAACCAATGGAGCTTGACGTCAGTTCATCAAACCCAGAACAACAACACAATTTCAACTCAAACACATTTTATTTTTCCAATGCGGTCCACTTTTACTTGTGAATCATTTGTTTGACCTATAAGAGCTTGGCATGTCTCCACCCTCTGCGTGTTATGACTACTCGAGGCATGGCTGGCCAGGGCTTGCGCAAGCGTTGCGTGTGTATGTGTGTGTTCTTGTGCATACCTGCTTTCTTGCTTGTCTGCGTGCATAAGTGTGTGTGGGCAAAAAGTCAGATTAGGTATCAACAGGGTAGCTGGAGTTTTCTGAGCTGCTGGGAAGCTGCCAAACCAAGTGAAGTGTTGCCCAACACGTCAGACTCCTGCTGCAGAGATCAGAGTCATGACCCCCCTTTAAAGAAATGCCAGAGATTAAGTTCAAAAGCAAAAAAAACAACAAAAGGAAATGGATTTTCATTATTAAATTAGTCTCGAAGGGAAAGTTTAGCTCTTTTAGAATCATGTTTTGTGGTTATGAACAATTAATATCTTACATGTTGTAGATATCTCCTCAGTTTGGAAATAAACAAGTTTAATTCTGAATAGAATGAGTGGCTCGAGTGAGCCAAGCACAAAAAGTGGTTTTAAAATAACCAAACTTTATCACAGTTCATGTAAAATCTAGTTTCACCATCGGTTCTATGTTATATGAATATTCTAGCAAAAATAATGGGGATATTCCTGCTGGAAGGGTTCCAGGTAGCATCAAGTGCTAGCTGCTACTACTGCTATTTGATCTCACAAATACCCATAAAGCTTTGCATAAATGGCTGTCATCCACTTTATTCTTAGATTAGCATTTAACTGATCAAATAGGTAAAAAATGAACATCTTCTTCTACAAATTAAAGTAGTTTAAAGAGATGTCTACAGGTAATACATTACTTGTTTATAATCTTTCCACAGAAGAGGACTGAACGTTATCTTTTTCTGTGAGGGTTGCTAAAATGAGGTCAGGCGTTATGAAATCTCAGGTATATACTCTGTGAGCTCTTTTTCTCTGTCTCTCAGCCGCAAGAGTAAACTTTATCCTCCCTTTTGGTCCGGGATCATTAAAGTTTCCCAACCACATAATCTTTTAAACAACAGAGTTCACAAACTTCCTCATGACACGTTAGCCTTGTTGGTTTCAGGTCACACATATCATCAGTCACTTCCCCGGATCTCCATGATGTCAGGGTGTGAAATCTAAATTTCGCAACACAACGTTCAATAAACGTACTGGGGAATCTTGAAGGCTGTTGACACAGGAAATTATAGAGTAAAACTATTGTGGGAAAATCTCAAATTATGTGTTCTGATTTTTGTGTAGGAGTAAATAAATTTAAAAGAGACGTATAAATATATATTGCACGTACGGAAGTGGAACGAAGAAGCAGATGGGACAGTAAAGCACCTGCTGTAGTCTCCAATCAAAAACTAAATATTGTGGCTTTTCCTGGAACTCCTTGGCTCAGGCGATCACTCCACTGATGCAATGGAAACAACATACTCAGTTCGAAACGGTCCTTTGACCTGAATCATTTCATAACACAAATCCCAGGAGGAATGTCGTGCAGAGCACAGGTCAGAGAAGGTGGGGGGGGGGACCGGATGCCTATTATAAGAGCATGCATCAGGATATTATAAGAGCAGTATTTTTCACCTTAATCTCTAAACACAAAGGCACAGAAGGCCAGAGGAGAAAATTAAGTGGTGACCTTTGCTGCCATCTAGCGGTCAGTTTTAAAACTACACCTCGGTATCTCCAACTACAGAAAAAATCAGAATCAAGAGGGAAACGGTGCATCTCATAATTAATTTGGCCCTTCACAGCAGATCTGTAGCAATGTTTTAAAAATATATGCAAAATGGTCCCAGTTTCATGAATAATAAACACAAAGAATAACAAACAGCCAATTTTATAAGTAACTCAAGTGATAGGTAGAGTCCAATTGAAGTGGAGGTTACAAGTTATAAATATTTTACCTGTTGTGGATAGCTTTTTAAGCAAGCTCAGCTGCTCATTTTGAGCCTGGTTCTGCTGGATGTTCCTTCCTGTTAAAAGGGAGTTATTTCTTTCCAATCACTTTTGTGCTCGTCCAAATTTTTTTTTTTTTTTTTTTTTTTTCGTTTAGCCTTTATTTATACAGGTAGTCTCATTGAGCCACGAGAACTCATTTTCAAGAGAGACCTGTTTAGGGAGCAAATGGGGGTTAAGGGCCTTTCTCATGAGCCCAGAGTGGGGCAAATGAGATGGGGGCAGGTGCGGGTGCTTCACTACCCACCCACATTTTTGACGTTGTCGGTACCAGGGCTTGAACCGGCGATCTTCTGCTCACAGGCCCACCTCCTCTAACCTCTGCTCCACCACTCCCCCAAAAATCCAAAATGTGGGATTAACGCAATCTAGCTTATTGCCAATAGCATCCAAGATGTCTTATAATAAATGTAATTCAGCAAACTATTGTAAACATCAGTAGTGTTTATAAATGGGCAATAACAAGAACTTGTTAAACACAAACTCTTTGCTGAAACCCATCAAGTCTGATTTTAGAGGCAAGAAGTACCGTCAGAAATGAGAAAACATTTGCAGGAGTTTGTTTTGCATTCTTCAGCCAAAAATAAAATAAAATATGTCTAACAGCACCACTTCTCCACTTGTGTGAAACTCCACAGGCCGCAGCTTGAATTGCATAATTAATCAGCTCATTTACAGCAATTACACCATGCAGCTCTACTTATGTGCTCTCCAACAAAACATGAATGGTACAGTCTTTTTCTGCATCAGTCTGAACAATCTTGAGATAAATATTTGTCTTGGATGTTGTCTGGGCTTATAAAGCTCATGGTAAGGAATTGTATTAGTTCAGACAAACGTGTGTCTGTGAAATATAAATGACCGTAAGTCCATTTTTTTATTAATATTTTTTTAATTATGTTGGGAACAAAGAATAAATTGCCTTTAATATTGCCTCTTGTTATTTTATTATAAAATAGATATTTTATGTTGAGAATGCGTATAGAAGTATGCTTTTAGATGAGCAAATTTCAAACCACTGATGTAAATAATCCTGTTCTCCATGTAATAATTTAAAGTTCCAGTAGAGGGCGATGTTTTCAAGTTTTTCTGCTTTATTTTGTAGGTTCTTTTCAAAAGTATCTGTACAAAACAGTGCAAAGATGCAATAAACAAGCTGATGAACTTAAACTTTATTATTTTCAGCAGAAATAAAAAATACTAAGCCTCAACCATCCTGCTTCATCTGCAGAATGCTGTTTTATTCCAACTCTATCTCATATTATGATTCTCTGTGGAGCCGAAAATATTTTGTGATCGCTCATTACTTTTTATACATCAATCAGTACCTAAAGGATATCTGCACAGAAGACTTTTAAAACACTGTGGACCAAAACTGGATTAGCAGAAATTAAAAGTTTAAGGCAAAAGTCTCCAGCAGCACATAAAAACAAATAAAACAGTAACAGATCCTCCAGTAAAGCTGTCCAGTATACAACTTTTTAAGGACTGTCACTGCACTTGGCCTGTGTACCACCTAATATAAATGTGACTGTTACTGCACTGTAAATCTGATTAAAAAAAAAACAATAGCTGACCAAATGTTGCATTTTTCTGTGGATTTCAGAGGTTAAACAGGCCCATTGGTATAAATCAGCAGCATTATTGTGCCATCGTCTTTCATGCTTTCAGAGCTCAAGGTTGTTCAGTTGGGACTTGATCAGGAGTTTTACCAGCTGAGTTTCAGGGTGATTTTTCAGGTGGATATTTCAAAAATAGCCTCGGGCCTAAGGGAGACCAGATGACCCAAATCCTACTGAAGACCTTTGGAGAGCTGAAATCTGCCACTGCTAAAAGGACTCCTATGAATTTAAGAGACTATGGGCACATGCTAATAGGAAACGGACAGAGCGTTTACAGGCTGTCCTTCCTGTCACAAGCCGAGCTCAAACCTGCAGCCTCAGGATTGCAAGACTGTGGCACAGACCACTGAGCCACCTCAGCCTCCTGATGATTAGGATAAATACTGCTCTTAAAATGAGAATAAAGAAGGGAAATGACATGTTCCTTAAGCAACATGAACACAATTACATTCATCAGTCTTTAATATGTCTCGAAGTGAAGGGACAATATGCCTCAGTGTCGTTCCAGCCTTGTTTTCTTGTTTTGTCGTGGTTTCCCAGAATGGTTTCATTGCAACACCAGCTCTGTGTTGACACTGACAACAGTGACTCTTGGCTGCTGCTGATGGGCACAGTGAGGCGTACCGGAGTGTTTCCTGAGAGCTTTGTGTCATTTATGAGACGTCCCGACAAACAGTTTGGCCTCATCTGCATTATTAGTGCTCACATGACTGTATCACTTCTAATTGTTTCTGCTCAACACATGCGACTCCAGCACTTCCCATCATGCAGTGGGGGTGGAAGGTTATCAAACTGTGGAAGGAGCAAAAATGCAAAACAAAATTGCTGTTTCTGTGGAAAAGCAGCGCGCTGCTGAAATTTAAAATGCAGAAACTGACTTTTTAAAGGCTAAAATAGCACAAAGATTACAAAAATGGTTTGATTGCACAACATGTGTGAAAGAAACACCAAACAGGAAATCAATAGTGCTGGTGCTAACTAATTTACTCAATTAAGGAAAAACAACGCAAACGTAATATACACTTCCAAAACAAATAACCTCCCCGGGCTCCGTCTAAATAGTGGAGAAAGTCTAAAAGTGGCACGGTGACAAACAAAATGCTCGAGTCCTCTCCTCTCCTCAGACTCTGTGGGGTTTGACTTCTTTTGGTAGATGTTGAAGTGAAGCAGCACTCTTGTTATCCTGCAGAGTGTTCTCGCTCAGAAAGACCCTCTCATGCATGTCACTCATGCTTCAAGAGCCACATGCCATCCTGAGCTTTCAGCGCTGCCTTGTTCAAAAGGCACTGTGTCAACCAGCCCAACGCCTGGCTTTCAACTTTCCCCCTGCGCTCACCAGAGATTGAATGCAATCACACAAAATCTCTCCGCAACACGCCCGTGCACGTGAGAAGAATGGAAATTAAGCAACATGGGATAATCAAAGTTTTGTATGTGTTTGTCTGTAATAAATAAGCTGATTTTTTTTTCTAAACCCTTCTTAAAACTGGAAACTAAGCAACATGATTAAGTGAAGGCAGCACAAGAAGTAATAATAATACACAGGCCAAAGAGATTAGAGTCAAGTGAAACAAAGAGCGCAGTGTGGAGTGTTTGGCCCTGTCCCACAGCGAGGTGAGCCTTTCATACCACTGAGCTTTGTGGTGCTTCTTATTCTTGAAGAAAGACCATTACTGGTGCATTTCCAGTTCACAGATTAGAACTTGAGCACGCAGAAGCATTGGTATGAAATAAAAGGACTCCAATCAGTTGGACCGAGCAGCAGCTTATAGTGTCAGTTTTACACGTGCAAGTGCGTTGAATATTATGAGCTGCATATATTATATTCATTCAACCTTTTTTTAATACAGGTTAGTCTCACTGAGGACTCATTTACAAGAGAGACCTGTTTTAAAAAAGAACACAGATGAGGTACAGACAACAATAGACAGTCATAAAAAAGCAAATAAAATGAAAAGTAAATGAAAGAAATGATGTAAAAACGAAACAAAACTACAGTTACGTTATAAAGTGATGCAAAATACTAAAAACAGGAACATGCCTGCATTGGTTTAGTTTTTGCCATGAACTTAACAGATGTTTAAAATCCCTTAGAGAAGTCAAAGTTGACAACTTCAGATCTTTTTGCAAGGTGTTCCAGGAAACAGGATTGGAGTAGGAGAAGGCCCTTTTGCAAAGTTCAGTCCACACTGAGGATACACTGCAGGTAATTATGTCCTTAGAGTGCACTCTGTAGCTGCACTGACGACATGACATGTAGGAGGAGATGTAGGCAACAGACCAAGGAGTGATTTAAAGATGAAAATGTACCAGTGGGAGAGTCTGCGTGAAGTTAATGATGACCAACAACGTTTCAGCACAAATTTAAAAAAACTGTCCAGATGACCTGACTGAAAAATGTTGGATTAATGATGACCAGTTAACCAGTGACTACAGGGTGCAGTGATGTTTTTTTTTTCTCTGTCCTCTGGTGGAACCAGACGTGTCTCCCTGTCACCTCTTATCTGGACAATGGCTGAGAGGGGGGGGGGGGGCTCTGGACTTTGCTACGACTTTCCCTTAAATATTCAATGTCTTCACCGACCTATATGTAAATGTATAATGTCTATTTATGTTGCTTTGCTGTGGTAGGTTTTTTTGATGCCTCAAATCGTGCCCTGTCTAGGACACAGCATGAGATCTTTTTTTATACTGTCTCTCATGTTTTCTTTCCTTTTCTCATCTAAGCAAAACATTATTCTGAATAAGAATAAGAGGGCCACGCTATTTATAGCCGCAGCTTCGTGCACTCCGCCCATCTTTCGGACGACTGTACGTACATATTCTCGTTGTATCTCGGTGCAATGCCAATAAAGTTTATTCTGATTCTGATTCTGGATTCGGTAGTTAAAACCAGTTATGAATCTTAGTGCACCATGATAGACAGCGCCCAACATCTGCAAGGTGCTTGCAGGAGCATTCACACCGTAGTCAGTGGTGGGAAGGAAAGTAGCAGTTACAAAGCATTTCCTAGCATTCAGAGTTAAACAGGATCTGTTTCTAAAAAGAAAGCCAGTTTAACTTTCAAATTCTTTACTAAGTTTTTGACACGAGGCTTAAAAAGAGAGATGTGAATCGACCAAGATACCCAAGTATCCTGATGCATGCTCAATAATCCAGGTAGAAAAATCTAAAAAAGTTAAATCTGGTCCTCTGGACATTAAAAAAAACAAAACAAAGCAAATCAACAAAAAAAAAAAAGAACACTTCAGTCATCAAACGGAAAAACTCCTCAGTCTCAATTCTTCCAGACTGAGGAAGTCTCTCGGATGAGAGACGAAACATTTCTACATTTTTTTGTTGATTTGCTTTGTTTTGCTTTTTTGAATGTCCAGAGGACCAGATTTAACTTTTTTAGAAGATACCCAAGTATTTATAAGCATCAACAAACTAAAAAGGGACACCATTCGAAATAGAAATAGAAGGAAGGACAGCTGGTACCTTCTTCCTGTTTTAAAACAGCATCCCTTTAGTTTTATCAGCATTTAGCACCATTTTAAGACAGAACAAATCTGACTGCATGATGTCTAAAGCAGACTACAAAAGCTGGAAAACCTTAGCAACTGTTCTAGCTCGACAATAAACAACTGTATCATCAGCATAGAAATGCAAGGATGCATCTGGAATGATCTGACCTACATTACTCATGTAGATTGTGAAGAGGGTGTTCCTAAGACTGAGCTTTGTGGTACACCATTTTTGACAGTTAGATAGCTGGAAGAAGTACCATTATGTTGAACACATTGCCTCCAATCTGAGAGATAATTAGAAAACCAACTTATAGTGTGGTCTGAGAAACCAATGTCTGAGAGGTTATGGCATAAGATGCCATAGTCCACAGTGTCAAAAGCTATAGCATTCTATATGTCTGTTATAGATAATGGTTAAGGGCTGTGCAATAAATACAGACAATACAAATAAAAAGTCTCATCTCAAAACAAAGGCCTAGCATTCCTTGAAGGAATGCATGAACACCTTCGTCTTTGAGCAATGAATATCACACATAATAGAAACAATAACAAAACAAACTATAGTAATTTTACCTACATTTTGTCAGCTAGTTGATTTGAAACAAGGTCAACAGGTCTCAACAGCATCCTTGTTACTTCAGAAAAAGACAAATGCACAAAAAAAACATTAAGTGTTGTGTGCCATTAGAGATATTCAACACATGGCAAACAGCTTCTCACCCGTCACATTGAGAGCAACAAACTCACTCAATTTAATGAAGAATATACTTTGTAGATTCATTGTTTTCTTTTAGTGTAGTTTTTCGTTCTTTTCCTTTTACATGAAAAACACATTTTCTTAGCTTCTAAATGAACCCGCTGCGTTTGTCAGCTTGCTACTAACAGCATGTGTCTTCTTGGTTTATGAGTATGCAGAGGTATGAGACTGAGATTTTGTTTATTTTTATTTTTTTTTAACGGTTTATTTTTTTCCTGGTAAACTGAGCAAGGTGAGAGCGAAGCACGTAGGTTACATCGTGGCAGAGAAGAGCTGGATAATGAGCTGAAACTGTGTCTATAAACTTAGCGATCTGTGTGCGGCGGTGCTCGACTGTATTTCACAGGCGAGCTCTTAATATCATTAGGTTTGGATTAAAGGCTTAGAATTGAGGATATGTGAGCATTTTGCTGTCGTCATAACCAAGTTCTGACACAAATGCTTCAGATTTTTTTACAGCCTATCTGAGCTCCAGACAGGATATCAGGCGTTGTATTGTTTCTCCTTTCTGCAGTGAATCTGGCAACACAGCACCGGATCAGTACCTTATTGTTGCCAAGGTGATTATTAAAACATCAGTGAAGAAGAGTGATGCATGAGCACAGTGAAAAGGCAACTTTCAAATGTGTTTCCTATTATCATAAAGTTCTAAAAGGTTATTTTTACATGTTGCTTTAAAGCTTGGTCATTTTTAAAGTGATGTTGTTGGATAAAAATATCCTTTCATTATCTACTTAGCTGAAAAAGAGTCACGCACAAAGACAGGAGAAGATTTTTTTAACCCAGTTTACTTGCAAGGGCAGAGTTCACATAGTCTTACACAGATGTTTCATTGAAGTTGTGAAGATCTGCACCAGACAGAGTGCAGGAAGTGGTTTTTATACTGCTTATCAGCACGATGACCTCAGCCTCTTAGACTCGGAGATGTCAGGTGTCTGCAGGCTTCTCTCTGAGAGAAAGAACTCTCTGATGTCAAACACATGGTTCAACATTAATTTAACATTAGCAGTGATAAACATCCATAAACCTTTACCTGAATCCCCCGGACAGATCTGTCAAAATGTTATCAGTCTGTAACGGTAGGTGGTTGGCGATGCAAAACCAAGAGTGCAGCACACCAGGTGACAAGCAGGAATAATCCTTAATGTTTAATAAATCAAAACTTAACCAGAAGTGCGTGTGACAAAAACCATTGACTCAGAAAATAAGCACAATATGAAGAGAGTTGATAAGAGAGTGAATGCAGCTGGGATGATTACTGATGGACAGCTGGTGTTTGTGACAAAGCAAGGTTGCATAACTGAGGGAAACCTAACTGGTAAATGGACTGTACTTATATAGCACATTTCTATCTTATCAAGACACTCAATGCTCTTTAACACAATCTAAATCCTCATTTACCCATTCATACAGCACTCTACTAGAGCTATATTTTTGAATGAGAACAGAATTTTTAAGATTTTTCAGTCTGGTTTGAAGCAACTCCACAGCACTGAAACAGCATTAGGGAGGGTTTGTAATGATATTATGATATCAAATGATTCTGCTCAGTTTGTGGTATTTGTGCTCCTGGACCTTACTGCTGCTTTTGATACTGTTGACCACAGTATCCTTATATCACGGCTGGAACAGTAGGTTGGGATTACAGGTGCTGCATTAGAATGGTTCCGCTCATACCCGAGTGGCAGAAGTTTTTGTGTCAAGGTTGGTAATAATGTATCCGCCTCATTACCTCTTTCTTGCGGGGTCCCACAGGGTTCGATTTTTGGACCCCTTCTGTTCTCACTTCATTTGCTCCCACTGGGGTCCATCCTGAGGAAACATGGTCTTTCATTCCATTGTTATGCTGATGACTGTCAGATCTACCTGCCTGTGAAACCAGCAAGTGTTTGCTCCATTCACCTTCTGTTAAAATGTCCGGTCGACATTAAGGCCTGGATGGCTTCAAATTTCTTAAGTTTTAACGATGAGAAGACTGAAGTCATTGTCTTTAGCCCTAGCTCAACTGCCGCCACTGATCCTGTCAACCTGGACTCTCTTCAGCCATATCTGAAGCAGTCTGGTAAAAATCTCGGGATGGTTTTAGACTCTGACTTCAAGTTTGACAAACAAATCAACTCTGTTCTGCAGAAAAGCTTCTTCCATCTAAGACAGGTAACTAAGCTCAAGCCATTGTTGTCCAGACCCAACCTTGAGAAACTAGTCCATGCCTTTGTCATGACCCGATTGGACTATTGCAATGCACTGTATGCTGGGATCAGCCAGGCCTCCATCTCACGTCTTCAGCTCGTCCAGAACGCTGCTGCTCGGCTTTTAACTGGAACTCGTAGGTCTGAACACATTACACCAGTTCTGTCCTTCCTTCACTGGCTCCCTGTTCGTACTAGGATAGTCTTTAAAATTCTTCTGTTGACCTTCAAATGCTTAAATGGCCTCGCACCCCTTTACATCTCTGAGCTTCTGGAACCTTACGTTCCCTCTCGGGCCCTGAGATCATCTGATCAGCTGCTTTTGGCTGTTCCAAAAACGAGACTGAAGCTCAGAGGAGATCGGGCTTTTTCAGTCATGGGCCCCAAACTCTGGAACAACCTGCCCCCCAACATCAGGCAGGCCACCTCCCTTCCTCACTTCAAATCCCTGCTAAAAACACATCTGTTCTCACAGGCATTTCACACAGTGTAAATTGATCTAGTGTTTTTTGTTCTGTGATCCTATGTTATAAATGCTTTTTATTAATTCTTCAGTTATTATTATTAGTGTATTGTATTTTTTTCTCTTTAATTTTACTCCCATTGATGTTGTTGTTGTTGTTAAGCACTTTGATAGCAGGTTCTGTTTTAAATGTGCTCTATAAATAAAGTTGACTTGACTATACAAAGAATAATCCGTGCTTTATCACATTCATACAATGATAGGACACAAATTGGATGCAATGAGGGGTTCAGTGTCTTGCACAGGGACACTTCAGCATGTGAATGCTGGTGGAATCGAACCCCCAACTCTTGCATTGGAGGACGACTGCTCTAACCAGTCAGCCACAGCCACCCCAAAAACCTAAAAAATAAATACCAGTGGCTCAGAGCAGAAAACGTCAAAAATAAACTAGATAACCGAAACGTAAAGAAGCTAAAGGAGAAACAAGCCTGAAGCCACCAGTCCACATACCTGAGCGCATCCTTTCCCAGTTTTTCCATTTAGTCCAGACCCTGAACTGAAGAATCAGAAGGTTTTGAGGCTGTGCAGCAGTGAAACGGGACATTTTTCACTCCTTTGCACAGCATCGGCTGCAAACAAGTCACAGGATTTACTCCGCGCAAGCACAGTAAATCCTGTGAATTAGACACGAAAAGCATCAGGCGCTGGCCACATGTGAGTGATTAAAGAAAATGTGGATGAGCCGATCAATTATTCATGCCCAGATAAAGGATTAAACAAGCAATCTGAAAGGGTTTGGTTTGTGTTTGTGCAACAAGAAACAGGAACGCAGACGCATCGATACAAAAAGCTTTAAATCTATTAAATGTACCGTAGTCATGGTCAAACTTTAAAAAGCTTTATGTGCCATCTCAGTTGTGACTGTCATGTCACAACTGCTACTCCACCAAAATTGACCTCATTATTTATAAATTTGACAGAGTAGCCGTTTTTGAGCTAGCTAACATTGATTAGCTTTGGCAGCCATCTTGAACCCAAGTGACTCCAAAAATCATACAAGCTTACATTCTGGATGTTTGATTAAAACTCATCCAGTGGTTCATCAGATATTTTGCTAACAGACAGAAAAATCACAATGATTTGACAGAAAGTGAAACCGCATCAGTGGCACAGAGGGAATAATGGAACAATGAGAAGTCATGACGGGGCGTAGTCGCAGCCTGCTGTGAGTTCAGTTTGCGTGGCTCAGCTCTCCGGGCCACTTTAATTACTTTTCAGCGTCGCTGCCTCTTCCAGTGACGAGCCTCTCTCTGATCAGCAGCCTCTGATTATCAGGCCTTTGTGAGGCCTGCGCCTGCTGTCAGGTCCTAATTACGTTTGCACTGGAGAACATCTCAGCCCGTCAGGAAGCTTAAAGGACTATTATTCAAGTGCCGCCCAACTTCACAGACGAGAACTGCTTTCTGCTGTAAAGCTCTAACAGAAATAAATTGTGTATTTTTACCTCTTTTAAGTGTTGCAGCTTGAGCTATCATCTGTTTGCACAAGGTGAAGACGACTTTTGTATAACTTGCTAACTGAAGGGTAAAGCAGGATGTGAGTGAAAGCTGGTGAGATGATTCATAGTGAGACAGCACAATAAAAATACTAAACTATGCAGTTATTGTGAAACTTTTATCTACTCTCAGAGCTTCTTTTAGCAGAGAGCACGTCATCCACAGTTACAGACAAATATAAAGACCAAACTGCTGTGAAGGTGTTGATAAAGTCACTTGTTTCCTGTTAAACACCCCCTGTTCCCATGGTTACCAGGACGGGACACTTAGATGCAGGATGTTGACCGGTCGTCCAGGCAAAAGATGAACTCTAATTCCCTTCTTTCATCTAATTTTTTTTAAAGTCTGACATTTTGTTTTGGACATTTTTTCTCCAAAATGTTCCATTTTAATCAACTTTCAGCTGTTTTATGCAATAACTGCTACTGGTTGTTGTTTTATCTGACTTTTCGAATAATTAAAAACTTAATTCATTCGTGAGTATTTGGTGAAATGTGATTTTAAAAATATCTCCTATTTATACGTGTTTGAGCTCATTAGCAAAAAAAAAAGGATTTGTTTGCATAAATTACGTTGAAGTTCAGATCTTTTAACGTGGGGTTCTTAAAATAATGATGCATTATTAATATCTTACCTGTTGTAGATACATTAGTCTGGCTAAACAGAGTTTAATTGTCACCAGAGTGACAAATTATTTTGTAAATAGCGTTGCAGTCAGTTTCCCAGTAGTCCCTTGTTTATCGCAGGGGATGCCCTGAAGCCCAGAAGTGAAAAACTGCGAAGTAGGAATAGTAGTACAAGTAGTAAGTAGTAGCTGATTTTAGTATTTATATATTAAAGTGTTTTAAACCCTTCCCACACTCTTGCAATATTCTAAACAATGTTTTAAACTCTAAACGCTCTAAAAGAACACAGAATGTCATGATTTCAGCTCCCTGCCTCGTCTGCTCTTTGCCACCTGCAAGCATTCTTGGCCACGCCCGCTTCTACGCTCTGCAAGGAGAACAGCTGATCAGCTGCAGCAGGAAGTTTATCCTGCCTGCACAAAGGTGCGGCAGGAAGTTTATCCTGCAGTATGGGCTGCACAAAGGTGTGGCAGGAGCCAAATAATTTTAAATAATTTATTTAAAATTTAAAAATGCATGCTGATCATGCAGCTCGTCCATCAATCAGCCAATTGTGTGTCATGTCCAATCTTATTTTGAAAAACCGTGATAGAGCGAGTCTGCAATAAACGAAGTTACAATTATTACAATTACTTACATAGACTTTTGTTGTAAATTACAGGTACAAAAAGTGCTGCTGCAGCTAGCTGTAGCACTTCCTGTGCAGCTTGCATTATCATAATGTTTTTTGCTGGATTACCTGTAGCCTCAAGTCAAGAATGTAAATTAAGTTTTATTTGACAGCTAAATTGGTCTCCTTGTTTGTGGTTTTATGGATGACTAACCAATAAAAATGCAAAATGAGCTTGTGAACCTGGGACCATTTAAACATGAAACATTTATTCCATTACCTTAAATTTAGTGTTTTTGGAGATGCAAGGGTTCTACAGTAACAATCTTTTTTTTTTTTTTGTCTTTTTGTACATTTGAAGTCTTTTCTGCTGCCCTCCTTTCTGCATTTTTGCTTCTCAACAATTCTTTGCTTCTCCGCAAGAATCAGCCTCTGCTGAACCAAGACGGAAGGATGAGGAAAGCCTGTTAAAATGTTGTCTACCCAGAGCGGCCCACATCCCACAAATGAGCAGCTGCTCAGAAGATCCCTCCAGTCTGAGCTGTTTGGGGGGAGAGGGTCCTTCAAGCCCCACCTAACAGACCAACACCTGAAAAATGTAACTAATCAAATAAGACTGGATGCTTCTTTCACAACACTGAAGGATTTCACTTGTTTTATTAGTCAAGAGCAGAGTTGCCTCTCTGCATGGTTCAGCCCATATACAGTATATATATATATATATATATATATATATCATGGTGGGATGGTGGGATGTAACTAAGTACAAGTACTTTGTTACTGTACTTATGTACACTTTTCATGTATCTGTACTTTACTTAAGTAGAGTTAAACATGGGTACTTTTTACTTTTACTCCACTACATTTTACATTAAGTATCTGTACTTTCTACTACACTACATTTCTAGAATGTGTTGTGTTACAAGTTACATTCATGTTGCAACTTTTTTATTTGTTCATTAATTTGAAAGTAACCAATGGCGAGAGGGGAGTTGGTCCACTGAATCACTGCAAAGTGGGCAGGTAACGTTAGACCCACCTTCAAGAAGAGCTATAATCTAGTACAGTATATATGTCACTGAGCTGGGCGCACCCGCAGCACCGCCAACACACCCAAAATGGATTCCACCGAGGAAAGTCAGCCAGAAGATACAGTACGTGCCACCCATGGCCTTATTGAAAGACTATTGAAAGTCTATTGAAAGATTATTGAAAGACTATTCAGTACAGCAGGACAGATTCTCTCTCCCAAAAGAGCCAGATTGGACTAAAAAAACTTTGAAAACCAACTTCTTCTGAACTTGAACAAGAAATTCTTGCTGCAATATTAAAATGTGTCAGTTCATGATGTTAGGAGACAAGAGATGTCTCCAAATGACTCGACACTCGGGTCCAAGTTTTGAAAATGGTATCAGGAAGTTAAAATATTGTTCACTATTGACCCATTACAAGGTTGAATAGACAATATTTTAACTAGAGTTGATGACAAACTGGAGTTGAAATATCAGTGGAAATGATCAGAGCTGTATTTCTTTGTTAGTTGTGTCTAACGCCCCTTTTGTTCAGGCAGACAACTTTTACTTAAATGTGTTTACTGCAGTAAAAATGACACGTTGGTTTTGATTTGTGTTAAATAAAAACTTTCAAATGTATAATCATTCCTCTTTCTTATTTTGCTTAATGACATTTAACTCTGCATGTCATCCCTGAAATTCTGACACACAGAATCACAAGTCCAAGTGTGAACTGTGTCACAGAGTAAACACAATAAAAACATGTATTATCTGCAGCATTGTTCATTAAAATGACAACTCTATTAATGTATGACAGAAAATGTACATACGGTAGGCACACTTAATTATATTGTTGACGATCGCATTAGTAATACATTCAGCAAGTACTTTTACTTTTACTACTTTAAGCATTTTTAAAAGCAAGTACTTATTTACTCTTAAGTAAAAACGTTAATATGGTACTTCTACTTTTACTAGAGTACATTTTTGTCTGTTTGTTTGTACTTTTACTTAAGTACAGTGTTTGAATACTTTCTCCACCACTGG
>NC_056516.1:24919777-24936880 GCF_014905685.2 Nematolebias whitei
TATAAATTCTGGCAGAGCAGTGCAGAGCTCTGTGAAGTTACATGACAGAACAACCTCGCTCCGTTTGAAAGAAAAGCAGAACATGGAAACATCTGTAATGTAACAGGTGCTGGAGCAGATGATCAAAACTTAACATTGGCTTTTCTGTACGCTCCAAATAAAGTAAAACAGCTGAAAAGTTGGATTAATGCAGTGATAATCAATGTATAGCACAGAATTTTATAACTGAAAACTGCCTCTAAACATTATGAGCAATTCTTTTGTCAATTTTTTTTAATAATAGCCTAACGTTCATTCTACTTCTGAGCCCTAAAGCTGTTTGAGAAAATGACCAAAAAGTTGTTCCTCTTTCATTAAAATGTAATCCATCTGAGTGATCCGCGAGGCTGATGTTGCAAAAAGTCTCGGCACAGGAAAAAAAGGGCGAACACAAAATCAAATCGTTTTTAGTTTTGATAGAAATCCAAGTGTTACACGTAAACTATGAAGAAAAGCCATTCAGTAAAATATTTTAAAGAGCTGGTTATAAAATAAAGTTTTAATATTAATATTATTATTAAGTAACATGTTTAACGTTTGGATTTTTTTTTATGGCTGTCTCATAAAAAAGTTTGATTTTTGGCTTACTTGAAACCACTGTGCTCTATTTTCTTGCTGGCAAAAACAAAAAGAGGGAAGGGCAACCTTTACAACAAAATAAATAAAAAATACTAGTAATGGTTGTGTTAATAACAAAATGTGCTTAGATTTAGAAAGATAATATAAAAAACACAAAGCTTAAAGTAGGGACTCAAACACAAAAGATATTGATGTATAAATAGGAAGAAACAAGCTTCTCCGTTTTTGATTAAATAACTAATCACTGCACTTTTGCTTTAATGAACTGAATTATTAATTTTCATGTGGAGCCAACAGATATTTGTGGAAACAGTTGCAGCAGGAGGAGCAAATAAAAATTCTAGTTTGATGCTTACAATTTTTTTGTCCTTGATAGTATTATATGTAGATTTTTCCACCTTTCAATCTCATTTGTTCAAATATAATTATCTTTTTTTTTCGTGTAGTTCATAAACAAAAACAGTTTCATGCTCAGGAATGGGCGCAGTGATCATCAGTGTGTCATCAAACCCAGACAGAGCAGATATGTTTGTATCGTCTACTTGATATAAAATGCAACACATGATGTCACATTGAAGTCTCACTGCCTTTGCTGCCATGCATGAGCTGGCTCGTGTCTCTCTCGTGTTACATTCAGGTGTGAGTTTGTGTTCAAACCTCACAAGACAAAATGTTGTTATCGGTAAGAAGCAATGTTGAAGCCAGCAGCTGTTTTGTTACTCATGACTTTGACCTCAGCAAACAGGAACCGTCACAGGGCGGACACATCTGCAGGCTGCTGAGGAACGAGGTTAATGAGCTGCGAAAAATAAAATATTTAAAAAAAGGATTATCTGAAGCTTCATTAGATCTGGAGCTGAATCAAGAAGACAAAAACAGGTAAGTAACTCTGGACAAATCCTGAGAAATGTATGGCAAACACAAAAATTGATATATTATATATACAATGGTTTGGGTCATAACCTGCAGCCGGCTGGGCCGGAGCTCCTGGCTCTTACCGAGCTGTTTGATCTGAATGTTTTCACCTTTAGTGAAAATCAATGAATATGATGATCGATTTAAAGTAGACGCGCAGATCGAACAAATTTAACAATAATGATGTTCATTTACAGAGTAGTTCTTACAAAAACAAGCGCTTAAACTACTTCACATAAAACTGACATCAAAACCAAATTGCATGGATAAAAGTGCAGCAAGAACCAACAGTTCCAACAGTATCAAGACATTTCTATTTTATATTTGAACGACAGAGGAAGATATTGATGTTTTTCAGGATGCAAAAATGCTTTCGTGTCAAGCAGGTTGCTGTTTCTTCTCAGACATCCCCACTACACGAACTGACTTCATTTGTTTTCTGTGCTGCTGTTATTATTGTAATCAGGACACTTGTTGTGCTGGAATTTTATTTTCTTTGGTCGACCTGCCAGGCAACCATGAGATGAAAATGTGCCCCACGAGAGTAAGCAGATTAGTCCAAGCTTTACCCATAGTGTGAATATAAAAACTCTGAATTTACCTTGGAAAAACACATTATACTTGATTAATACCAAAGCAAATTCTGCTTAATATCTTTGCGACAGGGCGTATCTGTTAGTGTCTCATGTATTTATTTCCCACCAATAAAGTTTTTATTTTATTAATCAAAACAGGAGCTGGAAAATATGTTCCTAATGCTTCCCTCAGTCACTGCAGTATTTCAGTAAAATCTCAAAACAAAGAAGAATATAGATTATTTTAATAAGCGCCATATTTTGACTGATAGACAAAAATTAATTACAATGTTTGTGATAATTGTGTTTTGAAAGCATCATCTTTATAAATCTAATTATTGTTGGTCCGCAGTGATCATTTCAGTTGTTTCAGCAGGTGTGTGACGGTAGTCAGGAAAGTGAATTTCATAGAATCCATTCATTAATTTATTCATCGGTTTGTTTGTTTGTTTGTTCATCCTGTTTAAGTGCAGAAAACATGTTGCCTGTTCAAGCAGTCAATATTTAAAAAATGAAGTACCCCCTGGATGTGTTGTCGGTCCCTCACAGGTCTGTGCTCTGTGGGAAAGCATTTTATTATAACGTATTTGTTATTTCATACAAACAAAAGGCTTTCAAATTAAAATGTTATTGGAGTTTTGTTCAACTTAAGCTTTTTGCTGACATGTCAAAGTGGTGATAAAATTGTTAAAACAAAAGAATGCAGGAGACAGAAAGATCATGATACAAACGGTAGAATTTGTCTCCCCTGAGAATGTCAGAGAGGGCTCATTTGAGCAAAACTTATCAATAAAACATAATATTGCCACCAGTCTTGTAATAATTATAGTAATGACTTTGTTGCACCTAATGAGGACATCTCAAAGAGCCTCTCACTAATTTATCAATAAGTCTTATTTTTCTACAACAAAAAATAAAGAGAATAACTAGACATTTTATGATGGAAAGCTTCAGTGTGTGAAGCCAGAACCAAATCATTCATTGCACTGTCCTGAGGAGAAATGATAAAGGATACATGTCCAAAATCTAATGGATTACTTTAAACCACACATATGTATAAACTTTAAAATATATTTTTTTAAGGCATATCTGCTTTGAAGATCAGAGCCACATTAAAGGTCATAGTTGAGTTATGAAGGCTGGAGAGGTGACCCAAACAGATGTTACCCTCATTTGTCATTCTCCTGGCATCTGGGAGCCACTTATAAATGCAAATGAGCTGAAATTAGTAAGTGGATGCTCATTTGGCCTAATGTGCTCCCCAGACATGACTGCACATCACAGACAACTGATATGAGGAGATTACAGCAAGAGGTAAATTTTATGAATACCAGTTTGTAAAATACTGTTTGGATGATTGTGCTCCAAAGAAGTCCACTAACTCCTTGGCGAAGCTGTTGGTGACAGAATCTGAACTGAAGAGTCATTAACAGAGGCAGCTCAGTGCACCGACGCTATATTCAGACAAAAGTCTCTGAAAAAAAGGTGAGGCAAAGCCCTGATCTGTGGAGAGAGATAAAACTGATTCACTCCTAAAACCGATGGAGTCAGTGGAGGGGATCAAAGTCCCAGCTGACTGTCAGCCCTAAAAATCAAATCCTTTTTCTTTTGTAAAGTCTTAAGCTTTGTTCTCAATGTCACTAAAGTTTGACCTTTAAACAACTGTTCAGTCCTCACTAGGTGGGGGTCTGTGGAAATATTATGAACTGTTAATATTTTACCTGCTGTAGATAATGTACTGAATGATCTCAGTTTTGAGTTTAATTGTCCTAACATCCATTCATTATCTTCACCTGCCTTTTCCTTTTCGGGCCATGAGGGTCACTGGTGCCCATGTCCAGCAGTCACTGTGCGAGAGGTGGGGGACACCTTGGACAGGTCTCCAGTCCATCACAGGGACACATAGCGACAAACAAGACAGACAACCATTCACTCTCTCACTCACACCTAGGGACATTTAGAGTTACCGATCAGTCTAACATATGTTTTTTTTGGACTTGTACATGGGGAGAACATGCAAACCCCACCCAGAAATGCCTCCAGTCGGGATTTGAGCCGGCAACCTTCTCGCTGAGAGGCAACAGCTCTACTAACTGTGCCACCGTGTTGCCCAGAGTTTAACTGTGATTAAGTCAATTAGCTAATGGCTAGTCAGCGCAGTGCCAAGCCCTTAGTGAATTATTTTGATATAAAACAACTCCAATCTATAAATTTTCATTGCAGTTCATGCAAACTCTGTTTCAATTGCACCCAAACACTTCAGCTTCAAAACAGCAGCAGAAACTTGCAATGCCAATTATAGCTTAGTAATGTGTACAAACATCGTTTCATCAAAGTTCATGCTCAATCATCCAGGTACAAAATCCAATAATGGTCATTCAGGTCACATGGATAGTTTTTTGTTTTTTTTGTGTGTGGAAAGATGTTTCACCATCTATCCAGAGGGCTTCATCAGTCTGAGGAGGCCCAAGTAAACTGTTTTCTCCGCAAAGCAGTACACTCCTTTAGAGGACCAACCAGTTTGTTGGTGATGAGATGGTTTCTGGGGGCTGTCCTGTCCCCCGTCGACTCCTCCTGGACAGGCAGCCACAGCCAAAGTGGTTCAAGACATCAAAGTTCATGCTCAATCATCCAGGTATAAAATCCAATAACGGTCAGTCAGGTCATCTGGATAGTTTTTTTTTTTGTGTGTGGAAAGATGTTTCACCCTCTTTCCAAAGGGCTTCATCAGTCTGAGGAGTCCCAAGTGGACTGTTTTCCCCACTAAACAATACACTCTTTTAGTGGACCAACCAGTTTGTTGGTGATAAATGCTCAGTTTGCTGGTGATAAGGTTGTGGCTGCCTGCCTGGGAGGAGTCGACGGGGGACAGGACAACCCCGAGAAACCATCTAATCACCATCAAACTGGTTGGTCTACTAACGGAGTGTGCTGTTCAGTGGGGAAAACAATTTACTTGAGACTCCTCAGACTGATGAAGCCCTCTGGATAGAGGCTGAAACGTCCTTCCACAAAAAAGAAACTGTCCAGGTGACCTGAGTGTACAAACATTGCTAACAAAGCAAAGAACAAGGGGGAAATAACAGCACAAACATCTTTTTTTTTCAGGTTGTGACCACTATATTTTATAACGAGTAAGGGAAATTGTACTTTTTTACAATCACTTTACTTTTTTTAATAACTGGAACATATCTCAGGATCCCTTGTTGTTTCTCAATCTACAGGGTCACCAGCCACCAAAGGTGAAAGGGCAATATAGTGTTGCTCATGTCTGTGTATGCATGTGTGTTTGTGTCTTTTTTAACTCACTGAATCAATCCTAATGAAAGTCCCAAAACAAACCCACTGGATGGACATCTGCAACTGATTAACCTCTGAAGTCAGCCTAATTCAAGATGGCCGTGGCCTCGAATCAATATGCAAACACAAACATATCTATAACTCGGTCAGTTTTACCGATACTGAGCTTAAATTTGATGTGGTAGTAGCTGAGAGTGATCGTCAACACATATTCTAAGCACAAGAAGATCTCACAATATTGCATGAGGTTGTGCATAAAATCAGTTACAAGGTTTCATTTCTCAACTGGACATTGTTTCAGTGCAAATCTCAAAGGTGGTAGCACTGATCGTTCTTTCAAGACCTTGAATTTTATAAACCCTTACAATTACCTACTTTACTTATTATTACTACTTTAGTATCACAGGATTATTTAAACAGGATTATTTGCAACTGCTAACAAAGCACGTGAGGCCCATAGCAGGAATATATTTTTGACAGAATAGCCATGTAACGCCAAAGTGATGGTGGCATAAAGTTTATAAAACAGAATAAAAACAGCTAAAATCCACTTTAGTGTTCGTTGTGCACATCTGTTTGGTCAGTATTAAACTGTATTTCTCCAAACAGAGACGTAGAAAACATCCATCCATTTCCAGACAGATGGCGTGTATCACTTGTTGGATGTCCTCAACTGTCTGCAGCAGCCCGTCAAACTCAAACTGTCCCTCAACAGTCAGCCATCTGTTTCCCTCCATCGGCCGTCAGGATGATCTGACCTATTTGTTGCAGGAAGGACTCCTATTGCACCACATGCTCGGCTCCAACTAGGCAGAAAGTGGCTCAGTCAAAATATAATCTTGAAGTTTTCTTCATGCACAGAGATACTCATCATTGATTTCATAATTACCAAAAATCCAGCTGATGTGACCAGAAAAGTCATTTGACAAATCACCAGTTTTCTGTAGTTATTTACAAACACACATTCATGATTATTAAGAAAATTAGCTTTGCCGTGTTGCAGATCTTTTTCTGCTTTCAAGAGCCTCACATGAGTAATTCCTCAGGCAGCCTAATGAGTGTTTTTAATTTGTTTGTTAGGAGGAATTTATAACAGTTCGGAGGAAAGACAGAATGCAAATCAATTTTTAAGTGCTGTCTCATTGCTTTTTACTCCTGCTTTTAAAGGTTTTTATTTTATTTTTACAAAGCCTATAAAACAGCATTGACACTAAAACAGCCTGATTATTTTTTGATGCTGGACCTGCTGTCGTTGAGAAAAAAGAAAAAAAAATTTTTAAGTCTTCTCTCTCATAATGAGGCTGCAGATGCAGCCAGAGGTCAAAGTTCAGCTGTCATTGCATACGATGCGTTGATGAATTCAACCACACTTTTTTTCATGCTCTCTCAAAATCAGCGCATGATGCAGGCTTTTAAAACATCAAAAAGGTTATTTAGCATTGGTTGCATGTAAATCTATCACTTTAGAGGGAAATTTTCCCAACATGAGCTTCGTGTCAGCGGCAGAATAAACAAAAATATTATAATCTTTGTTGGACAAATTTTATACATGGCTAGGTCGAGTTAATTTATGTTATTGAGGGTACTTTTCTGGAATAAATAAAAGTTGTTCACAAAGTCACTCATGACTAACTACAGAGTAAATAAACTCCAAAAATTACATCACTCTCAAACAGATTATTTAAATACTCAGATTTTAAGTATGTTAGTCTTTTAAGTGTAATGTGTTAATTAATAATAAAGTAATGTAATGTGTTCAACAAAATGGTACTTCTTCCAGCTATCTAGCTGTCAACAATGGTGTACCACAAGGCTCAGTCTTAGGACCCACCTTCTTCACAATCTATATAAGTACCGGTAACGTAGGTCAGATCATTCCTGATGTATCCTTACATTTCTATGCTGATGACACAGTTGTTTATTGTCAAGCTAGAACAGTTGCTAAGGTTTTTAAGCTCTTACAGTCTGCACTGTTTTTTTTGTTTGTTTCTTTCTTTCTTTCTTTGTTTCACTCAGATAT
Organism: Nematolebias whitei; assembly: GCF_014905685.2. Lineage (NCBI taxonomy): Eukaryota > Metazoa > Chordata > Actinopteri > Cyprinodontiformes > Rivulidae > Nematolebias > Nematolebias whitei. The sequence continues at coordinate 24,927,206 of NC_056516.1, forward strand.
ATGCAAATTACTGTAAAGAGATAAATGTATCTGTTGGAACATTTCCATAAATACAGCTAAATGAGTTTAACATTGCATGTTGATGTTCCAGCTGAAAATACATCAGATTGCACCAGAAGTGCTACAGCAAGCTATTTCTGCAGATAACCATAGTAGTAGTTGCTTGAACCTGTAAAACATTTTTTTTTATTAGAGTTGTTTTAAGACAGCAGCAATCCACTTATGTCATGACTGCGTTCAGACTAGCCCTTAGCTAATTTATCAGGTCATAATTAAACCACAAACTGAGCTCACTTAAAGATCTTTCTACAACAGGTAAGATAATGATTGTTTATAACTTTATTATAGATCCTCATTTCCATATTTCTAAAATATCACAAGAAATAACAGACTAGTTCAACATAAAAAGTTAAAAACACAACAGCTGCACATGTGAGCTGTTTAACTGACTTTAATTAACATGTTTACATCAATATCTTCAACTACTAAACAACATAAAACTTCTGATTTTTGCTCCATTGTTTTATTTATTTTTTACTGTTTTTGATTGGATCTGAACGGTTTTCATGGAGGGGCATGTGTTGCCGTTGGAAAAACCCGAACAGCAGCAGAAAAATTAAAACCCACAGAAACGAAGAAAGTGCCTGTTTACTCTGCGTCTCCAACAATCAGAGGTGCAGATTTACTGAAGCATCGGATGAAAAACCATCTGCAACATTTAAAAACAAAAACTCTGGCATGAGGTGGCAGCAAAAAGGCAAGATTATTGTTATTATTATTATTATTATTATTATTATTATTATTATTATCATTATTATTATTATTATTATTATTATTACAGGAAGCTTTGAGTTTTTTATTTGCAGTCCAGATGTGGTCCAGTTGAGTTTGAAAGAAGGAGACTTTCACCTGAGGGGTTTTGTTTTTAGACTCTGTATTGGAATTCAACCCTTATCGGCATTCAAAGAACGACTGTCACACAGAAAAACACAAGTCGTGACCCTGATATAAATTATTCAGATGTCTGCGAGCTGCTCCGGCAGCTCCAAATCATCAGCGATCGTCTCCAGAGGGAGAGTTGGCTCTTTGGAGGCCAATCCGGCTAAGTCAGTAAAGTAAAAATGTACAATAAAAAGACATATTGCAAACTTTCCCACTCCACTTTATGACAGTTTACATCCTCCTCCTCTGGATTCATCTCAGAAGCTTCACAAGTTAAAAAAATAATTTACCAGCAGTCCATCCAACCGAAGTGTTTGGCTCTCAGATCACCGTTCTCTTTTCTAACAGTAATCACTCAAAGGTGACATCACAGCTCTGGATTAGGCTTCTGGTTTGGAACGAAGCATGTGGTCATCCATGTGGAAGACTAAAGTTGCTCTTGTTGGTTTATTTATGCGTGTATATTTTCTGTGGTCAGGTATTGCAGCAGGAATAGATGGCATCTCACCTGAGATCTGGATCCAAGGTGATCCAGCTCTTCATTCAAGGCTTCATAGCTTCTTCTCTTGCAGCTGGGAAAGAAAACTTCTGCAGGACTTCAGAGATGCAATCATTATCACACTGTAAGGAATGTGAAAAATCAGACTACTCCGACTATAGAAAAACAACTCTACTTTCAATAGCTGACAAGACCCTTGCAAGGGTTCTGTTGTTGAAGGTCACGATGGGAATGACATCAGGTTTAAAAATGATTGTCAAGTCTTCATGTGAGTTTGCTCACCGTGATGACCCCTGAAGAAGGGAACGCCTGAAAAAAAATACCTCCCAGAGAATCGGTGCGGGTTCAGAACCAACTGACATGATCTTTGTTCTCAAGCAGCTCCAAGAGAAACGTCTTCTTTGTGACATTTGTTGACCTGACAAAAGCGTTTGGTTCTGTCAGCAGGAAAGGACTCCAGAAGATCTTGGAAAAGCTGTCCCTCAATCAAAACTCACAAAGAAATCTCCCAGATCCATGAAGCCCAGCACAGACAAGTCAAGCTAAATGGAGAATCTCCTTTTACCATCACCAATGGCGTCCAGCAGGGCTGCGTTCTTGCACTAATGCTTTTCTCCATTTTCTTCAGCTGAAACAGGCCACATAGGATATGGACCATGACAATGGCATCTTTATTCGCTATCATTTGGATAGCAGCCTGTTCAGTCTAAAGCACCTGTTGGCTCACTCCAAGACTTTGGAGCAGCTGAGTCTCGAACTTTTGTTTGCTGACGATGCTGCTCTTGCTGCCCACACTGAACCAGCCAGCCATGCAGCGGATCGTGACCTGCTTTGCAAAGGCTACCCAACAGTTTGACCTGGAAGTCAGTCTAAAGAAGACCGAAGTGCTCCATCAACCAGCACCCAATGACCCGTACCACCCACCACACACCAGCGTCAACAAAGTCAATCACTTCGTATACCTTGGGTGCACAATCTCATCAGGCGCCAAAATCAACACAGAAATCAACAGACTGGCTAAATCAAACTGGACTTTTGGCAGACTCTATAAAAAATCTGATCCAATAAAGACCTAAAGACTGGGACAAAGGTCCAAATATACAGAGCGGTGGTACTAACCACCTGGTGTGGCTGTATGGCTCCAGTCTTCAGTTAAACAGTCTTATCAAAGCCAAAAATGGCTAAAACTCAGTGCATCTTAGATATTGAGTTCAAATTTGGTGTGTAGGTCAGAGTCATCCCCAACACAGCAGTGACCACAGAAGACCTTAGGAGATATTTTGCTAACAGAGACAAACGCTCACCCTAAACAGAGAAATGATGGCTGCTTTTCATGAAGGCAGGAAAAAAAATCCCACTTCAGTGTTAAAAGCCTTCTTGTGACCTCTTTGTGACAAGAAACGGAACGTAATGAGTCTAAGTGTTCTCTGAAGAGCGAAGCGTTTTGTTAACGTTTGAACAGCACATTGAAAATCAAGTGTCCCGTTCAAAGACACAAAACAGACGGGGAGCTCTGTTTGTGTGAAAGCTGCCTGCTAAAAGGCTGTTTTATTATTCCTTTGCACAAAATTCCCCAGCGGGCTGCGAACTCTGTGTGCTTCTCTTATAATGCAGCGATAATCTCATTAGTTCATCAGCCCCCGATGGAAACAGAAGCTCGGAGCAGTCAGAGGTAGCTGTAGGTGAGCTCTGACAGTTGATTATAATTGGGCTGCCTCTGCCATGTCCAAGCTTTCACATCCCATCAACAGAGAGAGTCGAGGAGACGAGAAGCTGCTTCACTGGGAGAGCAGTCAGCCGGCCTTTTCACTGCAAGGAGAGAAATGTGTGCAGGAAAATGTGATTTATTTGCTGCTTTCAGTTTTCAGTGGTTGTCCCAGCAGCTTTATCCCGCTGTAGAAAACCACGGGTGTCTTTACAAATTCTTGTTTTTAGTTGTTGTTTTTCCCTGAAACTAAAAGGTAAAATTACAAAAGATGTACATTGAATTAAGCTACAGTCAAGCAAAGAGACAAAATAAATAAAACCTTGCTTTGACACAATTAGTAGATGTTATGTTTGCACATTTCAGATCATTCTGTTATGATGAATCACCTGCAGCTGTCAGGATCTGTGTTTTTTTTTGTGTGTTTTCTGTTTAGTTTGTGTATGATTTTCTTTGTAGGCAGCACGGTGGCGCAACTGGTAGAGCTGCTGCCTCTCAGCGAGCAGATCCTTGGTTCAAACCCCGGTCCAGGGGCCTTTCTGGGTGGAGTTTGCATGTTCTCTCCGTGCATGCGTGGGTTTTCTCCGGGTACTCCGGTTTCCTCCCACAGACCAAAAACATGCGTTAGGCTGATTGGTAACTCTAAATTGTCCCTAGGTGTGAGTGAGAGAGTGAATGGTTGTTTGTCTCTATGTGGCCCTGCGATGGACTTGCGACCCGTCCAGGGTGTACCCCGCCCCTCGCACAGTGATTGCTGGACATGGGCACCAGCGACCCCCGTGACCCAAAATGGAACAAACGGGTAAAGATAATGGATGAATGGATGGATGATTTTCTTTGTGTTCGGTTTGCTCCGTGTATTTTCATTCACTTGTGCCATAAGTCATTTTTCAGTTCTCTGCTCCAGCTCCGCCCACTTTCACCTGTTCCCAGTCTGTCTTCAGCCCAGGTGTCTCCACTTCCTGATCAGAAGCTGCTTATGTGTCCTGTCAGTTGTTAGTCACTCACCATTTTCATGTTCCGTCCACGTCCATCCTGGTGTTTTTTGGGCTCCTCCTTCTTTGATACTCCTTGAGACGACTTTTGTAAGGTTTCACCGCCGCAGCAGCGTTTTGTCTTTGTTTAAATAAACCTTTTGCACGCTTCATGTCAAGTTAGCATTCTTCGATCCAACTTTCCTGAAAACAACAGCCACCTTTACACCAAATAATTGAATGCAGGGATCTGAGATCTGAGAGGTTATGAACAAACAATATCTTACCTGTTGCGGATCACTGTTTGAATGGCTTCAGTTTGGAGAATCACAGTTTATTTCTGACCAGATTTATGAGCTAACAGCTAGATAAACAAAAATCTAGAGCAAAGAGGATTGGTGTCGTCTTAAAACAATTTCAAACTAAATAATTTTGTTGTGGTTCACAGCAACGCTATCTTAGAAAAACTTGAGAATGCCATTAATTCCTCATTAGATTACTCTTAGTTTGGCAGAAAATTTGTAATTTTTGTCAGATCTTCATTGACTTCACTGAAACTATTGAAAGTACTACAGATAACTTTTTGTGCTGTAAATAACTATAAAGTTTAAAGTAAATAATGATGTCATGCACTGTCAGGATTGTAGATGTTAATACAACAAAGTCGACATGAATTTAGTTGACACTGAAGCTGTTTTCAGGTGGAAGCAGTCCATACTGTTTCAGATTAGCTGTTAGCTTGTGAATCTGGTCAAAATTAAACTTTATTCCTTCCCACTGAGATCATTCAAAGAGCTATCTACAACAGGTAAGATATTATTTATTTTTAAAAATTCCACTAAACTCCACTTCAAAAGTTCGGAGTTATCGTTTTGATGCTGTTCAGCATTTAAGAATAAGTTGTGCTGAATATCAGCAGAACAATATTCACAGTGTTTTCAAAGCAAGCAGCTTTTGAAAACTTTTATAAACTCTTTTTTAAGACGTCAGAGGTTGAATCAAAACCTCTATTTCAAAGATGCAGGATTTTTATGAGCCAAAGACAAAACTGAAAGAGTACTTTTTTATTTATTTTTCCTAATACTTGACTATTTGTGCTGTATTTTATGAGGATATCCTTCATATTTGAATTAAAATGCTCATTAAACTCTATCCTCCATGGAAAATCTGGCGTCATCGTGACCATTATTAGGTGTAGACTTTGGTTGTCTGCTTTCGCTTCCTTTGAATGTTCATTTTCACTTAAAACCTTTTTCTTGCAAACAAAAAGTAAGAATTTAATTCCTGAGATAATTTAAACCTGTTTAAGCCAACTCTTAATTAAGAAATATGGGTTTTATTTGGATGCTCCCGCATTTGACTGCAAATTTATATACAGCTGAGTTGTCATCTGCAGGTTTAATATAATATTTTCATTTCTACAACATGATGTGCTTATTTATTGCACAATGGAGGAGTGCATGTTGGGTAATTACATATGTTCCAAATTGATGCTTTTTAGGACGTTTGAATCACAAAAAGAGATGAACTGAAATGTTTTTCTTTTAGATAAATCAACAAAAATCATTGTCTCGCTCTGCACTGTGAGCGTTTTAATAAAGCCAAACAGAAGCTGAAACTCTCACTTGAACTCTCAGCTCTGTAAATATATATAAAAATTTGTTTTCCATCATGCAGATGTCACCCCCCTCTTTTACAGCAACAGAGGTAATATCTGCAAAGATGCACTTCTGTCTCATTAAATGACTCACGATACAATATAAAAATGTCTGATACGCTGAGAAAAAGCTGAGCTTGACAAGAGCCTGTAAGGAGGATTTAATGTCCTAACTTGATTAAAGTGCTGCAGGGAGCATGAAAGTAATCTCTGCATGGAAAAAATGCAGCACAAAGTGGCTAAAGAGCACATGCATGACCCCGTGAGGGTTGATTTATAATAAATACAGCAAAGTTTCCGTCTGTTTCATCCCTGAGATGATTGGGGAAAGGCCTCGACTAGATTTGACAAGCTAAATAAACGTGATTTATTGGAAAGTTTTTCTTGAACAGCTCGCGCTCTAAAGCTTTGCCGTCCACAAATCAGAGCAAGCGAACAGGTTTGCAGCAGCTCTCTCACCTCATCAGCGTGTGGCGGCAAACTTTTAATCCTTGTGGGCGAATCGAAAATGTTTGTTTGCCATTTTGCGTTTTATGTCCTCCCCTTCATTTCAGCCCACATGAGCTGGAAATCAATAATTGCCTCGGAGCCACGTAGCAATTTCTCTCCGGGAATGAGAGCATAAATTAATACGTGCAAAACAAGACGATAATTAGTAATTGTTTCCAATCTGGAGGCTTCATGGGGATTATTGTGAGAAGGCTGCATGCAGGGGCATCGGTTTGTGTAAAATTATAAGGATTAGAGCTAATCACAGTCATCATTGTGGCACAATGAGGTTGAGCATGCATCAGGATACAATGAGGTGTTGCTTTTAAAGAAATAAAGGAACTAGCTTTTCTCAAAGGAATGCATCTTTTGCCGAGAAGGAACAGAGTTCAAGCCGTTTTAGTCAAATCTTATGTTTCTACAATCTCCTGTGACGATGTGAGACGTCGGCGCTCTGAGAATGTGAGAATAACTCTCAGCTCACATCAAATCTCAGGTTGTAGCCATTTTTGTGCTAGCTAAGGTCATTCGCTTTGGCAGCCATCTTGAATTGTGTTGACTCCAATTGTTAATAGTTGTAGACACAGCAAATGATTACTTTCTGAAAGTTTCACTAAAATCCATCTGCTAGTTCATTTGTCAATGTCAGGTCATCTGGACAGTTTATTTTTGTTTGTTTGTTTTTTGGTGAGATGTTTCATCCTTCATCCAAAGGACTCCTTCAGTCCGAGGAGCCACAACAAACTCAGTCCCACATGTGGCAAACCCACATAGTGGACCAACCAGTTTGATGGTGATAAGATGGTTTCTGGAGCCCACCCTCTCCCCCAGTGACTCCTCTGAGGCAGCCATATTCAAAGTGGTTCAAAACATCAAAGTTCATGCTCAATAATCCAGGTACAAAATCCAACAAAGCTAAGTCAGGTCATCTGGACAGTTTATTTTGTTGTTGTTGAACGTTTCGTCCTTCATCCAAAGGACTTCATCAGTCTGAGGAGCCACAAACAAGCTCAGACTCAAAAATCTTTGATGTTCTGAACCACTTTGGCTATGGCTGCCTCAGAGGAGTCATTGGGGGAGAGGGTGGGCTCCAGAAACCACTTTATCACCATCAAACTGGTTGGTCCACTATGTGGGTTTGCTGCTTGTGAGACTGAGTTTGTTGTGGTTCCTCGGACTGATGAAGTCCGATGGATGAAGGACGAAACGTTTCAACACAAAGAAACCGTCCAGATGATCTGACTTAGCTTTGTTGGATTTTTAACCTGGATTAACGAGCATGAACTTTGATATTAATGCTAACGTTTAAAGCAAAGATGTCGCCCAACGCGTGGCGCTCACAGTATGTGTTGGGAACAATGCTCAGCTACTACCACACCAAATTTAACTCAATACCTCTAAAACTGGTTGAATTATAGCCAGTTTTGTGTTTTCTAATGTCACTTGACTCAAACTATTAATCAATTATAAATGCACATACAGTGCACATGTACATGTTCATGAGATATTTTGCTAACGCTAGAGACAAATAAACACACAGGCAAAAAAGTAACATTATCACCTCCCACCTTCAGCAGCAGGAAATATATCTACTGTCTATAAATAATAATAAAAGACACATTTTTTTCACGACCACAGTAAAAGCTTGTCTACAAGAATCAAAAAGACGAATGCTTCAAAAATCTTTTTTGCTGCTTTTTAAAGTATTGTAAATCAAAGCACCATATGTTTGTTTGGTTTCACATTCAAGAGGCAAACACATTTTCTTTTATTATTCCCTGAACTTTTTGTCCCCTAACATCCCCGTCTCCTTGATCAAAACGATTAAGTCCTCACTTTAAGCCCTCGGTTCCACGGTTCTGCTCACGTCTGAGTCCGTTCCGTGGGACGTGATGGAGCAGTTTTTGGATCCCTCTGAAGATGACTGCTTCAGGCGCTTGCTGTTCATTAATAATCTTAATGCACTTGTTGTGCTCCCGCTGCAGCTGCCGAAATCTTTACAAACTGCCGCACCATTTTTCCATGAAGCTGATTAATGAGGCGTTTTATATTTTGATCGTCTGAAATGTTGGAGAGCATTACCGTTTCTACAGCTGGGGTTACCATGGCGACGCTGTGTTAAAAGTCGACCCAAACTCTTGACTGAAAAGTAAAGCAGAGCTAACCCAGGCACACTTAACAATGAAACTTTTGTTTGTTTGTTTTAAATAAAGTTCAAGCAATGATTCATTAATTTAAATAAGACACATTAGCCTCTGCAGAAAACTGAAGCTGGAGTTTTCTGTTTATTTCAGCTTGTATATAGTTTTAAAAGTTTAGTCCTCTTGTATGTAATGCCACTTTAATTGGTGTGCTGCTGATTATCCATGCTGCTTATTCATACCTGCTCACTACAGACTCATGTTCAGGCTGCTGTTTGATAAATATACCATATTATTTTACATAATTAGTGTTTTGCATTTATCTTAGACCCTTGTATACTGTTTCTTATTTTTAGACTTCATATGATTGCTATTTCTGAGTGTAACTGGGACCTTGAGAACATAATTTTGTTCTACCTCATGTACCACATGGGATGCGAATGACAATAAAGAACCTTGAACGTATGTTTCCCTCCCTGTTGTCTCTTCATTAAGGTGATTAAGACCACTAATCTGTCTCTGCAGTGTGTCTCTTGTCCCATACATGGACTCCTGCTCTGTCCTGGGCTGCAGATGTGTCAGACATCTTGTCTGGTTCTGCTGTATGGAGTCGAGCAGGAAGCCCAGCCTGAAAAGGGGTGGAGTGGGTGGAAACCTGCTTTTTGAGCTGCGACAGAAAGCTCTCCGAGCGGAGAGCAGTTAAAAGGCGGTGAAGTTGGTGTCTGAATATGAGATAAGTGACTTATTGAAAAGGCAGTGACTTGACATCAAGGCCTGGAACAATCAGCAGGATGAATTCAGAGTTTAACCCTAATAGTAAAGAGAAACGCGTTTATAGAAACAGTTTGGAGTGCGTTTCATTTCACATGTCAAAACTTCCCAGTTCCAAAATGGCAAAATATCAACTGGAATTCCACATTTCTGTTTGGAAACTTGAAACACAACCTTAACATCCAACATAACAGCTTGGTACATAAAAAAGTTAGGGCAAGTAGCTGCAATACTCAACTGTTTATTTACACTTCTGATTATTTATTTATTTATTTATTATTATTATTAAGATGGATGCAACAATTGTAGTCACAATAATATTTTTACACTGAGGAACATACTGGTGTTTGAATGGATAAATATAAAGAAATGTGCTGTTATTGGCAGTGAGCACAACTGTGGGATGGATGGATGGATGGATGGATGGATGGATGGATGGATGGATGGATGGATGGATGGATGGATGGGTGGATGATGGATGGATGGATGGATGGATG
>NC_056516.1:24937280-24948324 GCF_014905685.2 Nematolebias whitei
GATGGATGGATGGATGGATGGATGGATGGATGGATGGATGGATGGATGGATGGATGGATGGATGGATGGATGGATGGATGGATGGACGGATGGATGGATGGATGGATGGATGGATGGATGGATGGATGGATGGAATAACCTGACAGTCTGATAAATGCTAAAAGCTGCTCGATTTGCTTCCCCAGACGATAAACTAAAAACAAAAACCAGCATCTTTACTTTATATATAAATCTGTCTTTAAAAAAGCCCTTTGCCTTTGCTCAAGGTTTACAAAATGTGTTCAGAATGATAAACGGCTCAGCTGTTTCAGCAAATCACTAAAAGAAAATCAACCATTTTCAGCACTCTTGAAAAGGTGACACGTCCGAAGCCATGGTGTCGCGCAATCGAGCAGCTTATTTTCATCCCAGTGAATAAATACATGAGACACAGAGACTTGTTTGATAAAGGAGACAACCGTTAATGGTATGCTTTAACGTGGGAACAAAGACTTTTTGATCAGTTTAACACAGACAGCTTTTTCTTCACGTGTGCTGGCGGGACAATTACCCCAAAAAGGCACAAAGAATCTGGGACGACACTTTTATGTCTGAGTGAGCTGAGAGCTGAAATTAAATCTCAACTGGATCATTTCAAGAGACACACTATAAATAGAGGGCTGTCACTCCCAGGAACATTACAGTTTGTAACAGATTTGTAAAGCTTTTATTTAAAAAAAATAATAATAAAACTATGCGTACCAAAAATAAACAGCTGATCCAATTAATGACTTTATCTTAGATGGCTTAATTATAAAGAGTGATGAGGAGTGTGACTTTAAGGCAATAAAATTATGAACTCGTAATCAAAAATCAAAAATAATAAACTTGAAATTGAAATAAAAATCAAATGTTCCAATTATAGCTAAAATAAATGAGGATTGCTACAGATTAAAGGGATAGTTCAGATCTTCTGAAATGGGTTTATGTTGGAAAAATAGGAACAATCGTATCTTATATAGCAGCTATTTAAACCTTGTTTCATAAACTTCAAAATAAAACAAGCTCAACGATAAAATTCTTCGTTTTTGAAGTGCAAACAGTCAGATTAATGTTTCCTGAGACCCGTCTCAGTTCTGTGTCCACCTTGACTTTGAAGAATTCATGATGGGTGTTGAACTGTTCCTCTGAGTGTTACAAAATGAAAGTGAGCTCCAGCCTCTCTTTTATTTTGAAAGTTTGTTTTCCTTTAGCTGTGAGGCACCTGATCCAGCTGCTTAATGCTGGGTTTTACATTACAGCTATTTACATAGAGCTCTGTGGTTGTGTGCAAGAGTACCAGTAAATAGCATCAGTAGCTGTAGCACTTCCTGTCCGGTCTGGGGCACTTTCACAATAAGTTTTATAATATGTCGAAACAACTCTGTAATGTGAAATTAACGGAAGTATAAAAGAGCATCTGCACAAAGTGATTAGATTTTTATTCCAAATTTGAGAGTTGTCTTAAGATGGCAACCATTCGATTTGGTTGTGGCCCCTCAAACTCGTTAGCTTGTTAAAAATTAAAGCCGCTCATTGCAAAGTTTGAAATCAAACACAAAAAAAATGTTGTGAACATCAAATGGTGCACTGAAAGTGTTTACTCCAAATGTGCAGATGCAATTCTGAAACGCGTGTCAATGTAATCAAAGCAGATGAATCCACCACAAAGCTTGAGTCACATGACCTGTGTGTGGTCATTTTAATGGCTGAACTACTTTCAGTCAGGTCAGCTCTTTCTGCAGGTTTTGAATTCAAGTTTTAATTTGAGCATCACCCTCAATGTGAGACAAATATTGTTCTGATGTTTATGTTTTTGTTTCGACTTCATGACTTCACAATGAGCACCTTTAAACGCCGATCCTCCAAATTAAGGTTTTTTAAACAGCTATCTACAGCAGGTAAGATATTAATTGTGGATTATTCCCCCAGATCCCATGGAAGATCTGAACTATCCCTTTAAGGAGGACAGTGTAACAGATTCTGTTGAAAAAAGGCTACAGCTGCAGAGACCCTGCTGACGATCTGAAGTCGGACATCATTCAGGTCCAGGTCCAGGGTCAGTCTTCCTCTCCTCCACGCTCCTGAAATGGGAGCTCAGCTCCTGCATCACTGCTGTCCTCCCCAGGTGATCGTTCCTCCTCTTCTCCATGATCACGTCCTCCAGGCTCTGGAACTCCAGCAGGTGCGAGAGTTTGTCCGACAGGAAGATCTTCAGCCTGTATGGCTGCTTGCCGATCCGAATCTCCCCTCCCATCTTGAACTCCCTCTTGCCGAACCTGCACCAGGCTGCGAAGCTCTCAGAGTTCCTCCAGCTCAGCTCCCGGTCCTTCAGGCCCACTTGCTCCATGGCGTTCTGCACCACCATGTCCGGACCGAGGGCTTTGAACCTGTACAGGTCGTTGACGATCCGACACCTCCTCCCCTGGCTGGCGTCAGTCAGGAAGCTGTTCTTCACCTCGGCTCTGTGCAGGTGCACCACCTGGAAGTCCCCCACGTACACAGCCCAGTGCGGGTACTGGCCCGAAGCCACGAACTCCACCAGGTCCCCCGCTTTGCACTTGTTCAGCAGGTTCTCAGGGGAGTAGACCTCCAGGTTTGCGCACTTTGCGCTCTTCTCGTAGACGCACTCCTCCCGGTTGTAGACGGCGCACTCCACCTCCTCGCGCGGGTCGTAGTGCTTCTCCTCCTCCGTCTGCTCCTTTCCCCTCCCGTCCGCCGCGCAGCCATCCTCCAGCTCCTCGTCGTCGCTGGAAAATATGTAAGAGACGCCGATCCTCGGACCGTCGTCCGTGTCCAGGCCGTTCGGGTCCACCGTGGGAACTTCTGCGTAACTTAGATGAGACAGCCTGTCCATCTGGTTCCCCATTCCGCTGCTTACCTGGCAGCAGCGCGCGCGTGTAATCAGACGCCGTTACCGGTCACCATCTGTCACCAAAACCCCCATCCGGGCAGGGTTTCATCCAAATTACGCATAAGCGCGGCTCGGGTTGTAGCGGCTGTTTCAGGAAAGCATCAACAAGTGGAGCTGGGAGGAGATCACAGCTCAGGTGGAGGCGCAGCTGCTGTTTCCGGTTTCCGTGCGTAAATTTCCAAAGAAACCTGGAAGTGTTGGGTTTTCTCCACCCGGCTCCTGACGGAGTGCGCACCGAACCACCGGACTGCAGGCGGTTCTGATCTGAGGCTCCGTGTCAGCAGGAGGACGCGGCTTTAAAGCGGAAGTGCGCGTCATTTTTCCACCTCAGGTTTCTAAACCAGTCCGCTGCTGTTGAAAGTACAAATAAAAGAAACGCATCACGTCATAGTTTGTTCCTTATCTTAAAAACGAAACGTGTTTTTTATTTTTTTGGTGCTGTTTTATCTTATTCCCTTTTAATGCCCCTTCATGAATAAAACGCCAGTGAAGCACACAATCAGCTGTGAGGAGTCAAAGGTCCAACATGTGCAGTCTGTTGACACACACCGTCTGTCTGGATCAGCTGAAGCTGCAGAGACATCTGCTCACTGTGAGAGCAAAATGTCTCCATGAAGTGGCCCCTGGCCTGCAGGGCCTCTTTTTAGTGTGCTGCTTGCTGCAACAACACTGTTGCAAAAAAATGTCCAGGAAATGATGTTCAGCACGCTGATAAAAAAAGAACTGTTCAGTTAGGTGACGAAAAGAGACAGGAAGTTCAACTCAGAGGTGTAATAAGAGCTCTAAACTACAGAGCTGTAGTTTGTGTGGTTCTGACACAATGGTGGGCCCTTAGGCAGCACTTCTCAAGATCAGAAGCTTGAAACTCTGAACGTTTCAGTTTAATTTGAGAAAGCGCCTCAGATGATAAAATGTCTTCAAATAAGTATCCTGATGCATGCTCAATAATCCAGGGGTCTTCAAATAAGAAAAGAAGTCCAGTTGATTTGTTCAACATGTTCTGAAGGACAAAGAACCGTCATCGATGGGATCAAATCTACATCAGGCAGCGATCCACCTCTGGAAAAAGAAAAAAATAAGCAAGAGCTTACATGAGAAAGTTGAAAGTTAGTTCACATTACCTTCATTTTTTATTTTTTTAGCAAAGCCTTTCTTTGTCATTAATCAAAAAGTCACTTCTTGTGGTTTGGACACGTCTTCTTCCACGATCTTCAAATCTTTGGAGGGCTTTCCTCCAGTCTGGATTCCGTCTCCCATTGAAGATCATGGGATGGATTCAGGTCAAAGTAAAATGTTTCAGATCATTGATTCCTCCAAGTTCCAGTGCTGCCCAGTACCAAGCTTTGCAGAAGGCTCCTTGATGTTTCCCCAAAGTCATGCTGATGACTCTGCACCACTAACTCCTGAAACACATTTTCCCAATATGTTTGTCTGCTCCAGTCTGTTGGTCCATTAGCAGCAGGTTTTCTTAGCGTCACAATACGAGGGAAGATGATCTGCTTCTGGTTTTACTTGGAATGATGAATGATGACACCGCATGCACAAAGCAAGAGGTTGATATAATTTCACCTTTCTCTGTACTTGGATCAGCTTTGGCTCAAGTTGAAGTGTGCACTATAAATCTGCTCCGTGTGTCCCCCCCTCCCTCCCTCCCTCCCTCCAGCAATGGCTGAAAGTGTCAGAAAAACAAAAGACCCTTCTCAGAACGGTGACATGCGAGCCCGTTCTGACCGCTTGCTTCATGGAGCTTATCCTCAGTGGTGTGACCTAGTTTACGCCCCAAGGTGCCTCTCCTGGTTTCACACTGTAATTTATAAAAGATGGGGAATTTGTGGATGAGACCTGAGACACAGCCAATTAGACAGGGCTCCACCTGTCCAGTGGGGGCACAGCCAACCACAAACCCACACTCTTCTGTTCCACACAAGAACCCTGGGATGTTGTTTTTCTGCAGCTTCATAACCCCGCGCTGCACATTGTGTTTTCCAGCTCAGTGTCTGTTTATATTTACAAGGACGGGAGGAACGAGCGTGTACTAGAGGCAGATGGACGCAGCATCCGGACCGCTGCGTCTTGCACACCATCTGTTCCAGCAGGCTTAGAAAACATCTAACAGCCTATGATAATGTAATGTGCGAGAGGAAGCAAAATCTTTCAAAGGTGCACAGCCAACTTTTAGCCTAATTAAAAGAATCTACACGTTTGAATAACGTTTCACAACAAATTAAACTACAGCGTCTTTACGTTGAACTTAAAGCCTGCAACATGTTGCAAACAGCAACTCTTAGTACAATAAATTAAATAAACACCTGTTCAGTCAAAAATGAAGAAAAAAAAGTGATAGCGGAGAGCTTTCAAAGTGGGGTTCTGTGGAGAGGTTATGAATAATGAATATCTTACCTGTCATGGACAGTTTTTTGTAAATGACCACAGCTTGAAGAAATTGTTTAATTCTGAGATTGTCGAGTTTATGTTTAGTCTGAAAGTTCAAAAATGGATTGCTACCATAATAAAACAATTCTGATAAAAATCCATCCATCATCTTTGGTTTGTTCCAGAGTCAGGTTGCGGGGGCAGCAGCTTAAGGGGGTCCAGACATCTCTTTCTCCAGCCACCTTTTCTGGGAAAACCCCAATGTGTTCCCTGGACAGTGGAGAGACGTAGTCTCGGTGTGTCCCGAGTCTTCCTTGGGGTCTCCTCCCAGTCGGACAGGCCCGCGGCACCAACCCAGAGAGCATCCTTACCAGATGCCTGAACCACCTCAACTGGCTCCTCTCGATGTGGAGCAGTGGTTCTACTCAGAGTCTCTCCTGGATGGCTGAACTTCTCATCCTTTCTCTAAGGGAGAGTCCAGCTACCCTGAAAACTGGAACCCTGGAAACTCATTTCAACCGCATGTAACCATGATGTGCCATCATTGTTCTTTTGGTCACTACTCGGAGTTTGTGGCCACAGGTGAGGTGGACTGACCAGTAAACTGAAAGCTTCTTGTTACATTTCAGCTCCCTCTTCACCACAACGGACCGGCAGAGTCCACAATACTGCAGACACTGCACCAATCCATCCGTCTCCTGCTCCATTCTCCCCTCACTCAAGAAAAATGCCCAAAGTTACTAGAACTCCTCCACTTGAGGCAGAACCTGACCCCCAATCCAGAGAGCAATCCACCCTTTTCCAATTGAGGACCATGGACTCAGATTTGGAAGTGCTGATTCTCATCCCAGCCGCTTCTCACTCGGCTGCGAACCGCTCCAGCGAGAGTTGAAGGTCACAGAATGACGACGGCAACAAGGATCACATCATCCACAAATAGCAGTGATGGAATCCCGAGGCCACTGACCTGGACTCCCTCCACCCCTTGGCTGCACAGAAAAGTTCAGTCCATTAAAGTTATGAACAGAATCGGTGACAATGGGCAGCCATGGTGGAGTCCAACTCCCACCCTGAAAGGGTCCGACCTACTGCCGGCAATGTGAACCAAACTCTCGCACCGGACCGAACAGCCCATAGCAACCAGTCCCATACTCGCACTAGTTTTAAATATTTAAACTAGTTTTGCGTACCATAGTTATTCTGACAGAAATGTTACTCTCCTCCCAACAGTCTAGCTGCTGTTACTGTCTGATAACACAAAAACAGTGAATTTATGTAAAGAACCATGTGATGCAAAGTTGATAACACTGAAAAAGATTTATAAAATGGTGTTCGTAAGAATCACTATGGAATGTTTCGAGACTGGAGACAGAAGTCATCCACTTTTATTTTGGCCTTGTGCTGACTAGCCATTAACTCATCACAAAACTATCTCTCCCAACAGGGGTCATCCAAAGAGAAATTTACGACAGATATTGCCCTTTCTACAAATCTGAACTATAATTTATTGCCTCAAAAATCCCATGCTGTATGTAAAAACGGTCAAATCCATCAAAAAATGACGTACGAGGGCGTCTTAGCCTTAGATAAGAGGAATCTGTTTAAAACTGGGTTTTTTTTTAAGAAAAAGACAGAGCAAGAGAACATCATTGATATAATAAATAATCCACCAACCTCATGGACCTCTAAAGTGAACATAAATTATTCATTTAGTTAGAGAATTTCAAGGTAACATTATTTTTTGTATACAAGACATTTAAACAAATTACTTCAGAATAATCATGGAACAGGAGAAGAAAAATACAGCGTAAATGAAGCTCAGACGTTTCCATTCAGTTTGCTCATATTACATATTTATTTATATTCTCATATACTTTTTACATATTTATTTGTGATCATACGTATCTGGAGACTAGACTAGAATGTAGGCAGGGCAAAATGAAGGAATGTTCTTTTTAATTTCTTCTAAAACTCTTCATTACGGTGGCTGTTTTATTCATTTTCACAGTCCCGTTAAACGAGCTACAACAAAGATGTTCTAAAATTGATGCCGACGTACAAAACTATCATTTTAAACACAGTGAAGGTGAAAATCTGGGGACCGTTCAGCTACTAGATAACGACAGGCATGACTGGGAGGGAGGTGGGCGGGGTTATCTTTACTGTTAAAATTAGGCATGTGTTAAAACACACCTGTGAGGTGCACAATACGCACACATACGACAGATTCTACACAATCATGCTTCAACAGGACCTCGTGTTAAGTCCTTTTTTTTTTTATTTCATCACATTTTTAGAAACAACTTTCACAAGTGGGTCAGAACGAACTGGGCTTAATGGGTTTCTCACTTTAAATGCAATAAAGAGCGGGGAACTTTCACAGAACACTTTGGGCTATCAACATCTCTGAGAAAACGGGAGAAGCATTTGCATAACCGCCCCCTGGGTCTGCGAGAGCTGTCGCAGAAAAAGTTGACTTCTCTCTTTAGACTACAAACTAGGTTTTACCTCCAAAGTAAACAGAATTATTTGGAGATGGGCTGGCCAAGAGAGCAGATCACTACACACAAACTGAAACTGGAGTCCATCCAGGCAGGAAACCACCCTGTTGTTTGAACTGTTCCTATTCTTAGAGTGGCACTAAAACTGCAGCTCAAACAGGGATGGTTGTACTTTTATTAGCAAATGCACTCAATCAAACAAATCATGAAAAATTTGTCAAAAAAAAAAAAAGAAGCAGATTTGATCCTAGGCCTGAGCGCTTTTGATTGGCTGACTACAACAAAAGGCATCAAAATAAAAGGCAAGTTTGAAAAAAATGTGGAATCGTCTTTGGTGCTCTCTACTGAAAAATAAGTTGTTGTTTTTTCCAAAATGCCCGAGAAGCCTTTGACGTGTTTACGTGTTCATAGGTAAACCCTTCCTTCTGGTAAACATGAGCTCTAAAAACGTGTACACTTCAAATGGTCCGACCTTAAAAAGAAACGACACAAGATTGATTCGTCCACAGGCTTGGAGAAATCCTGCACAGTGCAAATAACACGTCCCCTCCTGTTGTTGATCACACGTAAAGAGAAAAGAAAAACAATGTTGTGCAACAGCATCATGCATTAAATCACTGAACAATACAGGGAGGCAGTGGGGTTTGGATCAGAACTTAAAAACTGGTAAGTCCAAAAGTCTTGGTCCTAGAATGTGCATATTGTGCGCAGACTCCTGAAAAAGTCTTTCTTTTTTGAACATCTACAATATGACTTTATTGTCAGGAAAGAAAACCCTCCACTGATGGGATGGGTGTGGGTGCTGAACCACCTGCGTCACTGTTCTATGATGTGATAATAGCACCACTCCAGCACATCACGCCGCCTTGCTGGGAGCACAAGGAATCACAGGAAGAAACAGCAAAGAAGGTGGGTACTAGTGTTGGATGGTTCCTCTTACAGTACGTTAAATGATAAACGGACGACATTTTCCAACAAGAAGTGGAGCGTATGAGCGAGGGGATTTCCATGTGAAGATGCAGGACCTCAAAAACGACCGTCATCGGTGACGCTGCAAAAAATGAAGCCGGCCCCCTTTTCACTAAAAAGTCGTTATTTCCTCCCGTGGGTGAAACCACAGCCAGAGGCTGGTTTATGAGGGCTGGTCCTTCTGCAGCGATGAGATGTTCAGAGGGGGAGGGGCCCGCCCGCTCCACTCCTTCAGCTGCCCGTCCTTGAAGAGGAGGTTGATGGAGGGCAGGGGGACGCCGGACTCGGCCGGAGGCTGGCTGAGGGGGTTCGACACGCCGCTGTCCACGTCTGAGGACTGGCTGCCGTCCTGTCGACACGGGGCGAAGGTCACAGAAGGCAGAGAGGACGACAGGAGCGACAAGGAGGACATTTTCTCAAGGAAAACATTAGGAAAGAACAAAACACCTCTTGTTTGATGAATAGTATCTTAACCTAGCCTCTTCTTAAAAGGAAAAAACAACTTTTTTTCTAAAGATTTTTACTTTTTCCATCTTATTTTTGTTTTTGGTACATTCCTTTCAAATCAGAACCTACATGTTATTATAACTAACCTCTTCTATAACCAGATTCATAGGTTATCATGTTTTATTTTTCATGAACCCTCATTTAATCACAGATTTGGGGCCGAGATGGGGTCGAGGCAGGGCAGCCGACTCGGGATCTGAAAGTTCCAGGTTTGACTCCAAGCCTTTCCCACATGTCTTGGTGTCTCTGAGCAAGACACCTAATCCCTAATTGCTCCCTGGGCGCTTGCATAGCTGCCCACTGCTCCACCTGGATGTATCCCAGGTGCGATGCAGAGAAACAATTTCACCATTGTATGGGAACATTTACAATGATGACAACACATAGCACTTTACATTACTTTACTTTAGATCTAAACTGTTTTTTGATATTCATATTATATTTCAGCTTCTTGAGATTTATTTCCTAATGGGAAATAAAATCAGGGATACAGTAGTCCCTCGCTACTTTACAGTTCGACTTTCGCAGACTCGCTCTTTCATGGTTTTTCAAAGTAAGAGTGGACATGACACACAATCGGCTGATTGATGGATGAGCCGCATGGATTGTTTATTTAGAATAAGTTATTTTAAATGATTTAGCATCCGTGTGCAGCCCACAGGTGCAGGGAGAAGCTCCTTCTGCTCTCTGCCACCCTCAACTTTCTGCTCTGTGCTGCAGCAGCTTCGCTGTCCAGATGCACTGATCAACTTTTGTCTTCCAACTTAAAATTCAAAGTATGTCGCATCGTAAAACTGTCAAAATCACAAAACATAAAAGTGTTAAAAGTTATTAGGGCTGGGCCATATCGTATCGTTCACGATAATACCGGTGAAAAAAATTTGCCCGGGAAAATAAATGCTATCATGATATGTTAATTTTGTGACGTAAATACGTCATCCCACCACGCAGCAGATTACGCTGCGATATTCAAGTTGTAAAGGTGAAAGCATGAACGGAGACATCTGAGCTGTGCACTGTTTGTCCCGACAGTTCTTGAGCCGGTCAGAGTGAGGGTTCAGCTTGAGGGAAGACGTTGCTTGTAGCTTTTTTTAACTAGCGCGCTGCTAACTTGGAGTTACGTCAGTGCAGGCGGGTGGGGCGGGGGTGCGCGCATCTCGGTTCTGTAGACACGGCGGGGCACTCCGCTTGTATAATGGTAGGGGAAACACTATGCATCAAACACTGATTTATGGTCGCGTCTGACCGCGGAGCCATACCTGAGTCTGACTGTGGACTAACAGAGACTTTGAACTGTGCAGCTCAAACTTTGAGAGCAGCTGCTTTCCTCAGGATCAGGAAATTGGCTGATGGCTGCTCTGATCAGCAGTGCTTTCAGGCAGCATTTCATTTGTTTTCAGCATTTGTCAAAAGTTTTGGAAGTTATAGCTCATTTAAAAGCAACTTATTTTTTCTTGTAGGTTACATTTATACAGATCTTAAGCTTTAATTTAATATTTTGTTTGTTTGTTTGTTTTTTGTGTGTGGGTTTTTTTTTGGAACTGCACCTGCACTTTAGTTTTTGTGGTGGATTTTGTTGAGCTATATGTTGTGCAGACTTTCAGTCTAAATAACAGAAGGATCATTTTTATTTTTATACTTTGAGACTGAATACTTTACTAAATAAAATAATTGCAGTAAAATTAACCCTTGTTTTTTTAGTTTTATATAAGTTCATTTTGTCAAATGAATAACAATGATTTCTGTTTTTTTTTTTTTTTTT
>NC_056516.1:24958324-24978588 GCF_014905685.2 Nematolebias whitei
TACATACATACACACACACACACACACACACACACAAACTGGATTCCAAAAAAGTTGGGACACTAAACAAATTGTGAATAAAAACTGAATGCAATGATGTGGAGATGGCAAATGTCAATATTTTATTCGTAATATAACATAGATGACAGATCAAAAGTTTAATCTGAGTAAATGTAACATTTTAAAGGAAAAATATGTTGATTCAAAATTTCACAGTGTCAACAAATCCCCAAAAAGTTGGGACAAGTAGCAATAAGTGGCTGGAAAAAGGAAATTGAGCATATAACGAACAGCTGGAAGACCAATTAACACTAATTAGGTCAAGTGACAACATGATTGGGTATAAAAAGAGCTTCTCAGAGTGTCAGTGTCTCTCAGAAGCCAAGATGGTAAGAGGATCACCAATTCCACCATTGTTGCGCAGAAAGGTAGTGCAGCAATACCAGAATGGTGTTACCCAGCGTAAAATAGCAAAGACTTTTAAGTTATCATCATCAACCGTGCATAACATCATCAGAAGATTCAGAGAATCTGGAACAATCGCTGTGCGTAAGGGTCAAGGCCGTAAAACTACTGGATGCTCGTGATCTCCGGGCCCTTAAACGTCACTGCACCTCAAACAGGAATGCCACTGTCAAGGAAATAACAGAATGGGCTCAGGAATACTTCCAGAAAGCATTGTCAGTGAACACAATCCACCGTGCCATCCGCCGTTGCCAGCTGAAACTCTACAGTGCAAAGAGGAAGCCATTTCTAAGCAAGCTCCTCAAGCTCAGATGTTTGCACTGGGCCAGGGGTCATTTAAAATGGAGTGTGGCTAAATGGAAGACTGTTCTGTGGTCAGATGAGTCACGATTTGAAGTTCTTTATGGAACACTGGGACACCATGTCATCCGGACCAGAGAGGACGAGGATAGCCCAAGTTGTTATCAACGCTCCGTTCAGAAGCCTGCATCACTGATGGTATGGGGTTGCATGAGCGCTTGTGGCATGGGCAGCTTGCATGTCTGGAAAGGCACCATTAATGCAGAGAACTATGTTCAGGTTCTAGAACAACATATGCTCCCATCTAGACGTCATCTCCTTCAGGGAAGACCCTGCATTTTTCAACATGATAATGCCAGACCACATTCTGCAGCAATCACAACATCATGGCTACGTAGGAGAAGGATCCAGGTACTGAAATGGCCAGCCTGCAGTCCAGATCTTTCACCTATAGAGAACATTTGGCGCATCATAAAGAGGAAGGAGCGACAAATAAGGCCCAAGACGATTGAACAGTTAGAGGCCTGTATTAGACATGAATGGGAGAGCATTCCTATTTCTAAACTTGAGAAACTGGTCTCCTCTGTCCCCAGACGTCTGTTGAGTGTTGTAAGAAGAAGGGGAGATGCCACACAGTGGTAAAAATGGACTTGTCCCAAATTTTTGGGATTTGTTGACGCCATGAAATTTGGAAACAACAGATTTTTCCCTTAAAATGATACATTCTCTCAGTTTAAACTTTTGATCTGTGATTTGTGTTCTATTCTGAAAAAAATATTAGATGTTGGCACCTCCACATCATTGCATTCAGTTTTTATTCACAATTTGTGTAGTGTCCCAACTTTTTTGGAATCCGGTTTGTGTATATATATATATATATATATATATATATATATATATATATATTAGGGATGCACGATATTGGATTTTTGGCCAATATCCGATATGTTAAAACTTGTTTGGCCGATAACCGATTCCTATATTTTTTATATACTTTCCTTTGTCAGAACATAGTCCTCTTATTTAGGCTTATTTGCTACAAAAATTGTGTAACAGCTGTAAGAGCTGGTGACATACATTCAGTAACAGCCATATGATATGCATAGCACTTTAACTTATATTAAATGATAAGTGTTAAATGTTATTTATTAGCATTAGTCACCTGCAACTTCTTTTTTAATAAAAACTCAGTTGTTTGTGATCTGTGTAGTCTTAGAGAGTATTAAAAGGAGCACCACAGGGCACCTTTTACCAAGGTCTAACACCTTATTTTACACATTATGGCCAAGGATTGTGAGAGGCAAAATGATGCCATTTTTTTAAAAGCTTTCCATTACTTCATTGCCTCAAACAATAGACTCCTCTCAGCTGCTGCGGAGCATTCTGAAAACTCAAATCTCTTCACGCAGCAGAAAGCTATAAGCAGATAGAAAAGGATTTGCAGTGAGCCCATTCCTCAAATCATGATTCAGTTTAGAAATACTAGTTACCAGAAACAAGATGAATAGTTGGAGACTAAGTCTACAGGAAAACATTTAGAAACTGATTACAGATTTGGTATGAAGACAAATCAAAAACCTGCATTTGACTTCCAGAGAGGGTTTAAGGCAGGGGTGTCCAAACATTTTCATATGTGGGCCAAAACCTTGATGATGAAAGGAGTGGCGAGCCACAAAAATGTGAATTAAACAAATAAATAATAAAAAGCGTACATATTTTACAGTTTTGGAGTTTTGGAGAAGGGACAAAATTTACAAATTTTGGTGGAGAATGTGTTCTAGATTATTGTAGATCCAAAACATTAAAAGCTTCATAAACAATAACGTTTTATTACTTTATTTTTTATTTAATTTATTTGACTTTATTGATTTATTGCCAAAAGATTGCTCATTTTGAGATTTTTTTTAATCCGTTTTGCTGTTAAACCTAAAAATTATATTTAAAAAAAATGATCATTACATCTGCTAAAGGTCTACATCCTTCTCTTCAGCTCACAGGCCACAATATATCATCGTTAAACTACAGTTGTGGGCCACACAAAATCACTCCAAGGGCCGGCCACACTTTTATGCTATTTTAAAGCAACACAAACATTGCTCAAACATTCTAAAAAAAAAATTTTGAATTCCACATCTGGATAAAAAACAAACTTCTTGAATATAAAAATGTTGAACGTTATTCTGGATGGCTAGAATTTGTCTTCCTGGACAAAAGTTTTCATTCACGTCCTAAACGAACCAACAACATAAGACTATTGTAACATTAGCAGCTCATTTAGCTGCAGCCAGCAGGCTCATGTGTTGCAGAGCAGCAGCCTCCGTACAGCTGAGAGATAAGACAATCAGAAGCGAGGCATGAAGCCAGAGCAAACAAACAGCATCTGGTGACACAACAGAAGCTAAACGGAAACTTAGAGAGTCACTTGTTTGGTGTCGGAGGATCATTTCTGTGTTGCAACACCAGGAGACACGAAACAAACAATGCAGGTTTACTTGAGCATTTGTATGAAGGTACTTTAAAAACTATTCAGGCGCCAGAGGGAATCATTAAAAACAGCTCTGTCCAGCAGATTCAGTCTGCCAATAGCTGCACAAAAACACAATCTACGTCCTCTTTGCTGCTTCCAGATGAGCTCCCAGCTTTTAATTACCTATTGATTTTCCAACACCACTGAATAAGTTTAAGTACTTGAATGAGAATCATTAACAATAGTTGTTTACAACAGTTGTGGTAAAGACAGCTTAGAATTTTTTTTAAGCTAACAAATGAAACAAAACGAATTTGCCTGACAATTTATTATTATGATTCCTCATTACTGGGACGCACAATTTCTAAAGTTGAACAAATTTACATCATCAACTGTACAGATAACAGGCAAGGCGAAATGAAAATGATCACAAAAGTAATCCATGTCATCAAAGAAGTGGAATATTCTGTATATTCAGAGTGAAGTTTATAAGAAAAAACAGACAGATTCATAAATGAAGCATGAACTGAAGACGAGCACTTTAAAATGACTGGAAGCAAAACGGCACAAAGCAGGATGCTCAAAATTCACCTGTCTGGTAATGTTAGATATAATCCTCTGCAAAAAAGGTTTGTAAATACTGAAAAGATGTAATTCGTTTATCCTTTCAACAACATGAATGCAAATATCCTCGAGTTAAAGCTCAGAATCTGATTGTCAGCGTTTATTTTTGTCCAATTTTCTATTAAATCTGCAGCATTAAAGAGCTTCAGTCCAGATAAAAGTTTTACAACCTTCCAGATGGGCACTGACTTTAAAATCACTCATTTGACGTGTTAGCTGAGGTTGGATTTTTCAAATATCCAAAACAAGTTATATTTTGGGGAATAACGATAAAGGATGTCACTTCTTGGCAGGAAAAAATAAAAATACTGTTATAACATATTATACTTAACGTTATATTTTTTTGCTGTGAATTTATAACCCAGACTGACATGCCAGCTGCACAGTAGAGCTGACATTTCTAACCCGAACCTGGAGCCCGGCCCCACTCGACCCGGATTAGGGCCGGGCCAGGCCATAATAATGTGCTTAATGTGCAGGCCTGGTCGGTGGCGGGCTTTGGATTGAGTCAGCGGACGCGCACAGCTGACAATCAATTTATATGGCAACATGGCTTGCCATACAATCAACAGCCGCACGCAGCCATATGACCGCACGCTGACCGGCCTTGAAAGAAGTAAAAAGCTCAGTTAAGATTCAGATGGACTACTGCCAGCGATCCATCACCCCAAATGGACGTTCAGCTGCTGCACTCAGCGGACGTGCGTGGCCGACAACCCAAACAGGTGAGATCCCAAAATATCTGGTATGTCAGAGTAGGGTCTGTGTCTGAATAATGCAGAATGCAGGCAGAAGAAGGGATTTAATGCACTTTGATGTCCATGAAAGGACAAACACCCCCTCAGCTCTGATCTTCTGCCTCTTTTACTCAGCCACGCATGTCCGCCGACCGTTAATAACTATAAGCAGTCAAAGCTTAATTAAAAATGTCAGGGGGTAGTTCGGGTTTCGGACCTGTAATTACTGTTAATTTGTCGAGTTGGGTGGGGTTCGGAAATGGCAGCTATGGGCTGGGGTCAGGTCGGATTTTTTGGGGCCCGAATGCAACTCTACTGCACAGCAACACCAACAACCAAAGACGGCCTCTTCCAGCTGCTCATTTGCTAAGTTAACACGCATGAATTACAGGCAAACATAAATTGGCAACATGAATACATGGCTGCAAAAACACAAACCTATATTTGGAATATCGGGTCCTTGATCCTGAGTGAGTTCTTTGTTGTAGCGCAGGAAGAGGATGGTGTTTTTAAGGGTCAGAGCATGATCGAAGTACCGTTGAGCCTCACCCTCTGCTGTGCTCTCCACCTGAGGAAAATGCACACTCGTCATTTATTATCTCACTTTGGTACTTTAAAGCAAATGCTGATACTAAGCAAGGATCTAAAGCAGATTTGTCTTAAAGTTAAAAGTTCACCTTTTCAAGTTCAGCCAGGAAGCTGTCGAGAGTCTCATCAGACAGCTTCCCCACCTCAAACATGGTCACTGCATGACTCTTCAGATTCTGACGAGACCAAAACAAACAAAAAACAGATTTATGTGAAGGTTTTTTTTTTTAATTCTGCTGTTTTTAGGTATCCTGGGAATCGATTTGTGCATTTCATGCCCACATACCGGAGACAAGTTGCCCATCATGAGGAAAGCTGTGAGAGTGGAGTCAAACAGGAAGGCGATCCTTTTGGTGGGTGCAGCTGGAATACTCAGGCTGCTAACGCTCGCCGTGTCGGCTGCAAACACGTCCAAAATAATACGTTACCATTAATGCATGTTGAAACAGCTCTAACAACACAATTAATCATCAATTATTTTTTAAACAGCAGATATTAACATACGATTTTTGTGAAAAAAACAATGTTTACAACATTTTTTCCATCTCAAACAGATTTAATTAAACAGATTTGCATGTAAATGGGTTTGATCAACAACCCTTTTGATAATATCCATTTGCTTGCGACTCTGTCAGCTTAATATGCACAACTAAATTAAAATTAGGCTAAAATTGGACCACTTTAGACAAACGCCTATTGATGTCAAAATGACTTTCAGAAGCCCCGCTGAGCATTCTTGGGGATCAATTAGAGGTGCTGGCTCGAACCTCTGAAGCAGCAACCATAACGTGCCCTGAGTGCAGATGTGAGCGTTTGTAATTATTTGCATATGTAGCAGCACAGCCCTGGGACTGCGGGTGTGGACAGACCTTGGTCTTCCAGGCTGGTGGTGTCGGTGTCTGTGGCTGAGGAGCCTGCCTCCATGACGGGACTGCCCTGCTCCCAGGACAGCAACATTTTCTGGGGATCCATGGTGCTCCTACAACAGAGATCCAATCAATTCAACCCAGTGTAGCACATTATTACAGTCTAAAGTGAAATAAACTAACTGAACAGGTTTTGGATTTCTAAGAGTTTTATAAGGAGGATTTAAACGGTTGATATCAAAATTTATCAGTTCAGATGACGATAGATGAAAAGCATAAAAAGCATCTGATTGGGTGAACACGGCTTCATACTTGAGTCTGTTTACAGATGGGGTGTTCTTCCAGCTGGGGTGAAGCTGCTCGGAGCTGAACACTTGACCTTTCTTCACAGCGAAGCCGAGGCGACAGTACATGGAGACTGCGTTCTGATTAAACACGAGAGAATCACAGTCAAACGTCTCAACAGAACATATCCGATCATACACACCCCTGAATGGCTTTTCCACTGAGTTACACTTGATGTGGACACAGAAAGAGAGCACTGAAATAAAGTGGTGAAAAAGAAAATAAATGTGTTGCAGCTATAAAATGCACTGTTAAAAAAGGTTAAGTTGTTGATATATAATTGCAAATATATTTGCAAACTATTGTTCTAAAATCTTGTGTGACAAACTTCTGTTTACATCTTTGTTCCTACACAGAAATGAACATATCTGAATAAGAAGGCGAGGCTCAAGAAGGAAAAATATGCACCTTGGAAGATGTTTTTATACAGTTGTATTATTAATAATGAAACAAAGAATTACTCTTGAATGACCACCAGCACAATAATCAGAATGAGAGAAATTGCATTTCCTATGAAAATGCAGTGTGAATGCTTATTGCAGAAAAATTTGGTGAAAAACAGCTGAAATTAGCTAAAAAAAAAAAACATTCTGAAATCTAGCTGAAATGGAAGAACAAGCTTAAATTAGCAAAGGAAAGCAGAACGAACATAGATTTGCTGAAATAAGTTTAAATAAGCAGAAAATGAGCACAAACAAAATTAGAAAGTTAGCTAAAAAAAAAAAAAGCTGAAATTAGCGAAAAATAGCTGAAAAGTTGCTGAAAAGTCAGAAAGAAGCTTAAACTACCAGAAGGAAGTAGAAAGATCTGAAATGAGCTGAAAATATGTGGAATTAGCTGATAAAGCTTAAATTAGCATAAAAACAGCTCAATAGTATCTTAAATAACTTAAACTAGCATAAATAAGCTGAAAGGAGCATAACAAGCAGAAATTAGCATCAAGAAGTTAATTGGGCTGAAATTAGCAGAAATTACCACAAAACACTTTAATTTATCTGAAACAGTGGAAATTAGTTTTTTTTTTAAAAATGCTAAAAATATAGCTGAAAATGTATAAAAAGTTTAAATCACCAGAAGAAATCAGAAAGAACACGTTTGCCTAATTAAGCTTAAAGAAGCAGAAATGAGCAGAAAAAAGTGGAAATTATTTGAAAAAAGCTGAAATTAGCAAAAATAAATAAATAAAATAGCTGAAAAGTAGCTTAAAAAGCAGAAGGAACCTTAAATTACCGGAAGGAAGTGGAGAGAGCAAATTTTTGCTGAATTAGACTGAAAAACATCCAAATGAGTGCAAAAAAAGTGGAATTAGCAGAAAAAGCTAAAATGAGTACAAAACAGCTAACTCGTAGCAGAAATAGCAGACAAAGCTTAAACCTGCTGAAATTAGCAAAAAATTAGAAGCAGCACAAAAAATGTTCTGGTTAGCAAAAAGAATCTAAAAGGATCACAAATCAGCTGAACTTAGCTGAAAGTAGCTGAAAAAAGTTTAAATTTGCAGAAATAAGCTGGAGCAGAACAAAATGTGAAAGGAGCAGTGAAAGGTTGTAAACAGATCTAAAAATTTGAAGGATGTAAAATGAGCTCAATTAATTTATTATGAAAAAAATGGCAGAAAAGGCTAAATATATCATAAAGCTAAAGTTGCACCAATACCAAAAGTCATAGCACCATTCTCCTGAACAAGCTGAACGTTTTGATATGATTTGTTGAAATGGCACAATAGTTGTGGAACAAGAAAGATGCTGAAAAATGTACAGAACAAAAATGGATCTCGATAGTGTGAATGCTTCATAAACATTCACACTATAACAGAACAACAATAAAAAACAACAATATGACCGCTGAGAGGTGAAGAGAGGTTCACAGCTCGTTTTGTTACAAATCAGTTTCTCTGAAACACATACTACTTTGCCACACGACACCTAACTAAATGTTTTTGAAGAGTAATTTCAAAGCCTACATGGCAACAGCACTCCCTCACAGTAGCAAGTTTCTTTTAAGATCAAAACAATGGGCCCTGCACAAAAGGCAGAGCTAAAAGAAAGTCACTCTCAGGTGTTCACTGGGCCTCCAAACACTCCAAATAATAAATCTTATGTCATCTGTGAAAAGCAAGCCCAGTCCACTGAGACCCCACCCCACAATGAACAAGACCCAAGGGATCTTCTAATGTTATGAAACCAGATGCTTCAGTGCATCCAAACATCTTTTATCCAGGCCCTGTCCAACATTAGAAGAGTGGGTGCATTTAATATTTGCAAAAATATGATGATTTATGCAAAAAGTCTAACTTTAGTCTTCCTTTTCTGATTCATTTCTTCTCGTCTGAAAACGGGTTTATTAATTATCAACAACTGCAACAAAGATAGAGTTAAAATAAACAGTTTTATCTCAAAAGGTGATTATGTTAGTGTTATTTATTGGGATTGCATGGATGAATTTAAGCTGCTCAGCATAGGTTAGCTATGACGTGGACAAAACACTGATCATGTTGTTTTCTTGTGCAGATCTTAAAGTTACAACAAAACTCATGAATACAAAACTTTCTGCTTCTGAAATAAACCGCACTTCTCAACTAAGAGTAGTCTGGCATTTTTATGTTGATTATGTCCCAAATTATACGGTCAGGGCTATAAAGGCTGTGCAGTAATTCAGATGTATTTATCTTTATTTGTTTTAATGAACCCGGTTACAAATTAGTCATTTAACAAGACAAACCACAGCAAAAGTGAAAGTTGAAAAAGTTCTGCACAAAGGTTTCTCTCCTCTCGATCATGTCTAAAATGACAGGTTTTCTCCTGTAGAAGTGCCACTAATGCAGCTTCAGTCGTTCCTCCACAATGTTCCTTTGTGGCGACACGAATGAGACGGGAGCTGAAGGACAAAGAAGTTCAACCCTTCAAACTGAGGGTCAGACACATTGAAGGAGTTTGGCTCTTTGACAGAGAATGAGTGGAAAACTGGGTCAAACTTAAGAGCCTATTCAAGCGAGTCAGAGGGCATAGCGGCCTAATCCAGAACAATGTTGATGTAACAGACTGACTGCTGAGGTCTGTTTGAGTAGATTCTGCTTCCATCATTAAAATATAACTAGAGAAAGAGCCATTGTGCTGCAATATTTCCCAGCTCATGTAGGACATACTGTGGTTAATTATTTTTCCAAAGTCCTAGGTTTGATGCTGTTTATTAAAAATCAAAGTGTGTACTTGAGGACTCTTTGCACTGCCCAGTAAACTCACCTTCACTAAGTCCAAGTCAATCTCCAACACATTTGCCAACTGAGAGGGACAGACGGAGGAGGGATCAGGAGAGAGAAAGAGGAAAAAACAAACAAGACATGGTTGACAAGCTGATCAACAAACACAGATGCACTCCGACACTGTTACATTAAAAGGAGCACAGAAGCGGAGACGTTCCTTACACCCACCTCCGCCACATTTGTCTGCTCATCAATGGACACAAAGATTTTGTAGAGAAGCGTTTCAAAGTAATCGCCCTGGACACGGTTCATGACGAAGCCTTCGAGAGGGGGCACTGAAAGAAACAAACAGCTGAGCAAATATTTGTTTTTGCATTGAGTTGTTTCCACAGCGTGCTGCACATCCATCATATATCCATAATTGTACTCCTAGGCATCTTTCCAAATCAGTGCGACTCTATTATCCGTGATGTTTGTTTATGTTTCCACACTTAATCTATGTACATATGATGTTTAATCATCCTAAAGGCTCAAAGCAGAATGTGTCAACATACACACACTGTGTTGTGTCTACCTGAGATACAGCTGTCATCAGATATGGGAACGTCCAGGTAGATGAAGCCCCGGTTGTATAAGCCTGTAATAAAAGAACAACAACACTGCTAGCACAGTAAATATAACTAGAGAAATTGCATTTCCTGCAAAAATACAGTGTGAATGCTTATTGCAGAAGAACTTGCTGAAAAACAGCTGAAATTAGGTTAAAAAAATCTGAAATGTAGCTAAAATGGAAGCACAAGCCTAAATTATCAAAAGAAAGCAGAAATAACATATATTTGCTGAATTAATAATAATAAACAAGCAGAAATTAGCACAAAAAATTTAAGAAATTAGCTTAAAAAAAGCTGAAATAAGCAAAAAAAAAATAGCTGAAAAGGCATAAAGACGCTTAAACTACCAGAAGGAAGCAGAAATAACTGAAATGAGCTAAAAAAAAAAGTGGAATTAGTTGAAAGAGCTAAAATTAGCATCAAAAGAGCTAAATAGTATCTGAAAGAGCAGAAAAAGCTGCAAAGAGCATAAGCTGAAATAAGCAGAAAGAAGTCAATTAGGACAAAAGTAGCAGAAATTAACATGAAAACTTGAATTCATCTGAAAACAGCTGAAATTAGCTTACAAATATATATTTTTAAAAAAGCTAGCTGAAAAAGTAGAAAAGGCTTAAAAAAGAAAGCAGAAAAAACATGTTTGCTCAATAATGCTGAATGAAGCAAAAATGAGCACAAAAAAAGTGGAAATTATCTGAAAAAAGCTAAAATTAGCAAAAACAAAAAAACTGCTGAAAATGAGCTAAAACAGCAAAAAGAAACTTAATTTACCAAAAGGAAGTGGATAGAGCCAATTTTGGCTGAATTAGACTAAAAAAAAAGTTTTAATTATTGCAAAAAATGTGTAATTAGCTGAAAAAGCTAAAATTAACATACAAGAGTTAAATGGTAAGTGAAATAGCAGAAAAAGCTGAAACTTGCATAAATTAGCTGAAAGGAGCATAACAAGCTGAAATTAGCAGAAAGAAGTTAGAAGAAGCACAAAAATGTTGTAGTTAGAAGAAAGAATCTAAAAGGAGCACAAAACAGCTGAAAAAACAGCTGAAATTAGCGGAAAAAGTTTCAATTTGTACAAGGAAGCTAAAAGAAACTGAAGCAGAACAAAATGTGAAAGGAGCAGTAAAAGGTTGTAAACAGATCTAAAGATTTGAAGGATGAGCTGCGTTCATTTTCTATGAGAAAATGCGCTGAATGTTTTGGTATGATTTGTTGAAAAGGCAAAAAAAATGTGGAACAAGAAAGACGCCGAAAAATACACAGAAGAAAAATGGCTCACAATAGTGTGAATGCTTCATGAACATTCAGACAATAAAAACGGTCACTGCTGCTGAGGTCTAAAAACTCATCTTAAAACATGAACGAGTGCTTCAACATCCTCTGAAAAGATTTGTCTGGAAAACTCTCAGCCAAATGAGATTCAATAAAAAATAAATAAATAAAACATTCTTCTTTATGTATTCAGTTCTTGTGTTCCTAATCAGTCAGCAGCTATTCAATATGCTCTCAAACTGTTCTCTAATTAAAATTTAAACTGCTAGGACAAAACCTCAAAGCAATCCAGACACTGATGGACGACCTGAATTCAGCAGGTTTGACTCAAATTTGGTCGTTGTTGCAGAAATTCAGCGAGATGCCAAAGATATTTACTGTTTTATTGTGAGTTTCGGGTGCCTGACTTATACATAAACCTATGGGTTTATTCAAACCCTTCTGGAACAAGTTTACTCAGAGGTGACAGAGCCAAACTTAATCTGGTTTGACAGTATAGTTGGGCTTTAAATCCTCTGTTTGAACAGTACTTTTTGAATTTTGTCAGATCAAAGTAGAAAGTGAAGCCTACACAGAAAAACCTAGGAAGCTTTGTACTGTCTTGTTTAAATAAAAACTCTACATTTAGACAATATAATGAAGTTAAACAGCAAAAACTGCACAGTATAATGATAATAAAAGTATTGACAACCACAACACTTACAAAGTAGATAGTATTTGTGTAACTACGGTCTTTGCCAGTAGAGGGAGACAAAGGCTCCTCACAAGTTGAGATCCTGTGCAAATCTAACATTAAATACTCACTTAAAACCACATTGTACTCCATTATTCCCGCCAGCTGAGGACCTGAATCAATCATCTTATCAATGGATTTCTTCTCTGATGGAGAACAAACCTGCATCCAATCAAGCAAAACACAATATTAGAGCAAGCAAATGAGGATAGAGCGTATTCAAAAAATGTCTAAAGCTTCAAGGTTCTTTATTGTCATTCGCACCACATGTGGTACATGAGGTGGAATGAAACTGTGTACTCAAGGTCCCAGTTACACCCAAAAATATCAACAACATAAATGTAAAATCATCTGAAGTAAACAACAGCTGTTGTGCACGTTTTTTGGTGCAACTGGAAATGACAGCATAATATAACTGTATGAATGCCCTGCTTTTTTTTGTGTGTTTTGTATTATGTTTTTAATGTGTGAAAAATTAATTAATTTCTGATATAAACAGTGGTGCACGGTGGAAGAGCTGCTGCCTCGCAGCGAGTATGTTGCCAGTTCAAATCCCAGCAGTGGGCTTTTCTGGGTGGAGTTTGCATGTTCTCTCCGTGCACGCGTGGGTTTTCTCCGGGTACTCCGGTTTCCTCCCACAGACCAAAAACATGCATGTTAGTCTGAATGGTATCTCTAAACTGTCCCTAGGTGTGAGTGAGAGAATGAATGGTTGATTGTCTCATTTGTCTCTGTGTGTCCCTGTAATGGACTAGAGACCTGTCCAGGGTGTCCCCCACCTCTCGCACAGTGACGGCTGGATATGGACACCAGAGACCCCCGTGACCCAAAAAGGAAGAAGTGGGTAACGATGATGGATGGATGGATGGATGGATGGATGGATGGATGGATGGAACAGTTGGATGGAACAGTGGTGCAAAGGATGAATATTTGTGTATAAATGTTACTGAAAGCTCTGGATCAAACTCCACTCCTCACATTCAGTTCACTGGTCAAAAATTAGTGCACATTTCCAGGCCATGTTCATTAAACTCTTTTATTTCAACTGTCTAATAATGTATTTGTTGTTTAAATACCTGCTTGAAGGAGGTAAAAACCTTAAGATAAATTTGTGATCATTTATATTTAACTGTAAAACGGTTAGAGATGCATAGGCACATTAAACAGAAACCTGGAGAATAGAAACTGTCTGTCATACCCTTATGTCGTCCTCGGTGATGTAGCCCGTTTGTGCCACCCACCATGGCTCCACAGAAATATCCACTGGTTTGGCTGGTAGCAGGTCCCGCGCTGATTTCCTGCGAAAGAATTTCTGAGTAAGGAAACAAATAAAAGAACGTGTCAGTCGTCGCGTAAATTACAATCTTAACTACACATCCTCACATATCTTTTCAAAAGCTTTAACATTTTATATTTTTGTTTCAAGCCCGTTTTAAACAGATTCCAGATTTCCATCCAGTGACTGAGCCAAAATGTTGTTTTTTCTTTCAATATTGAGCTTTTATCTTAAAATATCAAGTTATTATATGAATGATATGTGACAGCATTAGTGTATCAAAATAAAAAAAAACACTCATTAAATCTACCTTTTATACTTTTAGTGACAACTAGTTAAGCTCAAGACTCGGCATAAAAAAAGCGCATCATGGAGACACAAATTTGTTATCAACCAATAATTCTCTAAAACGGTTTTCATTTAGGAACTGAAGGAACTAGATCACCATGAAAACCATCTTTAAAATGAAAAAACAATAAGAGATAAAAATCTGTGCATTCACAACCTGAAACATAATCATCAAGTGCTTATTTAAGAAATTATTGTATCCAAACAATCATTAACACCAAATTTTAAAAACCTATACTGAAGACGTCCACTTAACTAAACAAATGACATTTGAGCCAACGAACAAAAGTAGCTATTAATTATCTAACATTTATTTAAACTGACTCTCAAATTATATTTTCACCCAAATGTCATCCCTATTACTCGTTTTCTTTTATTAAAAAAGATGATTTGCTGTAACCTCAACCCAATTTTGCAGTGTAAAAACAATTCTAACTAAAATGAAAGAAAATAAACTATTAAACATCTCTTACTTTGGAGGACCTGCACTGGTTCATGAGGTCAATGTACTGGTTCCTCCCAATACCGAGCAGCCTCAGACCTGTGTAATGAGGGGAAGCAAAGTTACAGATGTATTGTTTATAGATTTTGTTCACAATACACAGCACTTGAACATTTAATACACTGGATGTGAATAAAAAAATGTTATTCAAAAACTGCCAACTTATTTTGTTTAGTATTCCGAGTCAACAATGTTCCTACAAATTATTTATTTAACTCCTTGTTCTTGATGTCCTCGAACTGTTCGATGGGTGTGTGGAAAGCTCCCGACCAGCCTGACTTGGAAAACCAGCCAGGAGGATCATTAATCAGTTCTGTCGATACGAAACAGTGAAGACGACAGCTACACGTTTCTAACAGTTTTGTTTTTTTGTCGATTCCAGTTCTTGTTGTACAGTAGATATATTTTTATCCATACATCATCTTTACCCGCTTCTTCCTTTTCGGGTCACAGGGAGTCACTGGTGCCCATATCCTGCAGTCACTGTGCGAGAGGCGGGTACACCCGGGACAGGTCTCCAGTCCATCACAGGGACACATAGATTCAAACGAGACAACCATTCACCCTCTCACTCACACCTAGGGACAATTTACAGTTACCAATCAGCCTAACATGCATGTTTTTGGTCTGCTGGAGAAAACCTATGCATGCACGAAGAGAACATGCAAACTCCACCCAGAAAGGTTCCGGGCCAGGATTGGAACCGGCGACCCTCTCGCTGAGAGGCAACAGCTCTACCAACTGAGCCAGCGGGCCACTATATATATCAGAATCAGAATAAGCTTTGTTATCATTGAACTGGAATACAGTGAATTATGTTTGTACAGTCGTCCAAAAGATGGACGGAGTGCACGCTGCTGTTGCTGAAAAGCGCGGCCACTATTCTTTATCAGAATACTTCTTTTATTTATTTATTTTAATAGATTGAATCTGTAATACCTGTAATGTAATTACTGTAATGCCACTTTAATTGGTGATATGCGACTTAGCTGTGCTGCTGATCTCATGCTGCTGTATTCATACCCATCTGCTCACTACAGACTCATGTTCAGGCTGCTGTTTAATATACCGTGTTGTTTTGCATTGTTAGTGTTTAGCATTTATCTTATATCCTTACCGTTTCTTTTTATACTTTATATTTTTGCTATTTTGGGCTGTAACTGGAATCTTGAGTACTCAATTTTGTTCCACCTCATGTGCCACATGTGATGCGAATGGCAATAAAGAAACTTGAACAAAAAGATACTCACGCTGTTTACACGTCTAGTGTTTCTGAGTAAATTAGTTCCCAACAGGTTTAGATTTTTAAGGAGTTTTGGATGTGACTCATGAGTACGTTTACAGCAATGGCCCATTTTTGACCAGTTTTAAAGTGTCTTTTTTTATTTTTGAGCTGAGGAGCGACAGAAGGCATCCCAGTTACTAATACTGTTAACATAAATTATGGATGCTCCATGTACATCGAGCCAACACTTGTGTTAGCTTACCCCCTCTCACAAAAACACATATATCCATCTTTTTTTCATTTCCCCCTTTTTGTCCTTGCCAGGTCACCGGGGAGTTGGTGCCTATCTCCAGCGGTCATTGTGCGAGACGCGGGGTACACTCTGGACAGGTACCCACAACAATGACGTTCAAATGTAAAGCTTGTGGTCCTAAAACTGTTGCTGACCAAAAAATGCTGCTAATTTATCTTTGAAGGAAATAATTTTCTGCATTTACTGGTATTACATTTTATTAACCCGATAAAAATCTTGGCCAAAAAGCAAAAGTTTAACACTATTCCTGATGTAAATTCTACGTTTTTGCCACCTTTAGCAAGTGCAGCAGCTCTTATGAGCAGATGAAATGTATTGGGGTGACTGCCAACAGGAACAAGTGAGGCACTTTTGCAATTCATCTCCTCCTAAAGCATCACGCATGTTCCGCCAAGACACACCACACAAACATCCACCCACATGAAACTCTGATGCACACTCGCTTTCCTTCTCCTTCCACCCACTGCAGCACGAAACGCATCCAAATCTCCTCGAAGGAGACTAGTGGGGATGGAAGTCCCTCAGTGTGGCGACGACAGCCCGCTGGCTGCCTTCTGTCTTTGCTGCATGAAGGTTCTGAACGGCAAGGACTCAGCCGCTCACCAGGCGATGCCAGAGCCCAGTTCACTTAGCAACAGAGAGTCAAAGAGTACTTCAACTGCTCATGGACTCAACAAAATAAAGCTGAGTGCCAAATTGGATTTGTCACAACTAGGCCTGTCACGATAACAAATTTTGCTGGGCGATTAATTGTCTCAGAAATTATTGTGATAAACAATAATATTGTTTGAAATTTGACAATAATTAGTAATTAATTTGTTTCGAGTGTAATAGCGTTTTTCAACCACCGGATGGCAGTATAAGCCTGTTTGAATTGAAGGATGGATAGTGAGAGAGCGAGCAGCGTGTCTCTTTAAGAAAATGGGAGGGAGGCCCCTTGATGTGACATGGGCTGTCTCTCTTCAGTTCTCAAAATGGCGGCTGCTCGGTGTGGTTTGAGCTCTTTAGCATAGCATTTTTCACACAAAGCTTTTAATAAAATATCAGCAAACAAGTTCTCAGCTTCTTTTTGCAGAGAAAAACAACTTTTTACATAAAGACATTGGTTTCAACCATGAATTTTGGAGCTTCGACAAGAGATTTTTTTCCCCAAGGTCGACCTGTTAGCTTAGCTCATAGCTTAGCTGCTTTGAACGATCCAAAAACACGATTTTGGACGGCTAAAACCAGTGGTGTTTCCCCTAGTTAACTTGCCATGGCGGGGTGCTCATCTCATCCATGATTTTTGTTGACTGGGAGGATGGAGACATGTCTGAGCGCAGCTTGTACCAACAGTTTTTGAGGGGGGGGGGGGGGGGGTTTCAGCATGAGGGAAGAGGCGCCTTTAGCTTTTTAGCTAGAGCACCTGTATTGTGCGCTGCTAGCTTAGCGCGACATGTTTGTGTTGTGCGCTGTTTATACAGACAGTTTTTGTGCGTGCTTGTGTGTGTGTGTGTGGGGGGGGGGGGGTTCAGCTTGAGAGAAGAGGCAACGTAAGTGCTGCCTTTAGCTTTTTAGATAGAGAGCCTATATGTTGCGCCGCTAGCTTAGTGCTATGTCAGTGCCGGGTTGGTGGGCAAGTTCAGTTTGGTAGGCGGGGTGCTCAGTTCTGTTGACGGGGTGGGGCACCCCACTTGTATAATGGTAAGGGAAACACTGGTTAAAACAGATTTTAAAGAGAAAGGGGGGGGTCAGTGAAGAGCACCGGAGTTAAGCTTTTTGTCATCCAGTGTCTTCAGTAAAAAGAGAGACACACGAAGAAACAATAAAGCCGATAAATTAAAATGAGATTGATAATTTTCATTTATCATGTGATTAATTGATTCATTGTTTATTGCAACAGGCCTAGTCACAACAGGTTTATCTCACATCTCACAAATTGTTTCATATATTGGCACAGTGGTTCAAACAGTTTAAACTTTATTAAAAAAACATTCACTTTATTGTAATCATAATCAGATAGAAAATGAAAAACGTAGGGTTTTTTTTTGTCGGTTTTAGACTGAAAAACCATTCAAACCTCAACATTATTGTTTAATGGAGGTGAGGCGCAAGTTGACAAATGTAACAGGAAGTCAAGGATGAAAGGTGAAGCGTGTGCACAGGTAACACTAAAGTTTGCATGTGACCTTTACACTATTCCGACACACGTTTGTTTATGCTAGAACAAATAAATGTGCTTTTCCTATCTGTGTTTACTGCCACACTTTTCATGTGATCAGAGAACATTTAAAAAGGTCACCGCACACTAGAGAATCCAACAACTTGTGTAAAAATATTAAGAGTATTTCAGCAGGAAGTTACTGTTTGAACAAACAATTCAAAGATAATAGCAGCATTGCACTTTCACTTTCTTTCCCATGGATTTCATTTTAGACAGCTCAACTTAATTTAACTCTAAGGGTTTAAAGAATAAGTACTAAAACTTTGCATAAAACCTTTATCCTGTTGTGGCACTGGACAGAAGAGCAACGAAACAAAACAAAAAGAGTAAGAAAATCTCAACAATGCAGGAGTAAATAAAAAGAAAAAAGAAACTCACAGTCAGCAGCAGTGAAGTTTGGCAAGGAGTCATAACTCTTCTCACTGTTCATAATATCCTAGAGGTGCAAAAAAGAGGAAGACAAGAGAAAAGATTAATTCAATTTTTTTCCCCTCTCCTTTCTGTGTCCCTGACCACTGATTAATACCAGGATGGCCTGATTTAGCCAGCCGAGCTAATTTTTACTCCCCATTTCCATTATTTTTTTAGGATGTGTTAACAAAATGTCACAATGCTCTGGGCAATTCAGTAAATTTAATCTCAGCAGAGTTTAGTGTAACGTCACACGAACGTGTATGAGAAAGAAGGGGAAGCCTTGTTTGGAGAGCTGATAACTCACATGGTTTGTCTTTCACAGAACACAGAGTGGGTCTGTGCCATTTGTTCAAAATAAAATAGAAAGTTTGCTAAATGTAGAAGAATCTGATGTTGCTGCTGGTTATGTGTGCACAAACTGATGAAGTAGTAGAAATACATCTGGCACATGCACACAATAAATGAGATAAGCAGCAAAACACGTGCAGCTAAATAAAAGGTGTAGTAATTTGGTAAAATGTTTGGATTTTTTTTTGTTTCAGTCTTTGAAATCAAATAAAAAGTTTCACAAGTCCAGGAGAACCTGGCCGATCCGAGTATCTGACACACTGGTTTTCTGTGAGCCCCTTTCAGTCAGCAAACTGGGCTTTATTAGTGAATGTGAGCCGTCATGCAGACAAAGCCCAAACTGACTGCAGAGCAGGAAGTGTAGCTTTCCCCTGAGTGGTTTTGTCCTGGGATCAGTCGTGTCTCCCTGAGCTGCTGCAGGAGACTTTACTAGACTCTGACTGACACCTAGTGTCCAACTGAGGCCACGTCTGTCTATAAATGTCCAGCAAAACAAACAAAAAAATGTGGCTGCTCAGTATTTTTTCTTAATGCCAGCAAATCACTATAAGTCATCTTAGAACATTTTCATTGCTAGATGATGGCAAAGTAACATGATCAACAGTTCAACAATTTTCAGTCAGGTCATCTGGACAGTTTCTTTTTTTGTGCTGAAACATTTCACCTTCCATACAGAAGGCTTCAAAGCTTCTACCCTGAGGCTGTTAGACTCATGAAACTCTAACCAGAATAATCACTGTGAAAAAAATCACATCATGCTGCTGCTGATCTGTTTCAACATTGCTGCTGATCTGTTTCATGATGAGGTGTTCATACGTGCTCATCTGCTTACACAGACTCATGTTCATGTTTGTGCTGATGTTCGACATAATGTTTTTATGCTACTAGTGCTTAGTGTATATTTAGTTGATGTTTTTCTTAGTTCATATCTTAGATCTTATTACTGTTTTTCTTATACATTTTATTGTTGGATGTAACTGGGACCATGTGTACATAATTTCGCTCCACCACATGTGGTGGAATGACAAAGAATCTCTGACTCTGACTTCATCAGTCAATGAAACACACAACACAAAACTGATTCTTCCCCAACAGCTTACTCCAAAGTGGAACAAACCAGTTATGTTGGTGCTACTTTGGAGTAAGCTGTTGGGGGAAAAATCAGTTTTGTGTTGTGTGTTTCATTGACTGATGAAGCCTTCTGGATGGACGGTGAAACGTTTCAGCACCAAAAAAAAAAAAAAACTGTCCAGATGATCTGACTGAAAATTGTTGGATTGTATACCTGAATTATTGAGCATGGACTTTGTTGATCAACAGTTATTTTGGAAACGTAATTAAACAAAAAGTGTAACTTCTGGTGAAAGTGTTATTTATTAAAGCCAAACATATATTTTTTTTCTTTTATAAACAACAACTGCAATGATTCTGAGT
>NC_056516.1:24988588-25053219 GCF_014905685.2 Nematolebias whitei
TATATATATATATATATATATATATATATATATATATATATGTGTGTGTGTGTGTGTGTGTGTGTGTGTGTGTGTGTGTGTGTGTGTGTGTGTGTGTGTGTGTGTGTGTGTGTATGTATATATGTATATGTGTATATATACATATGTTCAAAAAATACCCTTGTGATTAGAACAAGAGTTATAGTCATTTTGGTCAATCATTGTAAGTTACATTATGCACATTCTTGTTGTGAGGTGTGTCAGTCGGCACTCAGAGAATACTTCGAGGATCATTGTCAGTGAGTACCACACAAATTTTAGCTCAATATAAAGAAAAGTGACCATTTTTGTGTTTTTTTAAGGTCAATTAGCTGTAGCAGTTATCCTGAATGTGGTTGATTCTAAAAGCTATTGAACAAATAGAGCCAATTAATACTTTTTGGCAGTTTCATTCAAACTTGTCAAGTCACTCATGATATTTTTGGCTAACGCGACAAAAACACACACACATACACCGACATAATCATCACCCAAAGGTGAGGGATAACCACTTTTGTTTTGAGTCTTAGAAAATCATGCAGTGTTTTTTGTTACTTCACTGGCATTTAAATGTATTTGAAATATTCAGACTTGCTCAAACACCCATAAACTGTCAGGTATGTATTAGCACATATAGAGAGCTTTTAGAAGAACAGTTTAAAATTTAAAATTTATTAATTTTGAGTCCTGGTTATGAATAAATTGTCAAAAATCACTAAATTACATTTTATGCTGTGTTTGAGATCAAATAATACAAATCTAGGAAACTCACTTTACCATGAACAATTTTAAATAGCATTAACAACACGGGCACCAAAGGAAGTGCTTTTAGAAATAGTGTAAATTCAACAGTTTCTTTATTTTTACAGTGCACATTCACCTCTTAAAACATGCTCTGATACATTTTAATAAAACTATAGACATGGTAATAAAACTTGTGTGACTGGGACTTTTTATAAATGGAAAACTTTTCAGTGTTTTACTCTTTCCTTCTATTTCTAAACAAAAATAAGTTGATTTGTTGGCTTCTGATTCATCTTTGGGACATCTTAATCATTTTGTATCAGCCAAGGAACATCAAAGCATTTTAATAATAAATTTGAAATAACTAAGTCAAAGCTTTAGATTTCCAAAAACAAGAATATCTTTGGACAAAGCACTCAGTCGTTACGCTGCATGTATAATCCAGAGATGCAACATCAATTTAACACTAATAATAAGGAGTGAAGATGTGTTGTTTTCAGCTGTGCACCTCTGTACAGTGAAGAAACTTTGCTTCCAGCTGTTTATCCTAATCAACTCATCCTATCAGCACTGATGTATAATTTGTTTCCTGGGTGACTCACACTGAAGAAGAGGAGGATAGGCTCAAAGACCAGAGGAAGATGGACAAAGGTGTGTAGCTTGGGGGACACTCTGATTAAACACCAGCCTGGATGGGCATGCACAATGGCTGATCCAGGCTCCTGTGATGGTTCTGTTGTAAACGCTCCCTCTGCTGGACCCTGGCAGGGCCAAACAGCTCCGTGTCACATGAGAGGCCCGACAGAGTCACTGCGAGCCAGGATGCTATTCTTAGACGAAGGAATGTACACAGCAGCCTCATGGCAATCTCCACAGCTCCTAACGGGAAAACGTTGTCAGTTCTATGTCATTTTGCGTTCAGATGCATGCCTGGATAATGCTTTAACTCATTTTTTTTGTTTGTTTTAATTCTTGTTTTCTCTCCAGCTGAACACACATTGTGGGTATTTTTGATTCCCTGAGGGCAGGAGGTAAGACTTCACTGGATCAAAAACAAGTTAAGCTAAGAGAAAATACAGTTAAAGCCATCAGATTCACTCTTAAATCATTTGTTTTTAACTCATCAGAGTGTTTGTAATGTGTTTCAGCACATGTCAGCTCTCCTGCTTCATCTTTGTCCATAAACCTCTAACTACTTTCATTTTATTGTTAATTGAAAGCTCTCTTTTCACATTTAAGAGAGCGCTGGTTACATTTTAATTTACAAAGGAACTCATGATTTATCAAAGATAATACTTTCAGTTTTAAAGTGTTCGGTTAAATTGCCTAAAAATGTGAATATTTTAAATTGGTTTGCAGGATTATGGAAAAAAAATTAAAATGCTCAGTTTAAATCAAATTTTAGTTGTTGTTTTTTTGAGTGTGATGTTTTAATGTTATTCATATAAGATCTGGCTCTCCGGCAGCAATCTGAGGTTAAAATGCCTGCTGTGAAACGTCACTGTCACCCACTCACATTTAATAATACTTAATAATAATTAGGTGTCTAAATATGTCAGGCAGGCTGGGCCCCATAAGTGGGATTAAATCAAGTGTTTTACTCAGAGATGCTGCTAATAGTTCAATGAAATTCATGCTGGATCATCCCCAGTCACCCCCTCCCCCACTGAACTGGAGAGAAGAAGAAGATGAAAGAAGAAATTTAAAATAGCAGCAGAGATTGGGAGGGAGAACTTGGTCCAGAGGGAGAGATTCAGAGTGACGAAGAGACAAACTCTGTTGACGCGTCCTTTTAATGTTTGCAGTGACGGGCAGCCTGATGACGGATGTGGCCTCATGGCGGACCGGTGTATCGAGATAATTTAGATGGGGGTTAAAATAGAAAATAGAAAGTCAGTGAATCATATCAGGACAGCTGTTCTGGAGGAGGCATAAATGAAAGAAATAAACTCAGTCACAAGAAACACTGGTTCATGGATGGATGGATGCATGGATGGAAGATGTATGTATGTATGTATGTATGTATGTATGTATGTATGTATGTATGTATGTATGTATGTATGTATGTATGGATGTATGTATGTATGTATGTATGTATGTATGGATGTATGGATGTATGTATGTATGTATGTATGTATGTATGTATGTATGTATGTATGTATGTATGTATGTATGTATGTATGTATGTATGTATGTATGTATGTATGTATGTATGTATGTATGTATGGATGGATGGATGGATGGATGGATGGATGGATGGATGGATGGATGGATGGATGTATAGATGTATGGATGGATGGATGGATGGATGGATGGATGGATGGATGGATATCAATCTTGATATCCTGATGACTATCCGTGCTGCTGATATCTTGCCTTTATGCTGCTGTACTGTTTTCATACCCATCTACTCACTATAGACTCATGTTCGGGCTGCTGTTTAATATACTGTATTATTTTACATTATTAGTGTTTAGCATATATCTTAGGTCCTTATATATGGTTATATACTGTTACATACTATACTTATATATTGTTTCTTTTTATACTTTATATTTTGCTATTTTTGGGTGTAACTGGGACCTTGTGTACACAATTTCATTCCACCTCATGTACATGTGATGTGAATGACAATAAAGAACCTTAAACTTTGTACCTTGAACCTTGGATGGATAGTTGGATGGATGGATGGATGGATGGATGGATGAATGAATTAATACAATAGACCATATGTGTCAAACTCAAGGCCCGGGGGCCAAATGTGGCCCTCGCTGACATCTTATCTGGCCCCCAAAATTATATGTGAAACGTAAAATACTTCTATATCTTGAATTTCTTCAGTAATCTTTGATTATGATGTCAAAAGTGCAACAGAGAACATCAAATGAGACCAATCAAATTCTTGTTGAGGAACCTGTGACCAAGAAAAGATGCTGGGTATCTGATTTGAGTTAATGTAGATTCTGAAATTGGCCCTTAGTTTGAAAAAGGTTATAATTTTGACCCCCTTTTGTAAAAGAGTTTGATACCCCTGCAGTAGATGCATGGATTGATGGATGGCTCCATGGATGGCTCCATGGATGGCTCGTTGGTTGGATGGATGGATGGATGGAAACTCAAAAAATTATTTGTGATTTTATACTAAAAGACTAAATTCTGAGATGATTCAATATTTTCCACACGTCTTTCTCCAACCTGTGAACTCTTCCTCCTCCT
This sequence comes from Nematolebias whitei, assembly GCF_014905685.2. NCBI lineage: Eukaryota > Metazoa > Chordata > Actinopteri > Cyprinodontiformes > Rivulidae > Nematolebias > Nematolebias whitei. The sequence continues at coordinate 24,992,567 of NC_056516.1, forward strand.
TTCCCTCCTGTCTACAGGATGGCTGTCAGGCGACAGGATATTTTCTCTTTTAAAGACTCGGAGCTTCCCTGCCACCTGCTTGGCCAACTCAACATCCTGCGGCAAGAGCGTATCCTGACTGACGTCCTTCTCTGCACCGAGCACCAGGAGATCCCCTGCCACAGGAACGTCCTGGTGTCCAGCAGCCCGTACTTTCGTGCCATGTTCTGCAACAACTTCCTAGAGAGCAGTCAGGCTCGCGTGCATCTCAAGGGAATCTCCTCCAGTGTGCTCGCCGGCATTGTTGACTATGTTTACACAGGCAGCATCACCATCACCATGGAGATTGTGCTCCCGCTCATGCAGGCAGCATCCATGCTTCACTACGGAGGTCTCTTTGAGGCCTGCTCCATGTTCCTCCAGGAGCAGTTGAGTCCTGAGAACTGTCTGAGCATGATCCGACTCTCTGAGATCCTTCACTGTGAGAGTCTGAGGGACAGGGCGAAGGAGATGGCAGTCAGGTGTTTCTCTGATGTGGCTGCCACAGAGGATTTCTGTGAACTGTCTCTTCCAGAGCTCATGTGCTACCTGGAGGATGACCGTCTTTGTGCTGAAGAGGAGCAGGTGTTTGAGACCCTCCTGGCATGGATTCACCACGACCCATTTTCTCGACGCGGTGCCATCCATGATCTGTTCAAGAAAGTCCGTCTGCGCTACATCCATCCAACCTACCTCTTCCAGTTCATTGCCAACGACCCCTTGGTGCAGTCCTCCACCCTCTGCACTGAGATAATCGACTCGGTTCGTCGCCTCATGCTCACAGCCAGCACCAAGTGCAGCCGTGAACTGAAACCGCTCTGGACTACGCCAAGACGTTACACTTGCAGAGAAACACTGGTGGTAGTTGGAGGACGCAAGAACAATGAACAGACTTCACGAGAAGCTCTGCTGTATGACGAAAGGACTCATCGTTGGCAGTGGCTGGCCAAGCTCCCTCTGCGCCTGTACAAAGCTGCGTATGTGTGCATTCACAGCATCCTGTATGTCCTCGGGGGCCTCAGCCTCTGCATGGCTTCCGGCGACAGCTCAGTCAGTGCCACAGTTTACACACTATCCCTTAAAACCAACCAGTGGAGGACCGCTGAGCCCATGCTGGAACCACGATTTGCCCACCAAAGCGTTTCATATCTGCACTTCATCTTTGTTCTAGGAGGTATCGGGACTGATAAGCAAATCTCCCAGTCAGTAGAAAGGTACAACAGTATGTTTAATCAGTGGGAGGCCATGGCTCCAATGCCAACAGCTGTGCTTCATCCAGCTGTTGCAGCCAGTGATCAGAGGATCTACGTTTTTGGAGGGGAGGATGCCATGCAGAACCCAGTAAGACTCATTCAGGTAAAGACCATTTCCATGAGCAGGCAGGCAGTTCGATTCTCCAGATGTGTATGCTGGTTCATTGTCAAATGAATACGTTTACAAGTCGGATCTTAAACTGTTGATGTTTGTGTGGTGATGCAGGTGTATCACATTTCTCGCAACCTCTGGTCCAGACTGGAGACGAGAACAATAAAAAACGTTTGTGCTCCAGCTGCTGTCATAGAGGACAAGATCTACATTATAGGAGGTGAGCACTCTTTAAATTAAAATCATATAACCAAAGGATGTATGTTGTCTCAAGCAGTTACATTTATTATACAGATCGTAGGTTTTCTTAGCTTTCTCTTCTGTTCAACACACTGTTTTCTTTTTGTGAACAAAAGCCACACAAAAAGTTTGTAAGACTGCCCTAAACTTCCCATCTGTATTCATGGCTTCTTTAAAGTCTTGTTCGGCTTTTTTAAAATGTACTTTTTTTTCTGTTAAAAATTATTTTTGGGACTGATGAGCCATCCCAACCTTCTAACAGGCTGTGACCTTGTCAGTCACAATAAAAAATAACTACGGTTAAAATAACTACCGTATTTTCCGCTGTACAGGTCGATCTGCCCTATAAGTCACATCAGTTCAAATATGTCTAATAAAGTGGAAAAATCCATAAATACGTCACTTCGCCGTATATGTTGCATCCATTATGCGTCACCGCTGACAACCTGGACATGTGGGCCAGTGTTGTGCCAAAAACCGATTGTCTGCCAAAACGGCGTACGCGGGAGCGTGCACGGGAGAACTTTAACAAGAATTTAACAAGATTAACACTTTAAAACTATTATTTGTTTGCTCAAAATTATAGTAAATGTGTGTCTCAGTTGAACTTTTCCTTAATAAATGCACTTTGACTGACAAATCAGCTGCATTTTCAAAAGCCGATTCGCGGAAACAGGAACGCGCAGAGGGCGATTCGTTGTCCATTTCTTTGAAATTTAACAAGATAAGCGCCTAAAACAATTATTTGTTTGCTTTTATAGCAAAGGTGTGTCTCAGTTGAACATTTACTTAATAAATGCACTTCAATGGTCAAATCAGTTGCATTTCACTGGGGCGGCACAGCGAAATGAAACTGATTTGATGGTTGTTCCAGGCAAACTGGATTATGGTGGCTGTATGGCAAGCCAATTGTGTCATTAATAGCCATGTTTTACCTATTACATGACACAATGGCATGTCATACAACTCAAGTGCCATCTAGTGGCTGAAAATGATAGTGTTCAATATTTTCAGTCAGAATGAATGAAAACGGTCATATCTCAACCAAAAATTGGTTTATAAATATGGGGGAAAATCCATAAATACGTCACTTCAGCGTATAAGTCGCAGGGCATGCAGATTATGCAAAAAACTTATAGGCCGAAATATATGATAATCAAAAATAAACATATTTCTATTTTTTAATCAAGCAAATATTCCATTTGTTTACATGCTAGTGAGGGATTTAAAATTCATTTTGCAGCCAGACATTAGGGCGTGCTGCTCCTTAGTGGCTCAAACTTTGGGCTGCCTGTCCTGCCGCTAGTTACAATAACTTGATGACTTAACCTCCTTTTCTTTACACAGCAGCAGGAAAACAAACTGTGAATAGAAGAGCAATTTCTGCAGCCTATAATCTACATTTGCATTCAAGAAATCCAATTTTCCTTGACTTCATTCATGTGCTGGGTGCACACAGCTTGCTCTGGCTCTGAAAGGACATTATATTTTGTTTTCATTAAGAAAGTGCGGTGCAAGGAAAATCTAAATAACCCATTGAATTAACAATAAATGTCTGAATTCCAGGGTATACTCGACGAATGATCGCCTACGATACCAAAGCCAACAAATTTGTCAAGTGTGAGAACCTGAAGGAGCGAAGGATGCACCACAGTGCGACTGTGATCAACAACAAGCTTTACGTCACCGGTGGACGCATCCTCAACGGCCACGACGTCATCGAGGACTCCGACTGCTTCGAGTGCTACGACCCCAAAACGGACGTTTGGACTTCGAAAGGTTCTCTGCCGTACAAGCTGTTTGACCACGGCTCTCTGCCACTTGTTTGTGTTTCCAACAGGCCTAACCCGCCATGACCCATGGCTCAATCAAGCACTTTGGAGCCAAATCTTCAGGGTGTGTTCTTTACTTCTTATTTGGTACAACATGGTGGTCTCCACCTACATCTGTGGGAAACCATTTCAGGCTCTGTCTCACAGTGGGGTGTTTGGTCTAGTTGGCATTTGTTTGCATCAAACAGGAGCCTCTAGAGGTGTCAGTTCTTTGGAATCCGAGTCAGAACTGAAGCGAGAACGTCAGAAATAACAAGGAGTAGTTTTCAAAGCTCTTTGTGCTGCCCTCATTTGATGACAAGTGTTGAAGCTCTCATTTCATAGACATCTATACAGAGCATAGCACTTTGTATGGCAGCTCCAATTTTCTTTTTTCTTTATTTTTTGTGATAAAGATGAACATAAAGGGGCAGTAGAACTGATAGTGGCACATGTTAATTTGCACTTCATATAAGCAGGAGTAAATTATACATTCCTCGTGATTAGTGTGCACTCAGTGATGAGAAACGCTGTCACGGAACACAACTGAGCTCCTAAAGTGTAAATAGCGTGCCTGTCACGTGTCGTTTCTCATAAAATGCTGCAGAGAGTGACAGTTTTACTCGAACCGAACAAACCAGGCCAACGCTGTTCAGGTTTTAGGGATTTATCCGTGCATTTAAATCGCCCCTCCAAGAAACGAGCCTTGCTATGTGCAGATGTATTTGAATAAGATTCTTGCTGCATTCAGAAATTAAGTTAAAAAAAATAAATAAATAAAAACAAGGTACACTAAAAGACTTTCATGCCATTTCTTTTTAATCTTTCAAACATTTTATGATGAGAGATGATGGAGTTGGTTTGGCTTGTGCATGATGTTATGTGCAACACCATGTGTTAACCCTTATAGTGTGTGTTGAGGATGACTGTTAGCTGCGACACATCATATTATAGCTCATTATTTGTGAAACTGACTGAGTTATGGCTTATGTTTCAGCTAATGTGGATTAGCTGTGGTAGCTAACTTGCATTAGTTGAGCATGCATCAAGGCAACTTGCTTTAGTTCGTCTCCAAAATTTAATCAGTTGTAGATCTAATTACTTTCTAGGAGTATCATCCAGTGGGCCGTGAGATATTTGGCTAACACAGCGGAGAAATAAACACAATTCAAACGTTGCTGATGCATCATTGCACCTTCTGTGTGTTGATGTGAGGACGTGTTGCAGTGATGGAGGGATTTCAGCATCTTCATCTTGCAGCATTAGTTCACAACCATGACAGCCATCGTTTAATCCTGTTAGAGGAGTTATGGTTTGCATCCTCGTGTGGATTATGTGTAAATTGTTGTTCCGTATTTGAGACTCTCATTCATTCTTTCTTAAAAATGTTCCTTATAAAATATTAGACTGTTCGACTTGATTTATTTTTACACCTATTGAGTCATTTTCTCTTCGTGCAGTATTGTCATTCATGTTATATGACTGTCCAGTGGCACGTTTGCTCTCCACACCAGTGGGACTTCCGCTAACATGCATTATATTTAACTCGTGCGTGATGTTAGGGGGAATGTAGCGAATACGCTGCTTTGTGTTCCAACGTGACGGACGTGCAACCTCTTGACCTGGCTGCCTGCATGCTTTTTAAACAGAGTGTCTGGTATGAGGAGCCTTCGCATGCAGAGGCCAAATATCCAGTTACCGGAGGCCTCCCTGAGAGAGCTTGGATGGGAGTATTTCTGGAATCAGATTTCACTTTTAATCTGTGGCCATTAGTGTGGGACCTGAACTCAGAAAGTGTTGCATGGAGTTTCTGATGACATAAACAGAATGTTATCAGGCAGACATATTGACTGGTGTGTGTGATTCCTTTGCGTTGGATGTCACGTGCTGGGATGAGTCACCCAGAGCAGCGTTTCAGATGAGCATCGTTGAGCTGCTGCTTAACACACAGCCTGTTCGGGACATTTAATGACCGGGTGTTTGCCTTTCAACAGAAACCAGCGTGTGAGGGTCACCCTTCAGGGAAGCTGTGACCACGCAGGTTATTTTCAGTGTCTGTTACTACCTGACCTGAGGATGGATTTTCATTTGCCTGTTCTGTGTGTGGGGACCAGACATCATTTTTTTTAAATAGTATGAACATAAAAAAAAACGATATGCACTACTGTAACTTTTATTCTGTTCGTGTTTTTTTGTTGTTTTATTTGAACGAGCTGCAAGAAGATTATTTTCTTTGTGTTTGAAAGTGGATTCGGATACTTTTAAGTTATATCATCAGGTTGTAGCTTTATAAATACAACCCTAAGTGGTAAATGACAGAATGTGTGATTTACTAATTTTATAAACCATGTTTTTTTTTCTTCACAGCAGAATGTTTCAAATGCCTAAATTAATAAAAAGAAAAAGTTTAATTTTAATGGCTGCAATGCATCTCTAAAAAGTTGGGACAGGTCCATGTTTACTTCTGTGAAGCATTTGTCTCTTTGTTTACCAACAATCTGTAAACATCAAGGAACTGAGGAGACCAAGGATGGAGTTTTTGGAGGGGAACGTTGTCACACTCTTGTCTTCACGTTGGTCTTTGATGGATTTTTTTATTTTTTATTTTTTGCTTCACGATTTACCAAATGTTTTAATTGGTGAGATGTGTGGACTCTTCTACTAATAGATGCAGTTTTAGGGTTTATCATCATCCTGCTGTGAAACCTGCAAGATCTTTTTGCATATGTTGTTTTAAAACCTGCATATATTTATCTGCATTAGTTGTCCCTTTTTGATGTGTAAGCTGCCCATGCACCCTCATACCATCAGAGAGGTTTTGAACAGATAAATCAATTTTGATTCATCTGACCACAGAACAGTTTGACACTTTGCTTCAGTCCGTTTTAAATGAGCTTTGGCGCCAAGAATAGAGCAGCGGTTCTGAATAGTGTTTACATAATGTGTGGCTTCCTCTTTGCACGATAGAGCTTTAAACGGCATTTTATGGATGCCACAGTGAACTTTCCTTGCGGACAATGATTTGTGGAAGTGTTCCTGAGTCCATGCAGTGATGTCCACAACAAAGTCAGCCCTGTTTTTAACGCAGTGGCCCCCGTCAGTCTAAAGACCATGTGCATCCAATATTGACATTCAGTCATTTGAGAACAAATATTTCTCCAGATTCTTTAAAATGTTTAAATTTTAAATATTTTCTTGTTATTATGAACAGTAGATGATGAGATATCTTCCCACTTTTTTATTTGTTTAAAAAACATTTAATGTATTCTGAAACTGTTCCACTATTTTTAGATGCAGTTATTTGGTGAACCAGTGCTCTTATTGATCTGTTGCCAATGAACCCAGTTAAAATGTAAAATGCTGCTCCAGACGTTTCTTATTCGTATCACTCACTTATTAGTCTTCTGTTTCCCCAGTCACATCTTGTTAAAAATGTTTGCTGCCATTAAATTAAAAGTTACTATATTTTTCCTTAAAATTACTACTTTTTAGTTTATTCTGATTAAACAGTTGGTATGTCAGTTTACTTTGTTTATTGTGAAAAATGTATAGGTTTATGAGCTCTGCAAACTCTGGTGGAGTTATGTTTGCAGAACTATGTCCTCCTAACATAATTCAAAATCATCCTAATGAATTTGAGCTGTTTGACAATTTCTAAAACAGAAAAAAACATTTTTATAATTTTATAATAAATAATACAATAATGATGTTCTAAATATTCAAGGATTTTGTTTGGATGAATTCCACCTCAGAGTTTTGTCCAGTTTTTATGACGTGCAGCCGTTCAGTATTTGATTTTGTATTTTTTCCCCATCCTACATACATTTCTCAATATGCACGAAAACTTAAAGTGCTGTATGAATATGACAGAATACATATTGTCATAGAAAACAGGGCGTGACTGAAAACATTGAAACACATTATGCAGAACACTTTTATTCCTAACTTTATTAAAAATCCATTACTAATTAACCTGATTTTTACTGCGAGGCACATTCCAACAAACGTTTCTTCTTGCTTTACGAACCATACACGACTTTTGTTTTTCTCGGATTTGTTTTTTAGTTTAAATTTCTGGTAATAAACTTGTTTTAATATATTTTTCCAAGTAACAAAGCGTCTCATTTTCAAGGTTTTGTTGTTTGTGACCTTGATCAAATAGAAGGCACAAATCAAAAGCAAATTAAACCTTTTTTATTTGTTAATGAAATACTAATGTATGTTAAGTTCCCTTTAGGTCCAATTACAAATTGTTAACTTGTTTAATAAATGCATTATTTGTAACAAATGCCAGCGTGTATTTTTTTGAAGTGTTTGTCAGACTTCAGTAGATATTTTATAATGTTTAAATACAAACCAATCAAGAGAGGATGCATCAGTCCTGAATTCAGCACATGGTCCCAGAACTTTGTATTCGAGCCTCTGTCGCCCTCTACTGTCTGAAAACAGTTTTACACAAACAATAAATGCACAAGTTCAAAATGTATTTAAAGTATAAAAGGTATAATCAGTGTCAAAACATAACTTTATTAGAACTTTCTTAATAAAAAGATAGATCTCAGGTACAGCATGCGCACATTCTTTACAGAGATCTGGAATGGTGTTGTAGGAACACGGCGTCGTTATTTACAGGCTGGTTTTGTGTTCATTTGATGCTGCGGGACAGAGAAGCCATTTAAAAGGGTAAATGTGTTCTTAAAGCACAATAAAAGACTATTATACTCCTTAAACAGCTACATTCAACTCTGTGGGGAGTTTTAAACAATTTTTAACCTAACAGCAGCCATTAAAACACAATTTTCATGTATAAGGGACTAAAAAAATGGCACTGAAAAACAAATATTTTAATTATTGATATTATTATTTAAGACGAAAATCATACATAAACCAACAATTGGTCAAATTAAAGTGCTATTTGCATTTTGTAGGGGCATACTGTATGAACACTGAGGCATTCACGAACCATATATTAAATTTAATCTGATTCCATTCACAAAAAATACAAATAAACCCAAGCTTTCAATGAAAGTCAGTGTGGAGGCAGAAATCCTAAATGAGGTAAATTCTTCTTTGATTTAGTTTAAATTTATTCAATTTAATTAATTTATATTTGGGACAGTTAAGGATATACAGCATGTACAAACCCTTCATGTATGTTTCTGCTGCCCACTTTGGAGCACAGAGGGGCAAAAATACAATAGAATCTTACATATCCCAAAATATTTAGTGTATCACACATATGTACAGTACGTCTGTGACTCCAAAGGCATTTAGACAGTACAATTTGACAAGAGGCACAAAACTCAAAAAACATTTTGACTAAAATCAACCCCTGAAAAAATTTTAGACCATTTATACCCTCTCTACATGTAGTCTCAGTGATTGGAATTTTTTTTTTAAATGCATTTGATCTGAGATGTTGAAGACGTAACATTTGGCATAATTGTTGCTGGAAGGATCAGAGAGAGGGAGGGGACCCCCTGCAGACCTGACGAAAGACGCTACAGTGCATTTCTGTCAAAAGACAATCTGTTTATCTTCCTGAGTGCAAAAAGTAAGCAGGAACATCAATAGCTTACATTGATTGGATCTTTGCAATATTGACACGATACCACAGCCACATGAGGCTATCTCTGTCATTTATGTCAAACTTTTACTTCTATTTGGTTCACAAATGTGACCTCAGCAGCTTATTTTATTTAAAATACAACAAACCGTTGCTGCCTCCTACGAGAACGTTTCTGTTTTTTAGAGTTTTGACACGTTCGGTACAATAACAGCAACTTTACCTGAGAGGAGAACCTCTTAACACTTTTAACATCTTAAAACTGTGGGGGGATTTTCATTAAATGTCCAAAAACTGGAAGAGGCATGAACCAAAGTGCACGCGGGGGGGTCCTATATTCTACACCTCACTGATGGTGTGCTCCGAGGGCGTGAAGTTGATCGACCTGGACGATGACATGTAGAAGGACCGAGTCCTGCGGTTAATTCGCGCCCTCTTGGAGGCCACAGACAGGCTGCGTTTGCTTGAGGAGATGATCTCCGTGATGAACTTCTTGCAGTCCACACAGACCTCCATGGTGGCCCAGTCCTCCGTCAGCTCTTTGGGCAGCTCCAACTCATCCTGCCCATCTTTGCTGCTGTGCTTGGACAACCTGAAGACAAACCGATACGTTCAGAATCTGGTTAAACTACACATATCATTCCATTTTACTGAAACAACTTAACCGTATTAGAATTTCGGGACAGCCACCAACATGGTTCTGTAATTATCTTTCGAATAGGTCGCAGCAAGTCAAGGTTGACTCTCATACTTCACAGTTTCTTCTCGTTATGTCAGGTGTACCCCAAGGCTCTATTCTTGGTCAAACTCTTTTCTCCATATGTAAAAATGATATCTCACATTCAGTTAATGAGGCCTCCATTTCATTTATATGCTGATGACACTATTTTATGCACGTTTGATTGTACTCCGGATGAGGTTGTCAAGTCCCTGGCATGTCCATGGTACCCTAGAAGCACCCTGCAGATGTTGGACACTGTTTATCATGGTGCGCTACGATTCATAACTGGCTGTACCGTACCCACCACTGCACCCTGTATTCACTGGTTAAATGGACATCATTAACTTAACATAGACTCTCTCATTAGTATATTTTCATCTTTAAATCACTTCTTGGTCTGCTGCCTTCATACATTTCCTCCTACATGTCACTGAGTGCAGCTACAGCGTGCGCTCTCAGGACAGTGTTCCCTCAGTGCGGACTGAACTAGGCAAAAGGGCCTTCTCCTACTCCGCTCCTGTTTCCTGGAATATCTTGCAAAAAGATCTGAAGCTCTCGACCTTCACCTTTCTAAGTGTTTTCAAATATCTGCTAAGTTCATGGCAAAAACCAATGCAGACATGATCCTGTTTTTAGTTTTCTACACCGCCTTATAATCTAGCCGTTTTTGTTTTTTTTAATACTATTTCCTTTCATTTATTCTTCTCAATTTACAAGCTTTCTTTTATGATTGTCTACCGTTGTCATCATTCATTGTTAAAATCAGGTCTCTCTTGTAAATGAGTCCTTGAGACTCAATGGGACTAACCTGCATAAATAAAGGCTGAATGAATGTGGTTTTCTTGAAATCCAGCAGGTCTTTTCTGATCTAAATGTGTCCCTGAAAGTCAAGAAAACTAAAATGACATGGTTCGGTCATTGAGGAACCATACCCACCTCGGTAGACTTCTCCATTGTATTATAGAAGAGGTACAGTCTATAAATATTTAGGAATTTGGATTGATGGTGCTCTGGGCTTCTCACATCATGTTAATGGTTTTGCAATCTAAGCTTAAAGCGAGACTTGGTTCTCTACATAGAAATCGATTTTCATTTACATTAGCTGCAAAACGCAGCATTGTTGAAAAAAACATTCTACTTCTGTTGGGATTATGGAGACATAATTTACAGACATGCTTGTCATGGTGTTCTTTGTAAACTGGACACAATTTATAACTCTGCTATTCGCTTTGTTACAAATGCTCCTTATAGAACACATTATTGTCACCCCTGCTCTCTTGTTAAATGGCCTTCTCTACGTGCTCGTTGTGAAATTCATTGGTTTACCCTCATTTATAAGACGTTGCTGGGTAATTCACCTCCATATTTAACTAATCTACTGCAACTAGCACCGGTTTCAAAGTATAACACCCAATCCTCTCAATATCTGTGGTTAACAACTCTAAAGACCAAGTCTGGCTTTGGCTCTGTGGCCTTTGCCTCTGTTGCTCCCTCTGACTGGAACCTGCTTCAAAAAAACTTTGGAAATTATTGTGATAAACAATAATATTGTTGGAAATTCGACAATAATCAGTAATTATTGTCAAATTTAAAAAATGTTTAATTTGTTTTGCATGTAGTACCTTTTTTCGGCCACTGGATGGCAGTACAAGCCTGTTTGAACCAAAGGATGGATAGTGAGGGAGGAGCAGAGTGTCTCTAAGAAAAATGGGAGGGAGGCCCCTTGGCGTGACATGGGCCGTCTTTCTTTGGTTCTCAAAATGGCGGACGATCAGTGTGGTTTGAGCTCTTTAGCATAGCATTTTTCACACAAAGCTTTTAATTAAAAAAAATCAGTAAACAAGTTCTCGACACGACACGAAGAAATGATAAAGCCGATAAATGAAAATGAGGTTGATAATTTTCATTTATCTTGCGATTAATTAACTTATTTATCGCGACAGGCCTAATTCCTTGTTTGTTATTGGCTACTGTATTTTATTGTTTTGCCTAACTGTATTGTTTCCCCTTGACCCTACAAGTATCTGTTGGTGCTTGCCAGGCCAGCACTGTAAATAAGCATTTGTTCTTAGTTTTTATGCCTGGTTAGATAAAGGTGAAATGAAAAAAAGAGACTTTCACATCAAATTTGCACAGTATGTTAAGTAATTCTGCAATAACCTTCGGCGTAGACTGTGCCTGCTGTGTCCAGAACCAGAAGGATGTTTCTCCGACTCAGCTGGAGCAGAAGTTACATCTGAATTCTCTTTATTTGTGGTACCAGGGCCCAGAGAGTAGATTGGCAAAGTGGAATAGGGCTTAGACGGGAGACGCATCTGGAGTTTAAAAAGAAGAAGAATGAGAATTTAAGCTGGATATTCAGTTTCTGAAGCTCCTGATGAACGTTACAGAAGAGAGTGAAATACTCCTACCTTTTTGGAGCACTGGGCGCACACCGGCCTGAAAAAATGAAAGGCAACCTTAAATTTAAATAACTGAAAAGATGAAATACTGAATTAAAGGAATCATAAACAAACATAGTACTTTATTTTCATTTAAAACCAAAAATATTGATAAAGAAGACAAAAAAACTTTGGCATATTTTGTACATTTTATCTCAACATCCTTAAAATAAAAAAATTAAAAAACATGGCGGACAGTGATGCTGATTTAACCCTAAAGAGAGAGATTTTTGGTTCTGTAAAAAGATTGTGAACAATTAATATCTTACCTGTTGTATATAGCTCTTTGAACCACCTCACTTTAGAGAAACTGTTCATTTCTGACCAGACCGACAAGCTAGATTAGATACAACTTTGCTGATCCCTTGGGAAGATTCCTTCAGGGAAATTAAAAAGCTAATGGCTAGTGTGGGGGGTGTTAAGACCAAAGTGGATCACAGCGTTCTTGAAACAACTCCAATCTCAGACGTTTCATACAAACACTGTAGTATAAACCTTTACAGAGCCATCAGTTCTGCATTACGTGGTCATTTACCGTAATTCCTGGTGTATAAGTCGCTATTTTTTCTCACACTTTGTACCCAACATTTAATATGCAGGAGCAGCAAAAATTTTGTTTTAATAATTTTCATAATTTATATTTTATTTTGAAAGATTTCCTGTGGCCTCTCAGCAGCTTCCTGCCGCTGACTAACATTTTCCTTTGACCGAGCTAGGCTGCTGCTCGTGGAGCTGCCGTGCACCCACTCCTCTTAGGGGCGGGCTTTTTTTTATACAAAGAGTGAACGCCCTCAGGTAATCACATGTACCAAACCTCTTGCTCAGGGTTTCAAATTCCCTACCATAACTCCACCCACTCTGTCATCATGTGACCAGAAGTCTTTTGGGGAATGATGCGGACAGCACGAGGGAAAGCGACACGGATGCAGTGCGTGATCACGTTTTTCTGAGACTCGAAGAGGGTTTTAATTCTCAGGAGAACGAAGAACATAGTGAAAAGTGACTTTTGGTCAACTACCGGTACTTTTTTTTAAAAAGCCGTGTTAAAGGCTGATCCCCCTCCCCTGGGTCACGACATGGACTCCACTGAGAAGAAGTCGTATAAAACAGTTAAGTCTGGTACTTATTTTAATAAAAAAATTTAAACTTATTCCTGTGTGACATCTTTCTGTGTGCGATAAATATGCGTTTAAATGCCGGGATCTCATTTAAACTCACATCCCAACAAAGACCGAGGGTGTGTGGGGGGTGCATTCCCCCTCCTCTTCCATCATGGGAGCTCAGCAGAGAAGAAGTCAAGTCAGATTTATTTTTAAAGCAGTCAGTCAAAACTGGTACATATTTAAACAAAAGTATTAAAAAACATCTGTGCACGGTAAACGTGTTTAAATACCAGCACGGAGCGACACAACGGGAGGGAGGAAGGGGGAACAGCCCCTCCCTCCCGTTGTCTCCTCCGCTCCACATACGAGCTGTGCTGAGGAGAAATCACGTCAAATTTATTTAGAAAGTACATTTAAAAACAGCAGCTGTTACCGAAAGTGTTTAACAATAAAAATCAATGGTACTAATTTAATGAATGCTTACGGTATTTTACCGGTACTATTTGCCTTCCGGTCACATGACCTCAATAAGAACTCTGGGTAACATTGACTGGTATATCATTTTTAAATAATTTCACTTACATAGATATTTGGCACTGTTCTGTCCAGTGATTATGGCTTAGATAGTTATTGTGTTCATTTTGGAGGTTTAATGCTTTTAACCATGATTCAGACAGCAAAGCAGCATGAAGACTTCTGACGATTTCATTTTAAAGTTATAAAAAGTTTAAAAATTAAAATAAAAAAAAATAAAAAAACTACTGCTAGTCGACTAAAAAGTCACTCTTCGTGAGGTCTGAACGTGTATTGAAAGCGAGCTATATTCTATGAATCGCCATCTGGTGGCTGATTCTTGTAGTACAAGAAAATTGCAGATCATGTCGGAGCTGGCTGGGCACAGATCCTGACGATGAGCGGTGGATGCCTGGGGCTGAGCAACCGGAGCGTCTTATTTATGCACAAAATTGTGATTTACCTTATATTTAGTATGAGCAGCTTAGAGACAGGTGCGTTCTGTAGCCCCGAGAATTACGGTAATTAGAACTTTATGCTCATTTACAAGTGGAGATAAGTGACAGAAGCAGCTAGCTGTAGCACTTCTGGTGCAACTACTGCAGGTTCTTCATACATTTTCCCCCTAGAACGACGATGTAATGAAAGAAGTTACAACAATTGAAAATAAAATGTGCATGATGTGATGTGCTATGAAATTGTTTTAGGACAACAGCAACCACTTTGGTCTGCTTGGACCAGCTGCTAGCTCATCCACCCATTCAGTAGTAAATTATTTCTCCAATTTGTCGTCAATGTTGTAAAAGCTATCTACCACAGGTAAGATGTTAACTGCTCTGAACATTTCCACAGAATCACCTTTGTAAAGATCTGAACCATTCTTTTAATTCAGACTTAAAGAAAATAGTCAAATGTCTGTTTTTCTAGATGACTTCAACAGAACGCACAATTTTAAACAACAGGGTGATTTTGTTCTGTCTGCAGGACACAATTACAAAAATTATGTGTTCTGGGCAAATATATATATATATATATAAATATATAAATATATATATATATATTTATTTATTTTATTTTTTTTTTTCCCCACAAGTTTGCACAAAGATCCTGTAGTTTCATTGTTCAATTTTCAAGGGAACACATTTCCTCCCACTGCTGAAGTTGATAACCTAAACCAATGTACTCTTTGCTGCATTCCCTCTGAACTCATCCCATATCTAAAATTTGTTGTTGTCTGAGTTGTTGATTTCCTGTTTAAGTTCTTTATTTCAGGTAAGAGCGCCTCAGTTTACCTTTTGCAGAACTGGCAGATGTAGGACCAGGTGAAGAGGGAGAACTTTTTGGTTCGACATGAAAAGCAAATCTTTAGAAAAAAAAAATAAGATGAGGTCAGAAATGTCATCATCTGATGCTTTTGAATAACCTCTACCCAAGCTCTACCTTTCCTTTCTTGAGAGCGTTGTAGACATCTTTGTATTGCTGAAACTTCTCCAGCTCAGCCTTGACGAGAACCTGCCTGATGTGCATCACCTCCTCCACTGTCAGAGCCAAACACTCCACTGGATAAGAAAACTCCTCCTGTAGGAAGCACGTCACATCAGTGGACTATCGTTACAGGAAAACTAGCACAACATCCAGGAACGTGCAGCTGCAAGAAGTGATGGCAACTCCTGACAGTGAGACAAACACCAGGCGAATGGAAACAAGACAAACACAATAAAATGGTGACGGTCACGAAGCTTTCACTCGCAGAGTAACAATGAGAAGAAATGCAGAACCTCCATGTTTTCTTTTTAGCTATATGAAACAAGTTAACACAATTTCCATATCTGATCAGCTGCAGCTGTGAATTTTTACAGAACATTTCTCCTCCCTTCATTGCTGTCACTCCACAAACTGAGCATTCACTCAGACAAACGTGACACAATGTCCCATTCATGTAAAACTAACTAAGTGAGTTACGCAGGGCTCAGTGTGGTTTGCCAGCACAGTTTAAAGTAAAACATACCGTGCCCTGACCACTGCAGGCTGCTTCCACCTGACCAGCACAAAGACAGAACAGGACATTCAATCTGAAGCATAGCCTCCAACGAGCTAATCATATGCAGCACGTCTGAGAAAACTCAACACAAGGCCTCCAACCGCTAAAGGGTCAGTTCAGAATCTGTTATGTAATCGTTCACAGCTAACTCTGTTAAGGAGACACACCGGTAATAAAACAAACTAACAATTGTTTGGGACCTTCCTGTTAGGGAGCCAACTTTATATATAATAAAATTACTTATTTTATTTGACATGGAGCGTGAAATTTAATTTCATAACAAGCAAAACATAAAAGTGGTCTCATGATCAAGTCACTTGATATCATCCATCCTAAATGGAAGAGTTGACTGAAATGTCAGACTCCATCTGACAAATGCATTATTGTAGCTCCATCACACCATCAGGGGGTCACAGCTGCTGCTTTCTGGAGCTGGAAAACAAACGTCTTACCGCCCACACGTCCCTGCAGGGTCCAAAATACTGTCTGCTAAAACCCCTCCCCAACTGTCTGCCCTTGTTTGACTAACAGTGTGAATGTTTATGAAGCATTCGCGCTAGTGTGATTCTTTTTCTTCTGTACGTTTTTCGGAGCAAATCTCGTCACGCAGTTTTCAAGCTATTGCAACAAATCATAGATCAAAACGTTCAGCTCTTTCAGGACAATCCTGTTATGACTTTTGGTATTGGTACAACTTTAGCTTTTTGAAATATTTAGACTTTTCTGCTATTTTTTCCTCATAGAAAATGAATTGAACTCATTTTACATCCTTCAAATCTTTAGACCTGTTTACAGCCTTTTACTGCTCCTTTCACATTTTGTCCCGGTTCAGTTTCTTTCAGCTTCCATGTGTAAATTTAAACCTTTTTTTTCAGCTATTTTCAGCTAATATCAGTTGTTTTTTACCAGCTGTTTTGTGCTCCTTTCAAATTATTTCTAACTACAATCTTTTTGTGCTTCTTCTAACTTCTTTCTGCTAATTTCAGCTTGTTATGCTCCTTTCAGCTTATTTCTGTAAGTTTCAGCTTTTTCTACTACTTCATTTACTATATAGCTATTTTTATGCTGATTTAAGCTTTTGCAGCTAATTACAGTTACACATTTTTTACACTCAATTAAACTTTTTCAGCCTAATTAAGCAACAATGTGCTCTTTCCACTTCCTTCTTGTAATTGTGGCTTCTTTCTGCTATTTTAGCTACTTTTCAGCAGGGTTTTTTTGTTGTTGTTGCTCATTTCAGCTTTTTTCAGATCATTTCCTCTTTTTTGTGCTCATTTCTGATTCTTTAAGCCTAATTGGGCAAATGTGCTCTCTCCACTTCCTTCTGCTAACTTAAGCTTGTTCTACATTTTCAGCTACTTTTTTAGCATGCTTTAGCTACTTTCAGCTTTTTTCAGATTAATTTGTTTTGCATGTTAATTTCTGCAGCTTTCAGTCCAATTAACTTCTTCCTCCATTCAGCGTAATTATGCTAGTTGAAGCTATTTCTGCTATTTCAGCTACTTTTTAGCTGTTTTATGCTCATTTTAGCATTTTCAGCTAATTCTACATTTTTCAGCTCATTTCAGTTCTTTCCACTTCCTTCTGGTATTTTAAGTTTCTGACTTTCATCTATTTTTCAGCTTTTTTGGGTGCTGATTTCAGCATTTTTTTTAGCTGACTTTCTAATTTTTGGTGCTCATTTCTGCTCCTTTAAACCTAATTCAGCAAATATGTGTTCTTTCTGCTTTCTTCTGCTAATTTAGGCTTGTTCTTCTATTTCAGCATGTTTTTTAAGCTAATTTCAGCCGTTTCTCAGCAAGTTCTTCTGCAATAAGCATTCACACTGCATTTTCACAGGAAATTAAATTCCTCTAGTTTCATTATGTTAAAATAATACAATGAAATGAAATGTAAAAAATAGGGTGATGATGATTAAATGAGATTACATCAACTGAGTTACCTTGCCACTGGGATTTTCAGTTTGCTGCAGAATGATTAAAAAAAGGATAAAACTGTAAGTAAGTTTATTAAACATGTTGGAGAAGCAGTTAACGTGTTCATGTGGACAGAAAAAAATGTGAAGTGACAAAAATCTTACTGATGACCTCTTCAATTTCACATAAAACTGAAGTAATCTTTGAATAAATTGTTCATTTTATGTGTAACTACAAAGCACTAAAGAAACAAGCAGCGGTTGTCACAGATTTTAAGCAAGCCATCCTTGCAAAGGTATCCCTAAAAAAAGAGACATTTAATTAGAGCTTTAAGGTGTATTTCAACTGCGCTGACAATTTTTATTTAATAGATAAAACAGACTTTGGTTTATCAAACAAAAACCAAAGCTTTCATCCACAGCACTCAGTGCAGCTGTCCTGTGGCTTCAATTACATCCACTTCACAGCAATTACATGACCGGTCACAAGACAAGAGGAAAAAAATGATATTTTCTACATCCACAGTTAATTTAACTACACTGACAAACTCTATTTTTAATAGCAATTATGGGTCTGAATGGAAATAGTAGAGAAACTGAGAAAATGTGTAAAAAAACATTTTTTTTAAAGACTCAACCTTTTAGGAAATTTTATTGTATTATTTTTAAATAAGTAATTATTTTATGTCAGTAAACCTAAATATTGTGGATACTGTTATTAAAATTGAACTTAATTTTGCTGAAGTGTGCCAGCTTTGGTTTAAAGTCTCTGCTAAAATCAAATTTGAAACAAATGTTTAAAACAAAAACTTTTTTTTTCCTGTTGTGTTTATTTATTTGCATGTTACAACAGTGACTTTTTTGTCCTTGTTTGTTAGAATAATAAAATATCAATTACGGTAAGTTTATTAAATTATTAAATATTAAAACAGTTTAATAGCTTTTTATGACATCAATCATACATTTTGTATATAATTTTCGTCTTTTACGTGCAGCGTTTGATTCAACTTTAAGTCCTGCTTAAGTGCTGGGTCAGTGCAGTAATGACGTCTGTTAATTATAACTAATTATGTGGTTTCTTGTTATTTTTAAACAGCTGTTATGGTACAAATCTACCATTAGATCATCCAGGCATTTATAGTCAGTTTAAAATAAATACTTTCCAAAGTTTACTCACCAAAGACTGGGTGCTTTGTCTCGATAGTGGCAATGAAGGGCGAACGCTGGAGGAGGTCGCCCTCTCAGAGTGCCGCCGCTGCAGAGGCTGATGCTTCTCAGGCTGGAGGGTGGCGGACAGGGGCAGAAGCTTTTGAGGAGCTGGAGATGTAAAAAAAAAAGAAAAAAAAGTTGTATATTAAAGACAGAGATAAAAACTGGTGAATAAGTATTTTATTTCTGTGTGAAAAGAAGAGAATATTTTATTACATGTTGGAGGGTAATTCATACCTTTCTTCCCTACGATAGACTCGGGAGATGTTTTCGATTTTAAAGAAGTGGACTTAATGGAGCTGGGCGGTGTGGGCTCCTCCTATCAACCAGGATAAACAACATATTAAGAAACGTGACAAGTAGCTTAATACAGCTTTAAATGTCAAATAGCCCCTAAAAACGTTGTCAGTTTCCTCTATAAATATGAACGCGTTACTAACACGCTGGGAGTGAGGTTCTGCCTCAAGTGGAGGAGTTAAGTATCTCTGGGTTTTGTTCACGAGTGAGGGAAGAATGGAGCAAGAGATCAACACACGGATCGAAGCAGCTTCTGCAGTATTGAGGACTTTGTGCTGGTCCATTGTGGTGAAGACAGCTGTAAGTTCGCAGTTCACTGGTCGATCTACGTTCCTACCCTCACCTATGGTCACAATCTTTGGGTAGTGACTGAAGGATTGAGACTGTAGATTTAAGAGGTCAGTGTGACCGAACCTTAGAAGATAGGACGATAAGTTCAGTTAACAGAGAGGAACCGGACTAGAGTCTGTCGGGAATTTTGGTTAAGGTTTATGGATGTTTATCACTAGCTAATGTTAAACTAATAAGTGTGAGTTAGAGAGGTGTTTTCTCTGCTCAGAGAGGAGCCTGCAGGCGCACGGAGGTTCGTCTGATAAACTCCGAGGCCTTCTCCGAGTCTGTAAGCTGGAAAGCCGAGGTCGTCTCGACTGATAAGCGTGTATTATAAAGCACTTCCTGCCTCACTGTCCGGCGCAGATTCTCACTGACGAGGCTCATGTAACTTTGTACATCTGTGAAAGCCTTTTCGTGACCAACTACCCTTGCAAGTAAAGACTGGTTAAAATCTTCTTGTTTCCTCAGAGTGGCTTATTTGAGTAAGCAGATGATGAAGGATATTTATTTTATCCAACAGAGTCACTGCTCCTCCACATTGAGAGGAACCAGTTGAGGTGGTTTAGGCATCTGGGAAAGGTGCCCCCTGGAATCTTCCCTGTGTTTTGGTCATGTCCAACTGGGAGAAAACACTGGGAATACTCAGACTATGTCCCTCGGCTGACTTGGGAACGTCTTGGAATCCGCCCAGAAGAGCTGGAAGAGGTGGCTCTGAAAGGAGATGGGCCTCCCAGATCAGGCTGTTGGCCCTGTGACCCGACTCCAGAACATGTGAAAATTACCGTATGTTTTTGGCTATAAAGCGCACTGAAAATCCTTTAATTTTCTCAAAAATTGACAGTGAGCCTTATAATCAGGTGCGCCTTATGTATAGGCCTGTCACAATAAATAATAAATCAATTCATCGCATGATAAATGAAAATTATCAACCTCGTTTTCATTATTAGCTTCATTGTTTCTTCATATTTCTCTCTTTCTACTGAAGACACTGGATGACAAAAAGCTCAACTCTGGTGTTCTTCACTGACCCTTCTCTTTCTCTTTAAAATCCATTTTAACCGTCCAAAACCGCATTTTTGAATCGTTAAAAGCACAGACATAAATAATATCTATGGTTAAATGCAGCTAAGTTGAGAAGCTAAGCTATGAGCTAAGCTAACAGACTGACTTTGGGGGAAAAAACTCCATATTGTCGAAGCTCCAAAATTCACAGTTGAAACCCGTGCCTTCGTCTAAAAAGTTGTTTTTCTCTACAAAAAGAAGCTGAGAACTTGTTTACTGATTTTTTTTATTAAAAACTTTGTGTGAAAAATGCTATGCTAAAGAGCTCAAACCACACTGAGTGTCCGCCATTTTGAGAATGGAAGAGAGCCAACCCATGTCACGTCAAGGGGCCTCCCTCCCATTTTCTTAAAGAGACACGCTGCTCACTCCCTTGCTATCCATCCTTCGGTTCAAACAATCTTATACTGCCAGTGGTCAAAAAAAGGTACTACACACAAAACAAATTAACAAACAGTTCTTCTTAACTTTGACAATAATTACTAATTATTGTCGAATTTCAAACAATATTATCCTTTATCGCAATAATCTCTGAGACAATTAATCGCCCAGTAAAATTTGTTATCGTGACAGGCCTACTTATGTATTAATTCTGGTTGTGCTTACTGACCTCGAACCGATTTTATGTGATTATTGTGAATGAGTTGAATAAATTTTGACTTATCTGACTGTTTTGTTTTGCTTAATGCGCCTTATAATACGAAAAATACAGCAGTTGATGGATTGATGGACGGATGGATGGACGGACAGACAGATTTTAACAAGGTGTTTACGTTTGAGCTCATTTTATTTTCTAGCGAGCAAATAAATTCCAGAGCAGTTACGAAGGACTCAGACAACTTACATCGGACCCGGAGCTGTCCAGCTCGGCCAGCGTGGGTGCTTTGAGCAGCCTCTTCCTCTGGCTCAGCGGCTGCGCTCTGTGAGGTGTTTCTACGGGACCGCTGGCCAGAGACTGGGTGCTGCCAACAAACTTCCTCTGTCCATCAGGGGAGTCTGTGGGTCAAAACTGAATCAATCAGCTGAGGGGTAACTTCAAGCACCACAGATTAAAACAAACCCCGAACACACGTTTATGTTACAGATTTGCTTCACTGCTATGTTAATGAATGCAATCAGTTACAGCGAGACACTGATTGATTCGTACTTTACCTGAACCACGGAACAAGTCCTGAGGGGTGCTGATGCTCTTCCCTGCTCCTGAAGACAAATTAAGAGAAAATACCTTCAACTGGAGCAAGCAGAGAATATTAACTCCTAATGTTAGACTAAAGAGCTGCCGAGAGGGTTTAACATCAGGAAGCATCTGTAGCACCCGTTGTAGTGCTCTATAGTCAAACATAAAGAAGTTGTGTGTAGCTGGAAGCACAGAGGGAGAGGTATGTGAAGGAGAGTGCCATAGAAGTAGAAAAACACAATGAGTGCAGCCACAGCGCAAAACATTTTCATAATTATCTTCCAAAGGTTAAAGCTGCATTCAAACAATCAGCCATTGAGCTGTACGTGAGGTAGATTATCAACATTACGTAATTTCTCAAACTCATAGGGCGGATTAGACTGAGGGGTGAATTGTAATCTCATATTGTGAATCCCTCTCAGTGGTTAAAAACTGCTTTAACCAACAAAAACTGAGAAAATCTACAGCAAAATGTCAAACATGAGATTAGGCTGCGCTGTGTTGACCCATGTTGTTCTCCGGCTCTTATACGTGTTTTTATCACGACCTCTGTGTGACAGCAGTGCGCCTTACACAACCATACAAGACAACACGGGGCAGAATGATCAACTCAGGGAGAAGCAGGAGCCAACTCTCTAAATGAGCGGCTTTAATGAGAACACAGCAGGTGTCGTGAAATTTACCTGATGAGTCAAAGCTGCAAGACATGCTAAGTCGCATGACTGACAGAAATGGGCAAGTTAGGAGAGAAAAAAAAGAAAATGAAAGCAAATGGAGGAAAACGTTATAATGAATGATGAGAATTAATTATTAGTAGAACAAACTATAACAACTGGGTTCTGTAATTGATATCAGCTTCCTGAATCTGTTTTAGACCAGTGGTTCTCAAACTAGGGTCTACAGGGGTCCGCAAGCCTGTGTTTGGGGGTCAGCAAAAAAAAAATATATATATTTTTTTGTTTGTTTGTTTGTTTTTACAAACACGTAGATGTTTAACAACTCGTTAAAATACACCACATTGCAGGAAATCACATCTACTTTATTCAAAATTTTCTGTGGGAGGACCCCCAGACCCCACCACCCTCTATTTGCGTTCCGGCATTGATCGGTTTACAGATTAACTCCTGTTACTTGGTATGACTACTCTTATGATTCTGTTCAGTTTTAAGTAACGAGTTTTCTGTAATAATTTGAAGAAGTGACAACACATTTATTATGTTCATTGTGTGAATAGGTAAAGCTTTAAAGTGGTTTTTGATGCTGTTCATTTTCTCAAAACTGTCATTTTTGGCAGTTGAAATTAAAAATGTTAATTAATTGTGTCTTGAATGAAAAATACACCATGTTTAAAAGTATAAACGTTGTATTAACACTTTTAAAGAACAGGTCTTAAGTATTTATGTTACACAAATATTTCCAGTGCATTAAAGAGACAAATTGAAGAAAATGATTTAATTAACATGAGGGTTATGAGGGGGTCCCTGAACCCAAAAAGTTTGAGAACCCTTGTTTTAGACAACCGTGCAATCAAAAATTTAAAAATAATTAAGTTTTAATTGAACTTTTACGGAACTGATAAGTGATGACTCCATGCTAAACTGATTTTCTAACCAGCTTCAAAAGCGGATACTTGCTAAGCAAGATGGTCAAGTTATTTTTAACAGGACATTTGTCAATCTAAGCTACTTTAATACCAGCAGTCTCTGAAATGACTAAACAAAACCCCTGCAGTCAAAAGGATTCTTGTTTGTACACCGCAACACTTATCAATAGGCAAACAGATAAAAGCTGTTGAGAGTAATAATGATGAATGTGTTTAGGGAGGGTTATTGGTTTTTGCCCAGAGTAAACAGGTTAGGCTCATACAGAGCAGCCATGCTGCAGGTTAACAGCTGTTTTCACCTAGACGGAGTGTTCTTTATGATTATTTGTCCGGCCGTAAAAATAATTTCTGTGATCACGAGTCTCACCTAGGCGGTGCCTGCGGTTCTTGCTCAAAGTGGGTGAAACTGGTCGAAGCTTCCTCTCTGCCTTGATGTCCTCGAGCAGTCGCTCGTGGAGGCTTCGAGGACGTGGAGGGTGGGGTTTCAGTTTACGGGCTGACACCTGTCGCAGCAACAGTAAAGATGAGCTCATAGTGGAGGCGAACATCAAACCCTTGTTACGGCATCAAGCCATCCAACTATTCTGCCACAGTGACAATTAATGTTTCATTATGTTCTTTATTATTCATACCCAGTCATCTCCTGTTTACAGTTCATGCCAAAGTGCTTGTAAATCAATCAAATATTGATGTTGGCGGCTGCTCTCAGCTGTAAATATAAATGTTTTTCTTTTTCTAAATGCTCCCTAGGGGACATGTTGCTCTAATGGAGTTTAAATGTCGGTTGTATTTAGGATAAAAAAGCAGCACCAGAGATGTGTGACGCTGTGTTACTTACAGGGTTTAGAGGAGGTCGTGATCGGATAAATTCAAGGATGATCTCATGTGCACTCTTCTTTAATCGTGGAGGAATGTCTCCATTCACCTGGAGAGCAATTCATATTTTAATTGACCAAAACACTTGAAGACCTTTCCCAGACACTTAAAAACAAGAGTAACCAGAGAAATTGCATTTCCTGTGAAAATGCAGTCTGAATGCTTATTGCAAAAGAAATAGCTGAAAAACAGCTGAAATTAGCTAAAAACATGCTGAAATGTAGCTGAAACAGAAGAACAAGTCTAACTTAGCAGAATAAAACAGAAAGAACTCATATTTGCTGAAACTGAATTAGGTTTAAATAAGCAGAAATGAGCACGAAAAATAGAAAATTATGTAAAAAAGCGTAAATTAACTAAAAATAGCTGAAAAGTAGCTGAAAGGGCAGAAAAAACTTAAACTATCAGAAGGAAATGAAAGGAGCTGAAATGAGCTAAAATTGTGGAATTAGCTAAAAAAGCTAAATTTAGCACAAAAAATAGCTAAATAGTAGCTGAAATATTAGAAAAAGCTGAAAGTAACAGAAAAAGGCTGAAAGAAGCATAACAAGCTGAAATTAGCATAAAAAAGTTAATTAGGCTGAAAGTAACAGAAATTACCATGAAAAACTCAAATTTATCTGAAAACAGCTGACATTAAAAAACTGCTGAAAAGTACAATAGCTAAAAAAGCAGAAAGAAGCTGAAATGACCAAAGTAAGTGCACAGTGCATGTTTTTGCTGAATTAGGCTGAAAAAAGTTTAATGAATGCAAAAAATATGGAATTAACTGAAAAGGCTAAAATTAGTATAAAAACAGCTAAATAGTAGCTGAAATACTGGTAGTAGAAAAAGCTGAAACATGTAGAAAAAGCTGAAAGGAGTATAACAAGCTGAAATTAACAGAATAAAGTTAAAAGAAGCACAAAAATATAGTTAGCAGAAATAATCTGAAAGGAGCACAAAACAGCTGAAAAAAAACATCTGAAATTAGCTGAAAAAAATGTTTGAATGTACACAAGGAAGCTGAAAGAAGCTGAAGCAGAACAAATTGTGAAAGGAGCAGTAAAAGGTTGTAAACAGATCTAAAGATATGAAGGATGTAAAATGAGCTCAATTAATTTTCTATGAGAAAAAAAGTCTAAAACGGCTAAATATTTCAAAAAGCTAAAGTTGCACCAATATCAAAAGTCATGGCAGGATTGTCCTGAAAGAGAAGAGCATTTTGATCTATGATTTGTTGAAACAACACAAAAATTGTGGAACGAGAAAAACGCCGAAAAATGGATCTCAATAGTGTGAATGCTTTGTAAACATTCACACTATTATTTGAACCAAAAATTCCCCTTTTAGTGCTCGCACTTGTGACCTCACCATGACTTTTCGCAGCTTGTAACGCTTGGAGCGGATGTCATCCATCAACATTTCATACGGTGTGAGCTGGTATTCTATGGGCAGCGGGTTGTACTGACGCTCCTGTACTTTCTTTAACTTCACACCATTTCGTAGATCTCGCATCACCTGCACCCAGAAACGTGCCTGTAGGGATGATATCCAAGAAATAGCTATTGATGCGTTGTAAAAATACGCACACAGCAGGCATGTATCTGAAACATGGTCATGAGTTAAATCTAGTGGATGTTACTCTCACCCAGTCAGCATTTTCCAGTTCATTGAGGTCTTTAACAGGCTCTTCTTGGGTCTCACCTTCCATCCTGCGAAGGTTCTAGTAAATAGAAATGAAAGAAAAACATGAAGAACGAAGGAAAAGTTTACCTATTAGGATATTTAATATATACAGAAATGCACAAGCTAATACAAAACTGGGAATATGGGTAAACTTTAGATGTCTGAATGGATGGTTATTAAATCAGAGACTACAGTGTGTTCATAAAAATCTAGCAATGTTTTGTTACACTCCTTTTGATTTATTTTATGGAAGAAAAAAACACATTTTAAAGGTTTAAGTAAGTTGCACATTGGTTCGCTACCATTTAATCTCATTTTCTTGTCTTTATTTTAGTTTAACTTAATCAAACTATTAATAAAATAGATAATATTGCTTAGTGTTGTGGCTTTTAATCTGGCACCTGTTTTTCTATAAACTCCTTAAATCACTGTAATAAGGTTAAACTTTTTTCTATAAACATTTATTGTATAAGACTGTAGCATGAATCTTCCTTGATGATTTAACTACTTATACTGAACAAATCGGGTTATCACAACCATAACTCAATCAGGGCAAAAGTAAAAAATAAGATTTTCATCTGATAGTTATTTTAAAAGCTAAGTGGATGTATACACACTCCCTCCAGCTTTATTATTCTTTGTTTGAAGAGATTCTTTTTAACTAGTGCTCCTTAAAATAAACCCTAGAAACATTATTGTCAGGAGCATAATTTAATTTGCCGGCATGTTGATGAACCAACTGTTGCAAATTTACACACCAACCATTCATATTAAAACAACAGAAATCTGACAGATTTAGAATGAAAAAGCTGCCTATGACTTCATCCATTAATATTTTTGTGCATTTTTAGTTCATAATTTTAATTGAAAAAATAAATAAATCAGTCCATATTAGAGGACTGTTGTTCAAAACAAGTTGTCACAAAAAAACTAGAGAAATTGCATTTCCTGCAAAAATTAAGTGTGAACGTTTATTGCTGAAGAACTTGCTGAAAAACAGCTGAATTTAGCTATAAAAAAAAGATGAATTTTTAATATAATAATTTTAGCTGAAAATGAAGAATAAGCCTAAATTAGGAGAAGAAAGAAGAAATAACACATATTTGCTGAATTAGGTAAATAAGCAGAAAAGAGCACAGGAATTATGAAATTACTGTAGCTAAAAAGAAGAAGATGAAATTAGCAACAAAAAAAGCACTAAATAGTAGCTGAAAAGGTAGAAAGAAGTTTAAACTACCAGAAGGAAGAGGAAAAAGCTGAAATAAGCTAAAAAAAAAAAAAAAAAGTGGAATTAGCTTAAAAAGCTCAAAATAGCATAAAACAGCTAAAAGCTGAAATAACTGAAACTAGCAGAAAGGAGGTGGAGTCTCAGTCATCCAGGACATGATAAATTCAAAAAACGTTCAATACAAAAACAACTGGGCTTTATTTGTAACAGAAGACGTTTCGCTCCTCATCCGAGGAGCTTTCTCAATTCACTGAGCAGAGAGTGAGGGGTTCAGGTTATAAGGCTGAGTGAGATAAGATCTCTACAGACCTCTACATTGGAAAAACTAAACAGCCTCTTCACAGACGCATGGCTCAACACAGGAGAGCCAGCTCCTCAGGACAAGACTCAGCTGTTCACCTCCACCTCACAGATAAGGGACACTTAGAGAAAGCTCCTCAGATGAGGAGCAAAACGTCTTCTGTTACAAATAAAGTCCAGTTGTTTTTGTATTGAACGTTTTTTGAATTTAGCAGAAAGGAGATGAAAGGAGCATAACATGCTGGAATTACCGGTAGTAGAAAGAAGTTAATTAGGCTGAAAGTAGCAGAAGTTCCCACAGAAAATTTAGCGTATCTGAAAACAGCTGAAATTAGCTAAAACTGCTAAACATAAAAAGGCAGCTGAAAAAGGTAGACAAGCTTAAATTATCAGAATAAAGCAGAAAGAACAAGTTTGCTGAAAGAAGCAGAAATGAGTACAAAAAATGCGAAAATTATCTGAAAAAAGCTGAAATTAGCAAAAAACAACTGAAAAGTAGCTTTAAAAAAGCATAAAGAAGCTTAAATTGCAGGACTGAAGAGACATTTTTTACTGAATTTGCCTGACTAAAGTTGAAATGAGTGCAAAAAATGTGTAATTAACTAAAAAAGCTTAAATTAGCATAAAACAGCTAAAAGTAACTGAAATAGCAGAAAAAGCTGAAACTTGCAGAAAAAAGCTGAAAGGAGCATAACAAGCTGAAATGACCAGAAATAAGTTAGAAGAAGCACAAAAATGTTGTAGTTAGCAGAAAGAATCTGAAATGAGCACAAAACATTTGAAAAAAACAGCTGAAAGTAGCTGAAAAAAAGTTAAAATTTGCAAAGGGAAGTTGAAAGAAGCTGAACCAGAACAAAATGTGAAAGGAGCAGTAAAAGGTTGTAAACGGCTCTAAAGATTTGAAGGATGTAAAATGAGCTCCATTCATTTTCTATGAGGAAAAAGTGGCAGAAAAGGCTAAATATTTCAAAAAGCTAAAGTTCCACCAATACGAAAAGTCTATTCTCTATTCACTATTCTCCTGAACGTTTTGATATATGCTTTGTTGAAATAGCACAAAAATTGTGGAATGAGAAAAGATGCTGAAAACGTATGGAAGAAAAATGGATCACAATAGTGTGAACGCTTCATAAACATTCACACAATAAGTCTAATTGTATGAAGCTGCTCCAGTAAAAACACCCTTCTTATGGAAGATCAATCAACCTTTATTTATACAGGTAAATCCCATTGAGCCTCGAGGACTCATTTACAAGAGAGACCTGATTTCAACAAAGAAAGATGACAACAATGGACAACAGCAACAACAATAAACAGTTATAAGAAAAGCATACTACAGTTTTTTTTTAGTTTTTTTTTTTATCACATCCAACCAGGATTAAGACTTGGGACACTGCTGTGAATGAACTTTATCCTGGACTGACAAATTGTTCTATACATCACTTACTTTGTGGACCATTTTGTTTACTGAAACAACAGTACATTTTCCCCAGCAAGTCTGTTATCTTTATAAATCTAAATCAGCTCTTTACAGTAAACCCACAGATCAAGTCAGAGTGACAAGTGATAAGAGAGTTTGGTACATTCCTACTCTTACTTTTTCGTCCCTTCGACAACTTTCGGTTTGTTTTTGTCGGACCAGTTTGTGACGTGCAATTGAGGATGATGCATGCAAAGCGCCAAACTTTGGGAATGTACTGCAAACATGAGTGACGGTGTGTGCAGAAGTTAATTAGTCACCATGAGTATTCATCGTTTTACTCTAGTTTGGTTAAAAACCATACCATGTGCAAGTCTGCAGACTCTTTCCACTGACTTCCTCCTAACTGGATTTGTCCTTTGAAAATGTAAAGCTGTCAAACTGAACAACTTTCTTACCTCTTTAGCACTTTTAATCTTGTCCAAGAAAGTATGTAGTTCCTTCGTCTCGGCATAGAGAGCCCGACACACAGCCTGGTAATGGTTAGGAGCATCGGATGGGCTGGGCAGGTGGGAAGAACATATCTATGAAAAAAGGGAAAAGATTTTTAAAAAATGACATTTTAGCATATATCATAAAAAGTATGTCTTCCTCAATAGTTGGGTTTTGTAAATAAATCAATAAATCTAATGCAATCAACAAATGTGCAAAAACATTCTATTGATTTCAACTGCTGTTGCATAATGTAATAGCTTTTTAATAATAAAAGTACAAACAGTCCTTCTTAGCCCATTAATGCAGCCAAATTAGACAAACTGTTTTGTCTTCGTTAACTGTCTGCTGAACCCAGAGCTTGTGCGAACATGACTTCAAGCTTCATTGTGTTCGCACGCTCTGTTGAGTGCATCTTTACACTTAAAGGACTTTTAGAGTCTAATCGGAAAATTAACCTTAAGAAAAGTCTTTCTTGGAAGTACTGGAAAATCCTGGAGAAAGAAAAAAAAAAAAACTAAAATACATTAAATATATGTTAAAAAGATTATGAATGTGCGCATAATTTTTTTTTATGCCATTCAAACCGATACTTGCCAAAAATATTTAAATAAAATAAACATAGCCATCCTGCAGTGGGGCACAGGAAAGTTATGAAAGGAGAGACTGTCAGTA
Source organism: Nematolebias whitei (assembly GCF_014905685.2). Classification (NCBI taxonomy): domain Eukaryota; kingdom Metazoa; phylum Chordata; class Actinopteri; order Cyprinodontiformes; family Rivulidae; genus Nematolebias; species Nematolebias whitei. The sequence continues at coordinate 25,022,641 of NC_056516.1, forward strand.
ATTTTGCATTAAAAGCCATAAATACCACCCGTCTGATAAATGTTGTGACATTTTAGAATGGACTAAACATAACGTCAGACGGTGCAACGCTCCTTTCCTTAAGGCCATGCTGTCAACATGGTTAAAAACACAAGACTGGAAAAAAAAATTCCACATCTTGAACCAGATGATCCAGTTGGAGAAACACGGCCTGATTATCATTTCTCAGTCACCACGTAAGGCTCTGCCCTGTGAGGTATTCAAGTGATTGTCGTGATAATAAAAGCCGCCTGCCAGACTTAATGAAGCTTTTTCAAATTATCTCAGCTGGAACAAAGAGAACCAGATGAATGGCATATTCTCATGTTTGTTTAGTGGGCTTGGCCGGGCTGACTCAGCAAACAGTGTCTTCATAGGGAGGAGGAAAAAAAAAAAGACACGTGAAAAGTGAAAGTATTCACTGCCTTCTGGACAGTATGTGTTTTTTTTGTTTAAACTAAAAATAATTATTTGCTGATTTTTTTTATTTATTTAAATGTCCTAATTCATACTTGATTCTCATACAGAAAATTTGATAACATTCTCATGATAAAACTTCATTTATCATAAGACTTAGAAATCTACCAGGTATTTTTAACAGTATCACAATTAGCAGGTTCTGGAATCAAGAAGTTGTTTTCTTGTCTGAAACGATTTAAATACTTGTAAGAGTTGGGAGCATGAAAATGGGACAACATCCAGAGATTAGACAGGAATCAGATCATCTCATCAATCCAGGTTACAGCAACGTGATGCAGTCTTCTGTAAACAGAATGACTCTTAAGAAGAATTACCTTCAAACTAGGGATGCACAATATTATCAGCATGGTAATGGTATCGGCCGATATTAGCGTTAAAGTTAAATATCGGACAACGGCCATTCCATCAAAATAACTCTCCAATATAAAAGGCGCTGTTTTTGTATGACAACCCAGTGACAAGGATGCCTGCAGCAGCAGCACAACGTGATGACATCACACGCCTGATCTCACGATGGAGAGGAAAATTCAAAATGTCGGCGGTGTGGAAGGTTCTTTTTCGTTGGTGAGGATGTCGGATTCCAAATTTGGACTACGTTGAGCCTCGCTACATCGTCCACTGTCGGAGATATTTTTCTGACAAAACCTTATCCGAGTTACAAGCCGTCATTTCCAACGTCATTGAGAAACTAACAGCCGATAGCACTTGGGTGAGTTTTACCACAGACATTTGAGCGTCAAGTGTTAGCCCCGTTAGCATGATTAGTCTAACGATACAATGGATAGACAAACACTTTGAACTTAAAAAGTCTGTCCTTCATGCACAAGAGTGCAGAGGATCTCACACTGCAGCTAGGAACCTGGAACAAGCCTCCACAAGTGAGACAGCATCACAGGTGACTAATGCTAATAAATAACATTTAACACTTTTCATTTAATATAAGTTAAAGTGCTATGCATATCATATGGCTGTTACTGAATATATGTCACCAGCTCTTGTAGCAAATGAGCCTAAATAAGAGGGCTATGTTCTGAAAAAAGGAAAGTATATAAAATATCAGTATTGGTATCGGTTATCGGTCAAATAAGTTAACATATCGGCATTTCGAATATTGGCCAAAAATCCAATATTGTGCATCCCTACTGCAAACAAACCAAACATTTATTTTATATGGAGTTCATTAAATGGAAGGAAAAGGCTCTGAGGATTTCAACGTGTTTACTTGGCTTTAATTTGAAGTCTTACTCAGAGACTACTGGGGGACATTAAAATGTGACAGCCTCCAACAGGGGGATAAGTTTGCAGCTGAGGTGGTAATTATGTGCTACTGTGCTGCTTTGTGGACAAACCTAATCTTAAAAAAAAATGAGAAAAAGTATTTATAGCTTGGCAGACTAACAAAGGCAGAAAACGGAAACAAAATGTTGAAGCATAAAGCATGCTGCATAAAATGTCAACGATTGCTTTTGCTCCCCAATTCAGTTTGTCACGGTTTGAAAGATGAGTTTAACAAAGATTTGTGCACACAAGCGCATCAAGAAACCATTAGAGTCATTATACAGAGAGGAGTGTGAAGATTCCCACCCACAGAAACAGGCAATTTCTCATGAGTCACATATGATGCATACTTCATAAAATCTAGATTCATGTATGTGTTTACTTAACCCACACGTTTTAATCAGGTCTCTTGTAAATGAGTCCTCGAGGCTCAATGGGATTAACCTGTCTAAATAAAGGCTGAATGAATTTTAGAAGCACTTGAACACTTGACCAGTTTTATTTACTCAATTTAACAATCTGCATTGTGGTCACTTGTCACCAAGTGTTGCCGCTTTAAAAATTCTTCTAAGCCGACACATTTTTGTGTTGCAAGATGTTTTCTTATGCGTTACAAGACGTAGCTTGAACAAAACAACACCACCTGCACGAAGGCAGGGAATTTCCGCTTGCAATTCAATTCACAGAAAGGTGAAATCAGATGTTTTCCGTAGACCATTAGAGGACCCAACCCCAGAGCCGTACATCTAAATTTAATATGAGTAACATACAAAATGAGCACAGTTGTACGACTTAACATGCTTCATTTATGGCTAATTACACGTTTTATCCAAAGATGTTCAACAACTTCTAAGCTTAAATAGGTTAATTTAGAGGTACTGAAGGGTCCTGTCAAAATACCAAGACAGGAACAGACATCAGTCAAGCAAGCTGCCATTCTTATCATTATCTTTCTGTTGTGCTATTTTCAGTATGAGCGTAGCAAAGGTTGGTCTAAAGGTTTGCAAATATTCTGGTGAGAAATGTAGGCCAAACCAGATTAGCCTATTTAAGGGTATCCATTCACTAACTGAGGGAGTATTTGCAGAGTCACTATTCATATAAAAGCCTAAATAAAAGTTATTTTACACAACACTTCTAAATGTACAACTTTTAGAAACATGTTTTTGGAGGTTTCCTGAGTTCAACCAGCAGAGAGGGATCATCTTTTATAAACGAGCCCCCATCCACACCTCTAACTTACCCCGAGGATGTCAAGATAACTCTGGATTCGGCTGATTGTGCTGGCAGAGGTAACGGCGACGAGCTCCCCTTCCCCTTCTTCTTCCTCACACTCGTCCTCTTCCTCTGTGGCCTCGTAGCCCTCATCGGGACAGGAGTCGCTCTCCGTTTCCTCCATGTTGGTCATCATGTCGATCAGGCGCTCCAGCGGGGGACTGAGCTCTCGCTCTTCATTCTCCTTGAGGCCATAATCCAGAGCTTTGTAGATCATGACTCCCAGCGAGTCAATAACCTGCAGGAAAATAAAGAATTATTTTATTGAAATGGAAAACAAAGCACATTTAGGGAGTTTGGTTTAAAAGTCTATGCTTCTTTTAATTAATGTTCTCTTTTTTGGTATTGATGTATTTTGCGTACATATACGTAAACCCATACGATTGCAAAAATATAATGTTTTTATTTATATTGTTCAAAAACATTATTGTCCTCCATCTTTTTAGGAGGGTAATATGGCTCCCAAAAAGACTGGATCTTTGATTGGCTCGTTAGATGCACATCTATTTAATTCAGTTTATTTCAATTCAGTTTATTTATATAGCACCAAGTCACAACACAAGTCGTCTCAGGGCACTGAACAGAAACATTCATATATATATATATATATATATATATATATATATATAAATTCAACTATTAACATTATTAAGGTAAGGTAGCAAGTGATTAACATTCTGAGTCAACCCAATTCAAGATGGCCGCCACTTGAACGTAAATCAATTCAATTTTTGAAAAAGTCTATTTTTAAATTTTTGAGCTAAAATTGAGTGTGGTAGTAACCGAGACTGATCCTTAACATATTCTGAGTGCTAACCAACTGCACTACTGTACATCTTTGTATAAAATGTTTTCGTTAACTATTTGAAGTAAACTGTGTCTGTTAGCAAAACATCTTAAGAACCACAGGAAAGATGCTAATGGAACTTTCATGAAATAATAATTTTACGCATTTACAACTAATTAAATTTCAAAGTCAATCTAAATCCAAACGCTCACGTGAGTTAATACAAATATAGCAAAAAAACAAAAACAGCTATAACTCACAGTCACTTTTAAAGATACTGTGATCAAATTTGAAGTGGTAGTAGCTGAGAGTCATTCACAACACATACTCTGAGCATGGACTCTCACTTTATCACGGAACGTTATTCTCAAGGTCTGACCCAAATGGCTCCAACTCTGTCAATTTCCAGTTTATGATCTTAATCTAAAACTCTGGCATGAAAAAGTGGGTGATGTTCATGTTTTTAAGGAATGCCAAGTCTTTAAATGAAATGTGTTTTTGCTGTGAAGTATACAAATACTTCATCTTTCCAGGTAACGGAACACAGTTTAAAATTTAGCCCTTGTTGCTCGGAGATTAGCAACACCAGAACACCCTCATGGAACAGTTTGTCTGACAACATCTAAAACAAACAAAACTCATCTGAACAGACAAGTTGAGATCACGTGAAACGAGGCCACCATGTTCAAACAGCGTGATTATTACACGCACTTCACTGCTGCTTCCTCAAATTAATCAGTGACCCATACTTGGGCAGCCTCTTTAAATATCTTTAGCCACCGCAACAGAGCAACTGGACAAAGCTCGACGTTGAGAAGTCTGATCGCTACAGGGAAGAATGAGTTTTTCAGTCTGTTCGTCCTACATCTGGGCTGCAGATACCTGCATCCGGATGGAAGCAACCTGAACTCACCATGGAGTGGATGATCAGGATCTGCCAGAATCAACCTGGCCTTGTTCACTGACCTCACCTTGTGTAGGTCAGTGAGGTTCTGTAGGGCTATGCCAGAAGTTTTGCTGCACATCCTGACAATCCCTGAGAGTCTGTTCCTGTTTTTGCATGTTAAAAGTCCGAACTGCAGACGCCACAACGCTCAGTTTGGGTTTGGGGGTTCTGTTCGTGGGATGGTCCAGCCTCTGTCTGAGGGGCCTGTTGGGTTTAAAATGTACTGACCGGGATGTCAAACTTTGTGTTTGATTAGAAGCGTCCATGGTGAGTTAAATAAACCGTATTTTAATCTCTTACGAAAAGGATAAATAACATTTAAGCTCGTTTATTTCCTTCTAATTCTATTTTGATCCGTCAATCTTGTCAATAACTTTTAATAATTATTACAAATAATCCAAATTTTAACTTTGAAGCTCTTTATATCCTTTAAGACACAGACACATTTCTGCACAAACTAAACTTAAAATATATTCATGCTTAAGCCAATAAGATTTACTGCTTGCTTATTTATTACAACTTTGCTTATTTATATGTTTTTTTCTTGTAAAAAAATAACCATAAGCTGAAAACTGACCAAGTACATCAAAGCTGACGCAATTACAATAAGGTTTCATGCTGCCTTGGTAATTGATGCTAAAATAATTATTTGAATGTTTTGGTTCTTTTATTTTTACTTTTCGTCATGAAATCTATATATATAAAACTAGAGTTAGAAGGAGGAGTATATATAAGAACTAATTATTGTGAAAATGTTTAATACTTGCAGGAATGTAGGGAAATAAAATGTTAAACACTCAAACTGATCCAGCACTTTCTGACCCTGCTTTAGTGTGCTGTTATCATGTATCCACCATCGCCAAGTGCAGCTGATAATCCTGTTCCAGGGCTAAAACAAATATCCTACTCCTTACTGCCTTATTATGTAACATTATAATCCATCTGTAGAACATCATGACACGTAGTGGGAAGTGAACGAGGGGAATGATAGACTGACGTACAGTAATGGGAATTTCATTCATCAGCCACAGCGATGTAGAGGTACAAAACTGTTTTAAACCAACAATTTAAGGAGCTAAACTTATAATCTTTTTAAATGATTTTTCACAATAGTTCTCCACATTTTCAGAATTCAGCTTCAAATGGACTTCAAGTTTAAGATTTATACTACTGACTGGCAAGTTGTGAACAGATTTAGTTGCTGGTTAAGTCGAAGTATAGCCAATATAAACCCCTTATTGTTTTACGGAAGGCAAGTAAATCATTAAAGTACAAAAATAACCTGGTTTGTTATTAATTGCTAGAACACTGAATCTTACATAATCACAACCCAAATGATTAAAAACCTATAGGTCACATGAACAATGCGTCATTATCCTAACGGTGTTGTAACTTTCCATCTGTGAAGAAATTCGTCCAAAGGAATGGGGAAAGGACAACTTCCCAGAAAAACAGCCTGACTGTTGGACAGAACAGGAAAATTATAAACACAGCTGAGCTTTCAAATTTCACATCTTCTTTGAAGACTTGTGACTCAGAGGAATGACGCAAGAAAGTGAGGTAGAGGAACAGCAGGAGGGAGGACAAGTACCGTATTTTCCGCCGTGCATGTCGCACCGCCTTATAAGTCGCATCAGTTCAAATATGTCTAATAAAGTGGAAAAATCCATAAATACGTCGCATCTACTATGCGTCACCGCTGATGCGTCGCGTTTGTTACGCGTCACCACCGACAACCTGGAAATGTGGACCTGTGCCTCGGTGCTCCGGGAGCACGCACAGGGAGGAAATCAATAAGGAGGAATGCTGCACATTTCTTCAAAATTTAACAAGATAACCACCTAAAACAATTATTTGTTAGCCCGACATTATAGCAAAGGTGTGTCTCAGTTGAACCTTTACTTAATAAATGCACTTCAGTGGTCAAATTATCTGCATTTCATCAGGGCGGCACAGCGAAATGAAGCTGGTTTGACAGTTGCTCTAGGCGAGCTGGACGAAGGTGGCAGGCTATGGCAAGCCGATTGTGTCATTAATAGCCACTTTTACCTATTACATGACACAACGACATGCCATACTACTCGAGTGCCATCTAGCAGCTGAAAATGGTAGTATTCAATATTTTCAGTCAGAATGAATGAAAACGGTCATATCTCAACCAAAAATTGGTTTATAAATATGGGAAAAAAACAAATATGTCGCTTTGGTGTATAAGTTGCAGGGCATGCAAATTATGCAAAAAAAACTGTGACTTATAGGCCAGAAAGTACGGTATGTGAATCAGTTGAGGGAGGAGGGGAAAAAAAAAACACAACTGGGATTTAAAAAACGAATTATTAGGTAATAAACTACAAACTGGAACTATGAACCATCCAGAAGAGGTTGGTGCCTCTTCTGATGATGATGAAACTCAAATAAGCTCCAGTGGTGAGGTCTTAGCCAACTACAGGTGGCACAAGACGTCGTCAAGTCCTTCTTAAGAAATCCATTAAACTGAGTCATAGTCGTCGCTAAGAATTAATTCAGCTTCGGAACAGAAACAGACATTAGTGTTTACTAAACCCACAAAAGTCAGAAAACGTGTGAGCAGCTTAGAAACTCCCCCGGTCCATTCAGAATGTGATGCTGCATCCGTCAGACAACATTCTTCACGGCTTAGCATGAAAACACTGTACCAAAACAAACAGTGATGTCAGAGAGAAGTTCTCTTGGCCCAACAACTACTTCTTGTTTATAATTTAAACTTTGTTTCTTGAGGGAACAAATCTGTCCATTAGGGCTACACAACATAACTATTGAACCACAAAACTATGGGAACATACAATGATGAGAACACATAACACATTATTATTATTATTATTATTATTATTATTATTATTATTATTATTAGTTTACAACTCTGTATAAATAAAGTGGCTGATTGGTTTTTGGTTTGGTTTTTTGCCAAACCGTTATCTGATTTCTTGTAAAGTTCCATTATTTAACTTGATGCATAATTAGTTGAACATTAATAATATGAATATGAACAAGCAAAGATATTAGAGATGTGTCTCTCCTGTATGAGACCATCTGATGCAAATCTAGGTCCAAGCCGGGTACAGTACGCTTTGTTTCTTTCCAACATGGCTCTTCAATGTGATGCAGTATGATAAAGTTAATAACATTTGCTTCAAGTCATTTTTCACTCGAAATAAAAAAGCCATTTGTTTGCGTGCTGACCTTTTTATAACTACTTCAAACAAATATACAACCCCAAGAAATCACAAGTAATTTTACTGCGATTTGTGACTAATCTGTCACACATTGTTGGTTAAATACCATCAAGTAAAATAACTATTTAATATTAACACTGTAAACCATAATTCAACTCAAACTCTTACATCTTTTGCAATAAAACTTGTTATTAGACAGTAATAAAATCTCAACCAGCACAAAGCTGCATTTAACCCTCACAGATTTAGATTTGTTATCATGTTATAGTAGATCATTTGATATGTCATTTTTGTGTTCACCTTGCGAACATTTTATTTAATTTCCCTCTGGGATTAATAAAGTATTTTTGATTTGAATTTGAACAAGGAGTATGGATGAACACACTGCTTTGTCTACCTCATGTGAAATCAGGTGAAATCTAGTGTGGCGTGTTCCACATTCCTGCTCTCCTTTTCACTTCAAAGTTACTTTTTGACATCTTAAAAGGCCTCAGCAATAAAGACCTTCTTGTTCCATCCGTCCTTTCGCTATAAGTGAAGTAGAATACAGAAACTTGAAAGCCACTGCTTTCACAGTACTGCTTTATCTAAAAAGTACTCGTATTCGCTGCAGTTTAAGCCCAAGACGCCACTGCAGCCATTCAAGTTCACAAAGCTGCCACATGAGCAGCCTTTGAGCGTTTGCTGCAGTAGTAGAGCAAAGACGTCGCAACACAGACAGTTACATAACCACAGCTAGGAGGGCTTCCACTGCAGGAAGGATGCTCAGCATCCGCTGGTCTGCAGAATTCCTTACGACAGTTCTTATTGGGACAGAACACGATGCTGCTCTTTCATACGTGCTTGTTGGAAACTGTTAAGCTTGCAGAGATTTAAGATGTCAAATGGAAAACTGCTGAGGTCTGAGAACATGTCTCTCAGCATCAGTTCATTATGACATTAATGGTATTTTTGTTCAGCAGTGGGATGCTGATGGCATCAAAACTGACACTTTACACAGAAGGCTTTAATAAATCACAAAAAACTAAGAACGCCTATAGTTACACACACACAAACGCCTAAATGCCTCTTGCACAAAACAACTAATGTGTGCAAATTACGTCATCCCAATAAAATAAACCCAGGCTGATTTAATTAACTTTCTTTCACAAATCGCCAACTGAGAATTTATAACGCATCTATTAAAAAAAAAAAAAGCATAACTTCACAGCAGTTGCTTTCTATTGTTGCTACATGTAAAAAAAAATTGAAAGTCTGTAGCTGCAATCATCTCTGAAGTCTGACTAGACTAGATAAGAGTCACAGATCGATTTCTTCTGTGTTAAACCTAAACAGAGTGAATGGACTTAAATAGTTCCACCAGCTCAATAATTGGATTCCCGTGGCTTTGTGATTTTTGTTGATGTCCATTTAAAGGGATGAATATAATTTTAGGTGCTGTAATGTGAACCGCACCGAGTTAAGTGTTGCAGAAATCAATTGAGTGACTTGGTTAAAAGCGGGGTGTAACATCATGAGGGCACTCGGAGCTCAAAAGCTAAATCAGACATTGAACTGTCAGATTTAGAGCTGTCACTGCAAACAAGGGCAGCCAGTAAAAAAATAACATTAAGTTTCTCATGGTTGCGACTGATGGAACAGCACGAAAAATCCTCTCCTCGGCTGTGTAGCGTGACGCCAGAGCTGACAAGAGTGAGTCTTTGTCGTGACAGAGGTCACAGATGGCAGGGAGAGGCATTCAGAAGCCCCACATGCAGACACATTCAGCCCCTGTTCAACCAGCTGCACTCAGCACGCCCCAAACAGTCAAATATGCTGCATTTATTGGGATTTCAAAAGAAAATGTTGCTTCACTTCCATAAGTTTCCTTCTTACGTAAATTGCATAGAGGATTTATTTCAAAATAAAAAAAGTTTCCCGAACGAAAATGGACATCAAAATGAACTTCAGGGTCCCCAGCCAATATGGCAAACAGATGTGCCTAATAGGATACCAGAACTAATCTCACCTTAATCTTCAACTGCAGACAAACTAGGTTAAGCTCCTGGGACAGGCTTGATGATGCACAGAAAAGCATGCAGTTCACCAGTTTTCCTAATAACTATACCAAGAAAGAGAGCTTGTGACAAGTTTTAGTAAGTTGAGTTATTCCTGACAGCATGCTAGATAATTTAACCATACTGGGCAAGAAAACTAACCAAAGGAACAAAAGACAGAGTCTGTATCTCTGGGAAGTTCAAAACCAGGAGTTGAATACTAACTTAACAGTCGAACAGAGCGACTTTTGTCAGCAATAAATAGCAATAATAATGCAGACATGTAATAAAAAATTTTTAAAAAAAACTCTCAAACCATTCACTCCTACAGAGAAGGTACCAAGCAGCATTTGTTGGTATGTCAAGGCTTTCTAGGTCACTTGGAAGGAATCAATCACAACAGAATTAACAGAGATTTCTCTTTAATTATCAACAAAACAACTGTGCTCAAATCAGTCACAGCGATATCTGAAACAAAACGTTATAAAAAGTATAAAAAGCCTACATCAATTGGTTTGGAGGGCACAAACCAGGCTGTGCAAAAGCATTAAAACAGAACCAAACCACTGAAGATAAATTGAAATGAGTCAACTAAGCAATATACGAGCGGGAAAAAAAAAAAAAGAAAACAGGTCTTCAGGAATCAAATGTACTCATGTAATTGACATCATTTTTATACTATATTCTGATTTGCATCCAATTTAATATGTTGTTGTTTCCATTTCTGAAACAAAATGGCTGTTATTAATGCACATCCACAGTACGGGTATAACCGTGACGCACTTGTGGAGTTTTCTGTGTCGCTGCCTTGCCATCGTGCCATCCTGCCATCATGGTTCAGTCCTTCCAGCCTCGGGCTCAGGTCAGTCATGGCGGCTGTCTCCAAGATCCTCCATCTGCCTGCACGGACCGAACTCTATGGACTAGTTCGGTTCTACCTTGGATGTTCTCTGTCTGCCAGACCCGGTTCTGGAAGGCAGTCTGGAAGGTAGCTGCTGCGGTCATTATTATCATAAAGCTGCTAACAAGACCTGCTAACGCTGCTAACAAGATCCTCCATCTGCCTGCATGGACCAAGCTCTACGAACCTGTTCGGTTCTGCGGGGGAACCTTGGATGTTCTCTGTTTGCTGGACCTGGTTCTGGAGGACATTCTGGGAGACAGCTGCTGCAGTCATTATTATCATCAAGCTGCTGATGGGACCTGCTAACTAGACCTGCTAACGCTGCTAAAAAGACCATGCCGCTACCGAACCACACCGCTAACAGTATCATGCTGCTAACTGGATCCTGCTGCTAAGATAACCTCACTGTCATCAGAACCAGTCAGCCAATAGGATCATGCTGTTGTAGATTCATTTCTTTTTCACTTTTGGTACCTCGTTTCCGTTTTTTTGTTGTATGCTTTGAATAAATCCCAGTTTATGTTAGTTTTGGGGTTGGCTCTGAGACCAACTCCGCTCGCATTAGCATGTAAATTATAGCCGAACAGAACCTGAGAATCATGCTGCTGTTGGTCTGTGTATTGTTTTGCACAATTAGTGACTAACATATATCTTAGATCTTTTAGAGTACCGTTGCACGTTCGTTTAGCGTATATCTTAGTTTATATCTTAGATCCTTATTTACATTTTTTTTACACTTTATATTTTTGCTATTGTTGAATGTAACTGGGACCCTGTGTCCACCATTTCATTCTACCTCATGAACCACATGCGATGTGAATGACAATAAAGAACCTTGAAAACACCATCTATCTTCAAATATTGTCCTTGTTAATCTTTTGCAAGCAGAAACAGCTGACCCTTCCGACATTAGATTTACAATACATGCTTAAGGGAAGAAAAAAAAAACATCTCAAGCAAGTGGAAACGACGCACTAGCTTGAAGAAGTTTTGATGGTTTCCATCAACCTCCTAAAGGGTGACTGTAATGGTCACCACCAGATGAGCTTCGCATCTTTGAGATATCAGTCCAGTCCTCGCATGTCACTTTGCAGACAGTAAATCATTTAAAAAAACAAATATTTTCCCTCAGACAGGAAGTGACTTTAAGTTTCAACCACAAGATCCTCATTCTTAGGCGGTGGATTCAAATGGCTTTTGTGCAAGATGTTATTTCCCAGCAAAGACCAGTAAAAACAAACACACCCTGTTTGTGGAGCACAGTATAAGGCAAACCACGCGTGCAAGATGCAACCCCGCTGAAACCAGCTGATATACAGGCTTCAATCAAAGTCAAGGAATGGAAATAAGACAAGACTCGTGTTCACCATTTGGCCTCAGTCCTGCAGAGATTGGTAAAGATAATTAAGCCGTTAGATGTCATCCATGTTGACGGTCAGCTGAGGTAAAAGGAATTTCATTATCATAATATTCAGGCAAAAACACATACTGTGCATGCCAGGGATCACATGAACTACCAGGCAAACAGGAAGGACAGTCTAGTAGCTGACAGAGTATTGTGTGTAATTAGTCTATGCACACATAATGAACCAGTTGGAGACATCGCCTTCAAACATTACACAGCGTACCTTTCCTGGTAAAACAAACAAAAGCCTCGTGTCTCTTTTTTTAGATTATATTTGAAGTAATGATAGTAACAAAAACTGTTTTAACAAGAAGAAAAGCCAAAGTGGATCTACTGGCATTATCATCTCATGCACAATAACATAACTCCCACTCAGTTACGCTTGGCACACAAAGTCAGTCTTAGTTTCAGGAAAAAATAAAAAAAATAAAAGAAGAGATATTTAAATAAATAAAAAAATAAATACAAATTAAAGGTTTGTAATTTGTCTGCACAAGGTCTATGGATTTAGAAAGAAAAAGAAATCTAAAATGCAGATTTGTTCTGTGAGCAAGCCTAAAATCTCTTGTTAACACATGGGACCCACCAACCAACCACACCGACGCCGCCTACATTGACTGACAGAAATAAAATTGGAAAAAGAAAATTTCTGAGGAATCGATCGACGCACTGGCAGGTCACAGTCGCACGACCGATTTCAGTCACTCTAACGGGAAAGACACTGCCTCTCAGAGACTCCATTTTATTTTGGGTCAGAAGTAGTATTTAAATTGTGTTGCTGGGTCAAATAAAACCAGAGTTATGATAAATAATCCACGCCACATGTTTTTTCTGAACATCATAAATCTGAAGCGAGTTAGAGCGAGAGGCTGCAGCGAAGACGGCCAGTCTTAGAGATGAAACACCCCCATCACCCTCCGCTTTCACCTCCCACCGCCATCGAACAGATAATCAATCTCCCCCTTGTTTATGACTGAAGCCCAAAATTATTTTGTCAAGCACCAAAAAGAATCTAGAGGAAGAAGAAAGAGTTGAATGGAGTTCAGAGCAATTAAGAAAGCGATAGCAGGAGTGAGTCATGAGAATTGAGAGATTTGTGATATTTAGCTTGTTTGGGTTTTATAATATGGTGCAGTTCAGTGTGTTTGGCCATGGCTGCCTCAGACGAGTGGACGGGAGAGAGGGCGGACTCCAGAAACCATCTTATCACCATCAAACTGGTTGACCCACTATGTGAGTGTGCTGCTTATGGGACTGAGTTTGTTGCGGCTCCTCGGACTGATGAAGTCTTTTGGACGAAAGATGAAACGTTTCAACACAAAGAAGCCGTGTCCAGGGGACCTGACTTAACTTTGCTGGATGTCAGTTTTAGTGTTAAGATCAAAACAATCATGCGATTTCTAAACGTGAGGAAGGAGTTGCAGACCCAGAGGTGGACGGAGCTGCAGAGTCAGAACCTCTCAGACAGAAAAGAGGATCGTGAAGGCAGGGATGAAGGAGAAAACCAGAGTCTGAGTAAGACAATGAGGACTTTGTTGAAGTGGAAGATCCGTGATTAGTTTTAGAAGAAGAAAGAAAGGACAATTTTTATATCGGCTCACTAGACGTTCCTCCGCTTTTATATTTGAAAGCTTCTGTAAAAATCGAATGAGACGCAGTTCAACTTCACCCTAGAAGAGGTACGTCTTTCCTGGCCAGAGTCGTGCAGAGTCCTGCCTCTCATCTCGTCCGACAAAATGGTTTTAGTTTGTATGTAAAGAACCAAAACTCACTTGTAATGTGCACAAGTATGCTGCAGAATCAGACTCTCCATGACTGACTGGCTGACTGCTGGTTTATCTGAAGGCAGGAGGTAATTAGTGGGTGGACCGTGCACCTGCAGCTCGCTCATTTATGCAGGAAACTAGCAATTCTATCATGGGCAGAGCAAATCAAATGTAAAGGATCCAGTGATCTGGAGGGTTGTCACAAAACTCCAGACAGAAATTATTACAAAATACTCAAAAAAAATATTTTGGGCATACTAAGAAATCACTTAAATAGTATTTTTCAGCAGTTAAATAAGGTGGTTGACTTATCATCTAAGGAATATGAATGGACATAAACTTAAATGAAGGATAAACCATTATTTGAATATAACCAATGTGATGCTTTTGACTTTGACCAGAATTCATGACCTTGTCTGTAGTTACAGAAAATAAAGTGAAGGTTTTGAGCTGCATGCATTCAGCTGGGACTGCTGCAAGATAAAGATAAATTCACTGTGAAATAATTCTTTATTAGATTCTTGAAAATGTTTGTTATCTCAATCGTCTGCGTTCACCAACATCCTCACCACACAGAACATCCATGTGCAATGTTTATGTTGGGAAATGACTCCAGCCTCCTCCTCTGAGCTGTTAGCCTCTTACTCAGGAAGTTATCCAGTATTTGTTAAAGTTGCTGAAGTTCAACTAATCAACAGGAACCTGAACGTTGCACCAACTTGAGTGAATACAGAGGCTGATTTGAACTCACCTCTAATGATGTGCAGGCTGATTTATAGTCATCTGTAATGAAAAGATTAAAAAAAGAGTTACTCACACTCAAACAATGAAGATGACTGTTTATGTGCACATACAGTTGCCATTAACGATCAGCAAAGGCAGACACAGCCTTTAATTTATTCATACGACTGTATTGAACAATTGTGCAGGCCACCTTTAAGCAAACCATCAGCAAAAACATGCAAATTGACTGGACAGAAAATATTTGATAAATGCATCCATAAAAATAGAAATAGTCAAAAAAGGATGAATATTCAACACTGATATATTCCTGTAGTGAGTGAATAAATGAATATACCTGCTGTATATTTAAAACTGCCTAAAGGAAACAGGCATCAAACACGTGCCAGAGGGGGCTGTAAGTAATTCTAGTGTCCACAATAACAAACTTTACTTCCTGAATAAAAGAAAATACAAAGCTAAATACTGACATTTTATTCTATTCTGACAATAAACCATGTCATGTGACTACTTTGTAAAAAAAAATACTGCAGCTAAGTTAATGATAAATAAAAATAACTAGTAGTTTTGAAATCTTTTAGTAATGAACTTTTATTTTTATTTTCTAGCATGCGTATCAACTAGTCACCAGAGATATTGATCTGAACAGATAAATATTTGTGAGCTCACAGATTAAAGTGCACTCAGATTGACAGAGCAGCAGATTTTAACACCAACACAAAGTGTAAAATTAAAACGATACACTTTGATCAGATCTGGATTCTTCATAAAATTTAATACTACAGTTATTGTGTGTGAACGTTTATGAAGCATTCACACTAGTGTGATCCAATTTTCTTCCGTAAGTGTTTTGGCGTCCGTCTCGTATTTTTGTGCTATTTAAACAAGTCGTATATCAAAATGTTCAGCTCGTTCAGGAAAAGGGTATCACTTTTAATACTGGTGCAACTTTAGCTTTATGAAATATTTAGCCTTTTCTGCCAGTTTATTTCTCATAGAAAATGAATTGAGCTTATTTTGCATCCTTCACATCTTTAGATCTGTTTACAACCTTTCACTGCTCCTCTCACATTTTGTTCCATTTCAGCTTCTTTCATCTGTCTTGTGCAAATTTAAACTGTTTTTCAGCTACCTTCAGCTAACTTCAGCTGTTTTGTGATCCTTTTAGATTCTTTCTGCTAACTACATTTTTGTGCTTTTTCTAACTTATTTTTGCTAATTTCAGCTTGTTATGTTCCTTTCAGCTTACTTCTGCAAGGTTGCAGCTTTTACTGCTATTTCAGCTACTATTAAGCTGTTTTATGCTAATTTTAGCTTTTTCAGCTAACTATAATTTTTGCACTCATTTAAACTTTTTTCAGCCTACCGGTAATTCTGCAAAAATGTGCTCTCTCCACTTCCTTCTGGTAATTTAAGCTTTTTTCTACTTTTTTAGCTACTTAGATTTTTTTATTTTTTTCAAATTTCAGCTTTTATTTATTTTTAGATAATTTCCACTTTTTTTTTTTGCTTATTTCTGCTTCTTTCAGCCTAATTTGACAAACATTTGTTCTTTCTGATTTCTTCTGCTAATTTAAGCTTGTTCTACCTTTTCAACTACATTTTTGACACGTTTTAGCTAATTTCAGCCGTTTTCAGATAAATTCAAGTTTTCCAATTTTAATTTCTGCTACTTTCAGACAAGTTAACTTATTTTTGCTCATTTCAACTTGTTATGCTCCTTTCAGCTTTTTTCTGATAGTTTCAGCTTTTTTGCACTTTCAGCTCTGTTGATGCTAGTTTTAGCTTTATCAGATAATTCCACATTTTTTTAGCTCATTTCAGCTCTTTTCACTTCCTTCTGGTGGTTTAAGCTTCTTTCTGCCATTTCAGCTACTTTTCCAAATGTTTTTAGCTAATTTCAGCTGTTTTTCAGCAAGTTCTTCTGCATTCACACTGCATTATCACAGGAAATGCAATTTCTAGTTTTCCTTTCACATCAGTCAATTGATAATATGATCACATAATTTATAAAATTGATTACCACACAAAACACTAGTGCAGAATATAAATAACTACGGTACTAACAAACGGGAGACATTCATCCATTTAAACTTGTTTGGAAAGTTTAGCGCTTTTGTTCGTCTAGACATGAAACAGGAAGGTGATCGTCGGGTTCGTGTTTCTCCCGCAGCAGGAAATCATAGTGGACATGTTTTCAGCATTGTGTCGTAAAGCTTTATAGCTTTACATCCACACACCAATATTCTGTAAATCGGCGATGTGTGCTGCAAGATGCAGGGAAAACTTGGGTAACGCCTGACAGTGAAACTAAGATGTGAATATTTGTGACCTGTGCTGGAAAAAAATGTCGGAATGAGCACAGGATGAAATTCAAAATAAGTTGATGTACACTAGATTTGCATAAAAATGAGTGCATAAAGCCACCTTCTAGCAATCCTGGTAACAGAAACAACATCATTTTTTTTCTAATCTACCTTTTAAAATGAAGTTTTCTAACAAGTTTGTCTTCAGAAATAATAAATTATGTTAAAATCCTTATAATTTCCTTTTAAATTGATCATTTTTTTCTGCCAGGTACAGTAGCTCGGGGAATTCCCTTTATGTAATATTTGTAATATATGTGAAGCATAGGCATAAAATAGGGCTCAAATAAATATGCCCACTCAAGTCAAATAAAGATCTGTTTTTCAAACGGGCACTCTTGCAAACAAAACTGAGATGGAGAATTCAAGATAGTCATTCTCCACATAATTTGACGGTTGTTTGTTCTGAAAACACAAGAAACACTGTGAACACTTTTCCTTCAAGCTCCTAGTGAAGTGATCCGTCTGCAGATGGAGCATCTCTCCTGCGTAGCTTGATTGCTCTGGTAGCTGATCACAGCAGCGCCCCGCAGGCCATCTGAATACAGGATATCAGCAGAGATCGTCAAAGCTCAGGGTGGATTTTTCTGGGATTTTGTCAAATCACGCCACCTAGTCCCGGACTCATGTGTAGACCACATGAAGGTTGCATAAGCATTGATTCTCTGATTATTTAGAACCCCTCTTATATCAGCCGCTGGGCTGTGGAGGCTTAATAAGTCTCACATCTCTCTCATCACTGGGTCTAAAAAAACAGGACTGGGACCCAAGCTGTCCCAAAATACCACAGCCTCTAGCCAAAAGACTCTCCCCATAATCTCTAACCTTATTTGCTCTCAGATTTCTACAGTCTGTGCATCCAATCGTCACCTTCTGTTCTATTTTTAGTGGTGTAAAGAAAACTCAGCAGCACGCCTTAAATTAGATTTTTTTTTTCTGTGCGAGTCAAACAGTAAATGTCCCTGAGTAATTAAATAATTCAGGATGAAGAAGCTGAGGATTGAAGGAGGCGCAATAAACAGAGACGATGACGAGGAACAAATGTTCCAGAGAGAAATGGGACAATTTCAGCACTTAAATCTGTGCTGCTGGCCGACACGCCTCTCTCACACCCATCCACCACATCTTTATGGAATGCAGTTTAAATACCACAAGGCACATTGTGAACACCTGTTAACACACCTGAGCTACTGCTCTACAAACAAAAAAAAAGTACAGCCTAAAAAATATTGAATAGTTAGAAAAAGTACTGGTTTCAGTGAAACACCCGAGCTCAAAACGTTTATTAATCTTTAAAAAACTAAATATTTCTGTACTAGCTGTCACGTTGTTGGTTTAAACTATTACTTAGTCATAAGTGGGTGGAACAAAACCAGTTACTGTTGCTGAAAGTTGTTGAAGTGCCAATCCTTCAAATCCAGTTGTCAGGTTATTTGCATGAAAACTAATGGTTTATGAGTCGAGAATGATGTCAGAATATGCAAGCATCTTTGCAATTCTCGTTTTTTCAGTCTAGGGGAAGGAGCTGTAGAAACTTTGGCTGTTCTGCATCAATAAATGAGGCAAGAATCTTCCAGGCTGCTTTACTGATTAAAGCTTGTTGTGTAAAGATTCACCATGTTTCCACCTCCAATCTGTACATTCACTTCTCTTAACAAAATAATGGGCCTGTTACTTGGATATATGACAAATTTTTCCTGGGCTTGAAGCCAGTTTCTCTCTTGGACCATTTGCTCGGACCTGAACTCCATCCAGGTGCTCCACAGTTTGAGCTGATCACGTGGTTTCATGTTTACTTGACCGCTTCAGCCGAACCGTTTGTTATGTAAATATCAGGTTCTGCTGGAGGAACATCCTCCCTCTGTCTGACAATTCATAAAAACAGCTTCCGTGGTCTTGGAGACTCCCAGCTGTTATATAAACGTGTTTTAATACCAATCCCATCTTTTGCGCCTGTCAACAAATCCCCCACATGGCTGGAAGCAGACAGCATCATGGCCTCTTCTAGAGATGCTCATTAGGGCCTGAGAGGAAAACTGTTGGCATTCAGCTGAGATTAACTTTTGTAGTTTGGCTGCTATACGAATCCAGGCTAAGAAATGTTTGGTTTGGGTTGGTTACCTGTGCTGTCTTCAAAGTGGAGCTTTATAGTCCCGTCTCTACTGATCCTCACATTCCCGGGTCCCTCGATCCTCCTCGGATAGTCCACCGCGGAGGCGCCCGGAGACTTGGCGGATCCTTTCCTCCGATATTTCTGCGCTAATGTCCGGCAACACTGATAGCACACAGCCCAGGCCTGCTCCTCGTTTATCGGCTGGCTGTACAGAGTCAGTATTTCATCCAGGCAGACGTCTTCGGGTCCGTCGCCGCCATCGGCGTTAACGTCTCCGGTGTTCAAATCCGCCGTGAAATTCCGAATGATGGTCGGTGAAGTCAACATCCCGTCGTCATTCCCCGGTCGCTTAGCCATTTTTTTTTTTTTTTTTTCAAACCATCTTATTCTCTACACACGAAAAAGAAAAATACAAATAATAAACCTTGAAAATGTATCGGAGTTACTGGACTACATAACCGAGCTCTCCGGCGGCTGTCATTCAAATTGCGCTGTTGGACTGCTGCTGTGCTGGCAACACGTTCCGCGTGGTCTCTGTGTCCGCCGGTTACTTAAAATGACGTACAGGAAATGCGCATACAATTTCCGGTAAGTAATCCAAATTCAAAATAAAAGTGTTATGGTTTCACAAGGTCAAAAACGCAGGCTACGCAGGTCCTCGCAGGATAAATAATCACCTACATTTCCATTTGTGAATTTAACTAGTTTAAATTGAATAAACAATGAGGTAGATACATTTTAGACACTAATAAATGCGACTTCTGCATTATTTGCAGTAAAGTGTCAAAATACATGTTTTTGCTTTTAAAGGACTGGTTCTTTTCTAAATTAATTAAACTAGATACGGTGCTCATGTATTCTTTGAAAGCTGTAAAAAATGTCGTGTTTCTTCCTGATTTATACAAAAAAGAAAATACCAGCCATACAGGCTATAATGATTAAAAATGAAAAGGGACAATCTTACTGCCATTTTTAGGGTTTGAAAAATTATTTGACTCCAACATTTGTTTTTCATCGCCTGATTTACAGCATTTCAACATTATGATTTCAAATCATTAAAAACTCTTGACACAGAAAAAAAAAAAAAAACAGTATGACAGTATGGTCTCCAAGCAGTTGATTAACATTGTCATCTGTAGGTCATGGATTGTAACTTCATCTCCCGAGTTTATTTCATATGTTCATATCCTAATCTCATTTTCTAAACAGCACTTTAGGTTATTTAAAATGGAGCCCCAACCAAGTAATGAATGATATACATACTCGTACATTTCATTTTTCATACTTTTCAGTTGGGCAGCATCTATAAAAAAATCCTTTATTTATTTATTTATTTATTTATTTATTTATTTATTTATTTATTTATTCATTTATTTTATTTAAATTGATCTCAAGTAATTTTCTAATTTTCTGAGATACTAAATTTAGGGTATTCAGTAGTTGTCAGTTATAATCATCAACTTTAAAATATTTGAAATATATCAGTCTGTGTGTAATGACTGAGTACAAGTTTCACTTTTTGAATGGAATTACTGAAATAAATCAACTTTATTCAAAATGTTATGACCAGCACACTTAAAAAAAAATTGCGTACGGTAATTGTGGTGAGGGGACTGTAATTTTATATAGCTTTTATTTCTCGTGTTGCTAGTTCAGCTATCCGAAAATGAAGGCATGTTAATTTTTTTTTTATGTTAAGTACAGACCAAAGCTATGTGAGCTGTGTATTTTTATAGATTTGTTTGTGTACATTGTGTTTTGCCACCAGTTGATAAGCTCCCTGTTAATTCTAAAGTTGTTGTTTTTTTTTAAGGTACTGAAGGTGGACTTTTTTTTATTATTTTTTAGTTTTTGCCACCAGTGTTACGCTACTGTTCTGTTAATCCTTTAAATTGTGTTAAATAAAGAAGATAAATGAAAAATGTAAGGAGTGATTTGTAAACTCTAAGCCAACTGTTTCTAGGACCATGTTTCCTGCTGCACGATGGGTGGTCAAATGAACTATTTCCCTAGCTTCAGTCGCAGTTTTAAAGTACTTTTCATATGCATAGCATAGAAGCAGCATTTTTAGTGCCTATTTAAAATAATAAATATAGTTAGTTGACGTGGAAAAGACGTCAGATAGACGTTGAAACTAGACGTCTTTTAGACGTCGGATTAAGACGTCTATATCATAGACGTTGAAAGTGGACGTCTTTTAGACGTCGGAAAAAGACGTCTATGATATAGACGTCGAAAGTGGACGCCTTTTAGACGTCGGATTAAGACGTCTATATCATAGACGTCGAAAGTGGACGTCTTTTAGACGTCGGAAAAAAGACGTCTATGATATAGACGTCGAAAGTGGACGTCTTTTAGACGTCGGAAAAAGACGTCTATATCAGCATGTCAGATAGACGTTGCAATTAGACGTCTTTTAGACGTCGGGAAAAGACGTCTTCTGGCGTCACAGTCTGCACCTCGGAGGGACCCAATTTAGACGTGCAGAAACGTCTTTAAAAAGACGTTATTTAGACGTCTCCTTGCTCAGTATTATAAATTATGATTGTAAATTGTGTGGTTATAAAACTTATGATTCACTAAGGCACACCTGCACCTGTCTTGGATGTCTATACACCTCCAAGTCCGACGTTCAAACATTCGACTTTATATCGAGGTACAAGTGACGTCATGGTTAGACGTCCAGAGTGGACCTT
Organism: Nematolebias whitei; assembly: GCF_014905685.2. NCBI lineage: Eukaryota > Metazoa > Chordata > Actinopteri > Cyprinodontiformes > Rivulidae > Nematolebias > Nematolebias whitei. Next base: position 25,044,664 of record NC_056516.1, read on the forward strand.
GTTTGCTCGTCGTGGAGACCTCCAGAATTGGTTTAGACCGACGGACTCAATATAAACGTGATCTGCACATCCATTCGACGTCTAATGTTTAGTGGGAACAAGTTTAATGAACGAGAGCACAGAAGATCCAGTGCCTTAAACGCAAACATTTGTTTTCCATCCCATTTATGGTGCAGCTCAAACACATGTAAACACCTTAATCTCATATGAATCTTCTAAAACTTGACAAGATGCAGTACAGGCATACAGTCAGTATGAAGACAGCAGATTGTTCATGTTTTTCTAATGTTCTGGTCTGCCATGCTTTAAACAGCTGGTCAACATTACCACCTGCTGGTCACAGAGTGGATCATCTCATACTGTTTCACCTCCTGAGTTTATTTCATGTGTTCTGAACAGGCAAAAACAAAACAAAATAAAAGTTTTTAAATGGCTTGCTGCTGATCATTATGAGGCAAAGACAAACCAAGTTAACGTGAGACTGATTTTTACATGCAAGTCACCGTCAGCCTCAAAAATAATGCATTACATTCTCTGTGTAACGAAGTTTATACCAGAAAACAACAAAAACAACAACATAAAGAACTGTCAAACACATCATACGCAACAAGTACATTTAATCAATAAATAAACCAACACTTCAGTTGAAATTAAAATAAATTGTAGGCACATGCAGGTGTGATTGTTTTTTTTTGTTTGTATTTTTAATCTTGCAAACGGCTGGAGAAGACGATTCTTAGCCTCCAAGCTTCAGATATCCAAATCTCAGCTTTTTAAACAGCACTTCAGGTTCTTTTAAATTAAAAATTACTTGCCAAAATGACCGAGGTTAAACAGCATACTTAATGATTTTCACACTAACAACAAAAGAGTGAATAAGTGCACAGAGAACTAAAGCACATACTCAAGGAAGCCCCGACACAGAGCACATTCGATGTGCAGATTGTGATTATCGTGTGCATATAAGGGCCAGTCTCTTCCTTTCAAACGTACTTCATAAAGTTGTGTGAACACAGTGACACATTCCCTGACTGGTGCTTGTAGCATGGGAGAAAAGCATGGCGGCGAGTGTGAACACTTTGTGAGCCACTCTCTTCCTCACACATGCAACATCAATGCAGCATCCAGAGGTCTTTGGATGGAGACGCAAGCAGGCGCTCGTGTTACAAACCGCCAAGAGCCGGGCTCCCGCAAAGTCGCTATAGCAAACATCATCTGCTAATTGTTAAACTGCTTTCAATTCATCTGCATCCTCGTTGTGTTTCAGCCCTCCTTTTCTTTTCATCTCTCGTCACACATGTTTTCTGGTTCGGGATCTCCGCCGCTGCTGATGCTGGCCGACTGGCTGTCCTTTGACAACGAGCTGGCCTCCTTCGATGTCCTCCTTTTGGAGTCACGGGAACTCTGATGGGAACACATTTTCATTTTTAATCATCTGGACCAAAAGTCAGAAGACAAAACTGGACATTAGAGGTCTCAGTCTCAGTAAGCTTTATCATAAGTGGAAGGTTAAAACACAAAATAGTGTTTGTGAGGTTAAGTGGGTGAGTTTAGCAAAAAGTAATTATAAATTTATTTTTTTATGTCTCCTATAAAATGCAATGTAAACAAGTGTTTTGACTTTCCTGTGTTATCCAAGTATTTACAATGTATATGTATTATTATTACTAAATAAACCAGTCTATAGGTCTTTTCAGCTTTTATTTTTTTCTAATTTGTGACACAAATGTTTTGGAAAGGGACAACTATATCAATGGTCATTTTTTAACATAATAGAAAAATAAAACTATTACATTACTGTATTTTTATTCTGTGGTAACATACAGTAAATGTATTACAGGAACACATTTGACAAGCATTAAAAACAAAAGCAGAAATTTCTCTTCATGCAACATGTGAGCGCTGTTCAAATCAACCATTATCATTATAATTATTTAAGAGTTTATATTTAATATAATCAAATGTAAACAAACAACTCTGCCTTCTTAGAATTGATTGATTTTATGGGGTATCTATTGCCTTTCTTCTGTTTTAAATTAGAAACATCTAATGCTTTTGCTCTGGTCTCCCTTCCAACGCAGGTTTCCATCTTCAGTACCTATATCGTATATACCTAATCATATGAACAAAGCACTCAACAACCTAGCTCCATCTTACTATATTTTAAAAATGTTGTTGTTCCACGCTTTCCTAACAGAGAACTTCACTCTCAGACTGCAGGTTTACTCGTGGTTCCTAGAGTTTCTAAAAGTGGAATGGGAGGCAGAGCTTTCTAGGCTCCTCTTTTGTGGAACCAACTTCCAGTTTCTGTCCCTGAGGCTGACACCATGTCTAAGATATTCTTTAAATAAATAAATAAATAAAACTAATCCTACAGTTAGGGTTAGGGTTTATTGGGTTTACTGAGCTATCTCAATGCTGGAGGACGTACTGACCACATTTCCCACTTATTATTTACTCTTTGCTTCATGTTCGTACATAGATTTATTGTTGCCAGTGACCTTTTTACAGTTAGTGCATGCTCAAAGTCAGTATTTTGCAATGCATTGTGGTCCAGATAGTCGCCTACTTCTGGTAGTCTAAACAATGTTCATATGTTACAATATCCGGCAACATTGCAGATTACTATCACAATGCTAACAAAATTAATTTATAAACATGTTTCTACATAAAAGCCAAAGCAAGTGTAAGGGCCCAAAACTATAGAGTAGAACGCCAACTGGAAATAGCGATACTACTATTGAAGCGTGTTGTGCTAGATTTTACACGTGCACACTAAACCCTGACCAAATTATGTGTTTGTCATCTCAACACATAGCCAGCAGATGGTTGTCCATCCTGAGCCTGGTTCTGCTGTGGTTTCCTGTTAAAAGGAGACATTCCTTTCCACTGTCGCCAATATGCAATTAACACAATTTGCTTCCTTCAACAACTAACTTTTACTAAATAGCATTTCATGAAGTACTGTGAATGTACTATAATTTAAATTCATTCACTGTCGTTTGGATTATTTTAATTGGATTTATTATTTGGACTTGTTTTTTATTCTTTGGTACAGAGCCCTGAGATGACTTTTCTTGTGACTTGGTGTTATGTAAACAAGATGAGTTGAATTGAATAGAGACTAGTTGAAGGTTTTAGCTCTCCACTCAACTTTTATCGTCACATTTCTTCTGAAAATGGTCTGCAGAAGAAGCATAAGACTTGTGAGGGGGGTCTCAAGTCAACATGATGAAGGAGCCATCACCTACTTCACTCAGGGTGCGCCTGAGTGCTGAGGGTCTCCTCTGGTGGTTGGAGCCATTGGTGGAGAGGCCCTGCTTCCCACACTGGGTGCCTGTGGTCACCATCCTCTTCTCCCTCAGACTGGCCTCCACAGCTTTACCTTGAAGGGAAAAACATGTCTCAATGAGGGATGATCAGAAGCTGCTGGCTCCCTTATGAAGGTAACTTGGCCTGTAATGAAGAACATTTCATTCCCCTAAGATGGAGAAAAACTTACTGTTTGAAACCGACACAGGGGGCTCTACGTCCGTATTCGTAAGCCATGTCGATTCGGTCTCTCTAGTCCAGCTTTCGTGGTACCTCGGCTCGATGATCGCGTCCGCCCGGCTCCCACCGCAACCCATCGAGAAACGCATCCAGGGTGGCTGAAGCTGCGGCGGGATGCGGGCTTCAAACCCAGCTGGGATCGTCTCAGAAGCGCAGCAGCAGCATCCTTCACGGTGTTTGTGTTCCCATCATCATCATCACCATCGTCATCATCATCATCTGACCAGAAGCGACACACTGGAGAAAGATGTGCGCGCAGGAGGGAGCTCACTCTGGGCGCTGATTGGCTGAGAGGGACGTCAGCTCAAACTGCGGCCAGCATCACCACCACGACCAGCGTCGTCACCATCATGCAATCAGAGTATCCACATCAAGTCTTTTGTCTCTTTTGAGTTGCTGAATTAGATTTTAATGAGGAAACAGGTGCAACACGTGACTCGTTTCGTGAGAGCATCAAAGCAGGAGCTCAGCTGGTCTGAATCATGGAGGTGTGTTGACACAATGCCAAGCTGGAAAGACATCAGCAATTATCTTGGATCATCCCGTGAGAGATGAAATATCCATCCATTATCTTTACCTGCTTCTTCCATTTTGGGTGAGAGATGAAATCTGTCAATCATCTCAGGAGTCCCAGCAAATTCACCCCTTGGTCAGACTGTGCAAAACCAAAAAGAAGAGCAAAAAAAAAAAAAAAAAATCCCAAGAGCTACAACTCAGATTCTACAAGACTCACTTTACTGGGAAAAGTTCAGGAAAAGGCAATTAGAAAACAAAGAACATGATTGTGTGGAAAGGCAGAACGCTTCTTCTTTCTAACGATTGAATACACAAGACTCGTGGAATAAAGTTCTTTGATAAACTCAAATATTGTCCAACATCTCTTCAACATCAGATACGCAGACGTGGTAGCTGCAAGAGAGAAAGGGTCGTTGTGGTACCTGCAGTTGATAATTGAAAGATGTAATAAAAAACCAAAACATTTTGTACTTTTGCATGTTTCCAATTTACTTTGTTTTCCTAGACAATGTACAAAATTAAGTTTTAATGCAACAAACCAATAAAGAAATGACAGAAATATCCAATAGAAATTTCCAAAGCAAATAATCCTAAAATTAAAAATACTTTCTAGTTAAATAAATTGCTTAAAATTGTTTATAAATATATTTATATAAATTAATTTTTACACAAACTGCCTAAGAAGGTTCACAAAATCAAAAAAAAAAAAAGAGAAAATACCAATAATTTTTCACACACAGTATTTATTTTCACATACTTTAAATAGTTATTTTTTATACATACAGTACAATACAGTATTAGCACAGGTTACAATGATGTTGCTTCTCAACGTGCTAAATATCCAGATTATATTTTTTATTCGACTTGTTCTAGTTTTTCACAAGATCACATCATGATAAGGAAAATACATCTACTTGTAAACAGGCATCTCTTACATGGAACTAAAAACACGTTCAAAACATGAACAGAAGCATGTTCACAGATTTTTAAAGCATAAAATAAATACAGTGTTTAATATACAGTTTATTTTCACCATTTCTCTCATATAAGTACCTTTATTGTTAATTTATTTAACATAGAATGGGAGAGGTGACAGTAAAAAGACAGTTTACATGTCCTTTAACGACATGAAGGAATGTCACAATTTCTGGGGCGGAATAAAATGAAAGTCACAAAAATAAAGAAAAACCTTCACGTTTGTTCTGTCAGAACAAAATGGAAAATTTTTTTCTTAAATATTTTGTATGATCTTAAAAAGATCTGACAATTATCACTCTTTTAAAACACAAACCTATTTGGTGTGTGAACTCTAAAATGTACAAGAAAATGTTTAACAGAAAAATTAACGATAAAAACACACACACACAAAACAATAAAACAAGACAGAATTGTAAATAAATTAAAGCTTGTGAATGTGAAGACTTCACATTAGACCACTACAGCATATGATGACGATGATGATCATGATGATAACGATGATGGCAAAATATTTTAGGATTTGAAATCCAGCAAATTTAAGTCGATCTTGTAGTAAACGTACGGGTAGTACTCCTGCTGGCTCAAGTTCAGCCCTGGGATGTCCATGGAGGCCTAGAGGCAGACGACAGGAGTCGTTATTAAATATCAATATGATCACAGTTTTATCAAAAAGTGTAACTAATCACTTTAAAAAACGGTTTCTGCTTAAATAGATAAACAGAAATAAAAAAAAAAACACATGTCGTACTTCAGGATTAATTAAGCTTCAGATCAATTTAATGCGCCAATGCTTTTGTAAAACCAGTTTAAGGATGACATAAGATTTGAATGACAGACTTCTGCCGAACATAAGGAAGTAATTAAACCACTGAATCAGAGAAACAACTAAAATGTGCAGGATGGTGTTCCTCAAGGACCAGGGTTGGGAACCCCTGTTTTAAACAGAGGAATGTTGCTCGGCTTCTGTGTTCAGTTTAAACCTCAGAGATGCTAGAACTGTGATTATCAGTGTCTAAAGTGTGGTCTGAATGTATCATAGAAACAGCTGTGTGTGAATGAGAGTGTGGATGTTGGTGATAATTGTTTTGAGCTCGGTGAAAAGCCCTGGAAGTAGAGTCCAATTAATAGAACCACAGAAGTGTTGATTAAATTAATTATTAGACAACACGGCACAAACCTTACAGAGAGCGACATTTTTCTTTTTGTGCCACACGGACTTCGTGCTATCAAATACAGCAAAGCTGTTGATGAGACTCACGTCAATAATTGCAGCACTGCTGTCCAGATGTTTGTACAGGTCGTACAGCACCTCTCTCAGTTTCTTCATGTTCTTCTTGTTGGGCTGAAGCAACATGGCCTGGATGTTGACCGGCAGCCCGTATCTATTAAAGGAAAAAGGTCCTAAATGAGCCCGTCTGAAGTGAATGCAATAGTTTAGATTTTAAAACGTTAAGTTTTGTAGAAAGATTAGGAGCAATTATTATATTACCTGTTGTAGGTAGCATTTTTGAATGACCTCATTTTGGAGAAATTTAAGTTTAAACTGGGCGGAGGAGGTAACAGCTAATCTGAGCAAAGCCAAACTAAAACGGGTTTGTCGTTCCAAAACAACTCGGATCTCGAACATTTCACAGCAGCTGTTTGCTGCTCGGACTAGCCCACTTTAAACTTCATTTCTCAACAGGAAAGACACTAACTGTTCATAACCTTTCCACAGAAGCTTACCTTTAAAAACACGGCCACATCGTAATGAGATCTCACCTTAACACCGACTCCACAAACACACGCAGAGCTTTTATGTGAATCCACGCGATGAAGGCTTCACTGAAATTCACCTTCAGCCATCGGACCAAAGGACCCTACGATCACAGCAAAACTAGTTTATTTAACTAGGAAAAAACTAAATGTAAAACGTATGCATAAAAATATTTTCATTTTGAAAGGGCAGAGGAAATAGCACACTCAAGTTTATCAGTAACAGCAGCAGAGTTACTGAAATAATAATTAACGCACTGTTTTAAACCAGAAATACAATGAAATAAACTAATATTATTTTGGGGTTAAAGTCTACTAAATTACGTTTACAAGCCAGAGCTCCGTTGATTCAGACTATAGCATTAACACGATCACTGTGTGGTGAGCAGCGCTCTTACAAACTGTTTCTTCTTGTCTGTGGACAAACGATTCATCTCTTCTTTGTCCGCCTTCATCTCTTCCTCGTTGTACTGGAAGTCCCGCACCGAAAACCTGGACCAGAACACATCGCAGTCAGCAACGCAATAACTGCATAGAAGTGTGCATAAAATATATAAATGCATCACAGAGAGAGCCATTTGTCCTAAACCGAGTGGACTGTTGACAGATTTAGGCTCAACGTAAAAAAGAAACCTACTTCAACTCTCATTACTGCTGTTTGTTTGTCTATTGTGGGTGGATTCATGAGGGACAAATCAATATCATTCACTGTACAAACAGAGTCATTGAGAGCAAAGACATTACGTCAAATGCCAAAACCTTCAGCTCAAGTGCAGCAGTGAGCTTTAATTTATTTAAACATGTCTAGTTGATAAATTCAAAGTGTTTACTTGTTTTCTCTGGCCTTGAGTTTGAAGTCATCCACAGCCTTCCTGAAAAGCGTGACACTGAACAGACCGCTGTCGTTGTCTTCGAACAGCAGCCTGCGGAGGATGAGACGTGTTGAGGGGGGAGAGTATGAGCGCTCGATACTCGCTGTGGGGTTGGAAGCATTTCAACAGCTAATAAATAAATGATCATTTTAAACTGTACACCCTGCTCTGCCTTGCTTGATGAAAACGAGCTCATTTAGCGTGAACAGGTCACCACAGCTAATATTTCTGTAAGAAGCTCATTCACCTTCACACAAACTAACAGTGACACGGTGTCAGGTCGCTCAGCTTGTCAAAGGAAATCTTAGATCCGCCGTGTTTGTTTTACCATTCAGTAACGTTAACTGTGTGTGTTCGGGGTGACGCTCAGCTACTACCACAACAAACTTTAGCTCTTTAGCTAACTTTAACTACCGGTACAGTTGTAGCCGTTTTGTGTTCGTTAAAGTCAACTACGTCACCATCTTCAATTGGATGAACTCAAAAAGTTTTTTTTTTTTACCTTTATTTAAACAGGTCGTCTCATCAAGTCACGTGGACTCATTTTCAATAGAGACATATTTTAGACAGAAAACAGAGTACAGAAAACAATATACAACAATAAAAAGCAATTAAAATAAAAAAAAAATAGTGTTATAAAAACACTGTTACTGTTAGCAGCATGGTCCAGTTAGCAAATTGGTCCTGTTAGCAGTGACATCCTGTTAGCAGTGTGGTTTTGTTAGCAGTGACGTTCTCTCAGCAGCACGATCCTGTTAGCAGTGTGGTCCTGTTAGCAGCATGGCCCTGTTAGCAAATTGATTCTGTTAACAGCATGGTCCTGTTAGCAGTGTGGTCCTGTTAGCAGCATGGCCCTGTTAGCAAATTGATTCTGTTAGCAGTG
>NC_056516.1:25053229-25132178 GCF_014905685.2 Nematolebias whitei
GCTAACAGCATGGTCCTGTTAGCAGCATGGTACTGTTAGCAATGTGGTGCTGTTGGCAGTGTGGTCCTGTTAGCAGGGTGGTCTTGTTTGCAGCATGGTCCTGCTAGTAACATGGTCCTGTTAGCAGTGTGGACCTGTTAGCAGCATGATCCTGTTAACAGTGTGATCCTGTTAGCAGTGTGATCCTATTAGAGTGGTTTTGTTAGCAGCATGGTCCTGTTAGCAGCATGGTACTGTTAGCAATGTGGAGCTGTTGGCAGCGTGGTCCTGTTAGCAGAGTGGTCTTGTTTGCAGCATGGTCCTGCTAGTAACATGGTCAGTGTGGTTCTGTCACCAACATGGTCCTGTTAGCAGTGTCATCCTGTTAGCAGCATGGTACTTTTAGCAGTGTGGTTTTGTTAACAGCACGGTCCTGTTAGCAGCATGATCCTGTTAGTAGAGTGATTCTGTTAGCAGTGTGGTCCCGTCAGTAGCATGATCTTGTTAGCAGTGTGATCCTGTTAGCAGCATGACTTTGTTAGCAGTGTGGACCTGCTAGCAGCATGGTACTGTTAACAGTGTGGTCCTGTTAGCAGCATGATCCTAGTAGCAGTGGATTAATCAGATCTATCTCATACTCCACCACTGGTTTATGAGATATTTAACTAACAGACAAACTAATAAGCACAGGCAGTTGCATGATCACCTGTCTTTCATGGTGGCGAGTGTTAAAAAAAAAAGCCAAATATACAGCAGTGCTCCTGACATCTCTAATTTAAATAAAACAATTTATGTTCTTAAGGCACGACTCTCTAAATGACTTAACTGGTCCAGAGGACCAGATTTAACTTTTTTAGATTTTTCTACCTGGATTATTGAGCATGCATCAGGATAAATGACTTAACGTTATGACAGTGTTTAAATTACATCTATTAAAGCGTCTGTAGTTCACTTTAAATAAGTCTGTTAGCAGAAAAAATGACAAAACAAGCAAAATTTTGTGAAGTACCGGTAAATATTTGATATTATTGGAGCATGGAACAACAGTAGTTGATAATAAACTTTTTATTACGGTATTTTTTTCTTTTTTTTACAAAAAATACGTAAAATTTTACAAATAAAAAACAAATGAAAAGATTTACAATCATTTGGAAAAAAAAAATCACCCTGTCCATTCTGCTCAATATTATTTTTCATTTTTATTTTACTGACGAAAAATTAACATCAGGCAGTTGTCTGGGAATACACCAGTATGGCAGCAAACCACCGTTATCCTTGTCTGCTTGAAAACCAACCTCTAAAATCCAGTTGACTAAAGGTCAATTGCTTTCTACAGGTCAGCTTTTCACCGGTGAACGATGAAATATTAAAAGAGTCAAATGCTGAAATAAGCCAACTGAAGGGAACATGAAGGGCGAGGAAATGAAAAGTCAACAAAAATCATGAGTGCTTTATATATTTGTACTTCACCTATGAGAAACTTGTCTATTTTATGGTTATTTTAAGTGGCAAATAATGCGTCTTTTACACACAATAATAAATATTATTGCATTTATTTATTGTATGTCTAATAAATTAATTAATTAATGCGCTAAAGTAAAGGAGACTTACTTAGTGGAGCGTGGCACAACCATTTCTGCGAGTGTTTCGTACGTCTTCTGCCAGTCAGCGTAGTTTGTCCTGGTGAAGGGAGACGAACATTCTTTTACAGAAAACAGCCCATCTTTAAACATTAAATATTTAAACACCAACTAACATCAGCATGTAAAGTTCATAAAATAAAACGACTTATTTTGAACACATCTAAGATCAAAATGATTTTTGTGATAAAGTGTGAATTCCGAAATCCAAACCGCTTCAAAGCCACAGATGACGGGACAAATGATCATTTCTCCTGGCTGTTTATTGAACGCCACAGACTGTGTTGCAGGTTTTCTCACTTTGGGACGACCACCAGCATGGTAATCAGGTACTCCGAGTCCAGAACAAAGTCCTCTTTCTTTACGATGTCAGCTAGACTCCGGGTCAACAAACTTCCTCTAAAAGGAACACAGAGGTGACAAACTTTAATTACAGTTTGACTCTTAATTGTCCACAAAAAATAACTTTACGATTGAAACAGCTCTGCATTACTGATCCTGAGCACCTGCTCTCCAGAAGAAGAGAACTGCAGTTTCCATGTAAACCTCAAGCACATTTGAAGCAAGTTGTTCAAATTGTATTAACATAAAACAAGATTAGTATTAATTAGTTTAGAGTAAACTAGAAATTTCCTGGAGAAACTTTGACGGGGTCTGCCACGCTGCTGCCAATTTAAAATTTTGACAGGACCAGTTATCAGCTCAATATGGCAAAACATCAATAGTCATGTTTTCGTTTAAGCTTTGGTGGCCATCTTGGATTTTTTTATTTGGATTCAGTATGTGATGGGGAACATTTTCAGCTAAAACCTCACCAAATTTCAACACTACGTGGGTGAAAATAGCTGAGGTGAAACTGTTTAAATGTAGCTTTGTTGGCCATATTGGATATTTCATTTGGATTCAGTATGTGGATGGGAAACATTCTCAGCTATCACCACACAAAATTTTATCTCAATATTTTTTTATTTCAGCTCAATAGCTCAAAGAATGATGGAGTTATAGCAATTAGAAGCTGTTGAGTTCCATCAGGCGTTTTGAATTAGAAAAAATGGCTTCTTTGTTAGCAAATTACATCGCCACGGTAACTCGAAACGCCAAAAAAAGTAATTGCACACATCACGGTGCCGAGCTGGTCGTTTTCATATAATAATTGTGGGCAGACACATTGCGGTTTGAGATGCATTAAAGTTGACGGAAGAGTAAGATATAAAGTTAAGAAACCCTTTGTTAGGTGGATAATAATAGGTGCTGCCTTACTAGGCAGTCCCCAATAAACTGGGATGTGTCATAAATATTGGTATGAGCTACATCATTAATTACTTCTAAGGGAAAAATGAACTGAAGTCTGATGGGTGTTTGTTTAATATGTAAAGTAACCAGGAAATTGAAATAGAAAAGAGGTCTCTAAATGGAGATCTTCTTAAAAGAATACACTTTTGACCCACACCATCCTGCCACACTAACGTGTATTAAAAAAAAAATCATTAATGACTAAAACACAATTAAAATGACGTTTTCACATTTACTCACGCGTTCTTCCTCTCCAGATTCTGCAGGTTTCCCTTCAGATTGTTGTAGGCTGAAGCTCTGGCCTTCAGGTCGTTGTCTATCTGAGACACTTGCTACAAATCAAGTTGAAAAACCGTGAGTCCTACAATCGTTTCAAAGACAAACATTTTGACTCCCAGCAGTTAGGTTTCTCACAACGAGTAGCTTTAAAGGATGTGTTGGGGGGGGGGGGGGGGGGGGACTATCTGCTACTAACACACCATAATTTATATCAGCATATGTAAAGTATTTGTACAACTGTCTGAATATTTCAACATTTTTTGTGCTTTCTGTCGTCAGTTAGTTGTGGCGGCCATCTTGAACTGGGTTGACATCAAAAAGTAAGCATGTACATCCAATGATTACTTTCTGAAAGTTTCTCAATGTAATCTCAGTGTATTAATGTATATTTACAATCAGGTTTGTTGAGTAAAGTATGCAAAAAAGTGCTTGTTTACATTAAGAGTGGACCCACATTTCACAGCTGCATACCAATATAAACACAGAAAACTGCTGGAGTAAACTCCTTCAAATTTCACCATTTGATATAGTTTAGAATAACAGTTTTACATTTGATTTAATCATTTGTATGCCATGAGTTTATTTTAAATCTGTTTAGTAGCTCAAGAGATATTTAGGAAACAGGCATGAAAAAAATACTGCTCATTACCAAAAAGGATAAATGGTGTTGAATTAATACAATAGAAATGTCAATAACCAGATTAACGTGAAGATGAAATAATTTATGTCATTACCTTGGAAATGATCTCGGCAATGTTCTTCAGTGACTGTTTGATTGGATATTTAGCCATGTCCCACTGAAATCTGGTGATGTAGGTGACCAGGTCAACTGAAGCGGGAAACCAAATAAAAGACGTTAAATGCTTTCATTTCCGTGGGTTTGGAGTGCTGTGGTACCTCAGTTTAATGGTACTGATGATGGTGTTTACCTCCGTTGGCCAGAAGATTCTCCTGCACTTTGTCCCTGCTGTCCTCTAGAACATCTGCCATGTACTGAGCAACCTTCCTCACCACGCTGAGCATCGCGCAATAAGTGCAGTTAAAAAACAGAAACAGAGTTAGGCTTGACTAAAGCGGAACCTTATTTTATTGTAGAGCAAATGCTCAAACTCATAACAGCAGATCTTGCCTTTCCACAAAAGTGGACAGCTTGGCGAGCTCGTCCGACAGACCCACCAGCACGTCCAACGTTCCAACCTGTCGGAGACAAAACATGAAAACGTCGACGAAACAAACCAAAACAACTCCCGTCCATCCATCCATTTATCTTTATACGCGTCTTTCTTTTCAGGTCACGGGGGTCACTGGTGTCCATATCCAGCGGTGACTGTGCGAGAGGCGGGGGACATGTCTCCAGTCCATCACAGGGACACAGACAAATGAGATAACCATTCACTTTCTCACTCTCACCTCACCTACAGACAATTTAGAGTTACCAATCAGCCTAACATGCATGTTTTTGGTCTGTGGGAGGAAACCGGAGTACCCGGAGAAAACCCACGCATGCACAGAGAGAACATGCAAACTCCACCCAGAAAGACCCCCGGCCAGGATTCGATCCGGCATCCTTCTCGCTGAGAGGCAGCAGCTCTACCAACTGCACCACCCAACCAAACAACTAAATGTATGCACTTGTTAGTGGCTGTCCAGCAGCTGTTAGTGTCACCTTGAGGTCAGGGATGTTGAACTTGGTGTTGGTGGACAAGTTATTGGTGCGGGTGGTGGCCAGCACCATCTTGTCCCAGGTCTGCTGGCACGTCTTCTCCCCCGGAGCAGAGATCAACCAGAACTCTGTCATGGCTGCTGGCTGAATTTACTGAATGTCCACCAAACAGCTGATGCAGGGAAGTCACTGATGGTAGAAAAAAGGAAAGCAACATTTAGAATAGATAAGAAGGTTTTAGCATGAAATTTCAGCACTTTGCTACAGTTCATCTGGTATAATTGAGAATTATGTTATTGTTGTCTTTTAATTGTATTTATTAACTAAACACCATGTTTTTTCAGAGATAATTTGCCGTTTCATTCATTCCTGGTAATGAATACCTCATTTACATCTCTGGCGAATGAAATAAAATTAAACTTGGAGGGTGAACATCTGTATGACCTGCACCTCCTCAGTGAAACGTACAATAATCGTTTACATTGAAATGCTCTCATCTTTGTTTCAAATCTGCAATGACAAAAAGCTATTCAAAAAGCCTCTAGAGTCACCAAATCTCAGCCCAAGATGCAAATATGGGATGATATACATATGCTATGTTTCAAGCACTGCACTTAGTTTATAACACAAAAAGTAGGAAGGGTAATACAAATTACAATTTTGTTGTCTGACTGGGTGTTTCTAAATTTATAGGCTTTAGATTCAGTTTTATTATGAAGCTTCAGCGCATGACTTTTGTTTGAAACTGTAGATTTTTTTATATATATAACTAGATAAACACAAGTGTCCACGTGAAGAAATTGGTTTGTTACGATCTTGGTACCAAGCACTGAATTTATAATTTTCTTACTTTTCTTGACTTGTTAGTAGGAATAATGAGGATCTGCATTGATTATAAAAAGCTCAGAGAACTCCATTTGTCTGCTAGTTGTTTATGTTTTATTTGAGAGACAACTCAAACTTTAAACTTAGGCTCCAACAAATGCTGCTTGATTTTCCTGAAATAACAAACAGACTTTTTCAACAGCACTACAGACCATTAGATCATGTCTGTGATTACCTATATTCCAAATAGCAACTATTTTGATTTATCAGCAAATGTTATTTTTCATCTACCACCAGCAAAACGTAAAAATGGTACTAACAAGTTCATTTTCTGCAGTAACAAACAAGATCTTGGTGGTGAAAAAAGTTAATTTACTGGTTACTTAATTTAAGAATTAAAAGAAAAATGATTAATATTACTGCAACCACTGCAAACCAATACAAATTATGCCTACTTCTTTTTATAGATGAAAACTTTTCACATTGTTTAATATAAATTCAGGACAATAATTATCTCGAAACGTTACATTTTAAAACACTTTTAGCTTCCTATATTTAAAACCAGATATTTTAAATTTTAAATGGTTTAAAATTCTGAATGATAGCTATACTATGAATTCAAATTATGAACGTCTTCCTCCTCCTTTGACCTTGATTTTCCTTAAAATGAATGAACTTCCTCACAGAACTGGACAGTGATACAAGAGACGGACTGGTGACGGATGGTCATATGATCAGCTACAAGCTGTAAAAGGCTATCAAATAAAGATTTTTAACCTAATTAAAAGCGTGAACACCACATGACTCACAACCGTTGCTTTTATTTCTCAGAAAATTATTAATAGTGGAACTGGTGATAAAAATCAATGACGAGCAGCTAAACAAACCAGCCTCGTGAATAGCTAGCTTGTTGCTGACACTCGTCGTTCGTTGCAGCCTTACGACGCTGTCACGACACCGACATCGGAAACATTTTGTCCTTACCGATGTGTATGACAGCTTCAGGCTTTAGTCCACAATGTGTACTTCAGTAAAACACCAACAACTTCCCATATATGAGGCCGAAAATCGAAGGATTTAGACTCGGAGGTCCTCTAACGCAGCATCTCGTTCAATCAGCTGATCGAGCTCTGCGATTGCGCAGAAGCTCAGTGCGCACATCTGCTGTCACGTGATCAGAAAGAGCTAACAACAAACTCGGCTAGCAGAACACCTTGCTACTTTGATCTAAACGGTGATGTTATTTTAAAATAAAATGATAAAACATAGGATTATAGATATTGTAAAAATTATTAAATACATTTTAATCTCAATTTTTTCAAACCCTATAATTTAGTGAAAAGTGTACATACTAGAGAACAGCATGTAGGCTATTAAAACGGTGGCATAATTATATCCTGATGCATGCTCAATAATCCATCCATCCATTATCTTTTACCCGCTTCTTCCATTTTGGGTCACGGGGGTCGCTGGTGCCAATGTCCAGCAATCATTGTGTGAGGGGCGGGGTACACCCTGGACAGGTCTCCAGTCCATCACAGGGACACACTGAGACAAACATTCACTCTCTCACTCACACCTAGGGACAATTTAGCGTTACCAATCAGCCTAACATGCATGTTTTTGGTCTGTGGGAGGAAACCAGAGTACCTGGAGAAAACCCACGCTTGCACGGAGAGAACATGCAAAGGCCCCCGGACCGGGATTTGAACCAGGGACTTGCTCGCTGAGAGGCCTGCACAATAATCCAGGTAGAAAAATCTAATAGAGTTAAGTCAGGTCCTCTGGACGGATTCTTCTTTTTGAAACATTTCGTCTTTTATCCTAAACTTATTCAGTCTGAGGACTGCAATAAACTCCGTTATAATTAACACTTTCTCATAGTGGATCAACCAGTTTGGTGGTGACAGCCAAAACTCGTTCACATGCAAAAGGAGGACCATCAGCCTAACGACCAATCATTAGTGCCCTGAAGGCCACTTGCTATTCACAGAGGGCTGAATGATACTAGCAATAACATTGTAAGAGTGTAACAAGTGGACATGAAGGCCTCCACCCCAATTTAACGATGGACAGTTTCTCTGAACATCTGAAAGAGTGACCGCTGGCCTGGAGATGAGTGTAGACCGCAGAGTCCTGGCCTGATGATGTTGCTCTTCTGTGCTGGGCCATCCTTTTGGCCAGTAGCTGTTTTGTTTCCCCGATGTAAGACTGATCACAGCCCTCCTGACACTGAACAGCATACACAATATTACTCTGTTTGTGCCGGGGGACTGGATCTTTGGGATGAACCAGTCTTTGCCGTAATGTATTTTGGGGTTTAAAAGCCACTGGGACTTTATGTTTAGAAAATAAACGTCTCAGTTTCTCTGATACTCCCTCAACATATGGAATGACCACTGGTCTGGGTCTGGGTTCTTCCTTTTCACCTGTTGGCTGACTGGAGTCCTGTTTGGGTTTCTTCTCTGCTTTTAGGAAGGCCCAGTTAGGATATCCACATTGCTCTAGAGCCTGTTTTGTGTGGGATTTCTCCTTCTGCCTGGCTCCTGAGCTAGTGGGGATGCTGTCTGCTCTGTGATACAGAGTCCTGATGACTCCTAACTTGTGCTCCAAAGGGTGATGGGAGTCAAACTGCAAATACTGGTCTGTGTGGGTGGGTTTGCGGTACACCTCAGTTTGCAAATGTCCTCTATCAGAGACTGAGACCTCACAGTCCAAGAAAGCCAACTTGCCATTTTTTTCATCTTCTCGTGTGAACTTGATGTATTTATCCACAGAGTTGATGTGGTCAGTAAAATGTTGGACTTCCTGAGATTTGATTTTAACCCAGGTGTCGTCAACATACCTGAACCAATGACTTGGTGGTGTCCCTGAAAAGGACGTCAAGGCTCTCTTTTCTACCTCCTCCATGTACAGTTTGGCAACAATAGGAGAAACTGGAGACCCCATAGCACACCCATGTTTCTGCCTATAATATTGCTCCCCATATGTGAAGTAGGTTGACTGCAGGCACAGTTTCAAGAGTTGACACAGTTGTTCTGTGGAAAGCGTGGTCCTGCTGCTCAGAGTGGTGTCTGATTTTAATCTTAAACTGACCACCTCTACTGCATCATCAACAGGAATGCACGTAAAGAGTGATGTGACATCAAAAGAGACCATTGTTTCATCAGTCTCCATGATGACATCCCTCACCTTATCCACAAAGTCCATGGTGTTCTGTATGTGGTGTTCTGAGCTGCCAACTAAAGGGATGAGTACAGACGCCAGATATTTGGAAACTTTGTAAGTGACAGAGTTAATCATGCTAACAATAGGTCTTAAAGGTACACCTTGTTTGTGGATTTTAGGTAAACCATACAGACTAGGTGTGGCCTCCCCTGGGTACAGTCTGTGGTACAGAAAACGGTCAATAGCCTTGTCCTGCTCCAAATTTTTCAGGCAATCTATTAACTTCTTGTAGCCACTTCCTGGATCTCTGTTCAGTGGCTCGTAAGTGGTTAAGTCATTAAGGAGTGTCATAACTTTCTCATGATAGTCTTTCTTGTTCAAAATCACTGTGCACCTTTGTCTGCTGGAAGAATGATGATGTTTTTGTCCTTGCTAAGAGTGGTGAGTGCATCCCGCTCTTCTCCGCTGATGTTGTAAAGTGATGGTTTGGCATTGCTGAGACAGGCTGAAACTTTGTTCCTGAGCTGTTCTGCTTCTAACTGTTAAATTTTATTGTTGCTTATGGCTGATTCTGTGGCTGTGATCATCTCCACCAGAGGAATTCTTCTTGGTGCAACCGCAAATTTCAGTCCCCCGGCAAGGATCTCTGTCTCTGGCTGGGTGAGCTGTCTGTCCTACAAATTCTTCATGCACTTTTCTGTCTCCCTGGCGTGTGACGGTCTACTGGTGTGTTGTCCTCTATTGAATGTGTTCTTATTGGAAGTGGAAGAGGCTTGACGAGTTTTAATGCACCGTATTATATTACATTATAATTGTTTAGTGTGTATCTTAGATCCTTGTATACTGTTTCTTTTTTATACTCTATATTTTTGCTACTTTGGGGTGTAACTGGGACTTTGAGTACATTATTATGTTCCACCTCATGTACCACATGTTTAATTTACTGGTAAAGTTTAAGATTCTTTATTGTCATTCACATCACTTCTTTTGTTGTCGGGTCTTGGACTTGACATGCTGTGCGTGTCATCTGTGAAGTCCATCATTTGCTGAAATGTGGTCTGATCTAGGAGTGTTGACGACAAAACTAACAACACGCCTACATAGTTTTGCTTATGTCACCAAGGCATAGCCATAACAGACAATGCATAAAATACACAATTCACAATGCATAAAACACAACATAATGGATCCAATAAATATAAATAAACTAGTAAATAAATAATGTAAAAAATAAATAAATAAAATAAAAAATGATCTGCTTGGCCCGTTATTTACTTAAAAGAGAGTGCATAATAAAGTGCAAAAGAGAAAATATTTCTAAAATGTTGGATTATTTATGTATTTCCCTTTCAAACAGCTTTTTAACTTTCCTTTGGTTGTAACAGACAGTCAGAACAAATAAATTGTGTATAAAAAGTAATTAAGAGAAATTTTGGGCGAGCCTTCCAGAATTTTCTAGTTTTGTTACATAAAATGATAGAAAATTTTGTAGGGGGAGGACTTCCAGAATTTTCTAGTTTTATGTAACAAAATTAGAAAATTCTGGAAGGCTCGCCTCTCCAAGTGGAAACAGTATAAATATAAATTGTCAAAATAGTGGAATTAACCAACAAGTATGGTTTGAAAGCATAAAGGGAGCTACCAATCCATACCAAATACCTTATTTATTGGATTAATACGGTTTAGATAGCTCACAATACATTGACAATGACAACTTTTTAAAAATTTGTTCTCGTGTTTTCCTAAATCTAGCATTTTCTAGAGCACACGGGTCAAAGTCAAGGCCCATGGGCCAAATCTGGCTCTCGTTAACATTGTATCTGGCCTCCTAAGATATTTTAAATGTAATTTTTTTAAATTGTTTCTGAATTTGTGTAAAAAAACTACTACATACTTCATTTAGTGCATACCTCTCAGGATAGTTTGTAACTGAGTTTGACTCCCGTTAGAGGATATATGTGATCAGTATAAACAGATTTGTTCAACATATAGCGCTCTCCTGTGGTAAGTTCTCACTATAACATTAGTTGCTGCCTTTAGGAGTCAGTAAGATGTAGAAAATCATAAACAGCTTTGTTTTCTCAACGTTCATCTGTTTATAATTCAACAATTATTTTATTACTCTATTATACATAAAAACATTTCACTCCCTGTACTTGATGTGTTTCTTAATAGTTCAAAGAATAAACTGGTTCTGATCCCACGTGGTTTCACCTTGGTCTGTTTCTTTCTCTCATTGTTCAAAAGTTGACTTTAAAGTTTAGATTCAAACTGAAAGAATAAACCCAGAGTCTGACAGATTTTTAAGCTGGACTGTCTGATGTTTCTCTGCTTTTATTTAGTTTAGTTTTTTTGTTTTTTAGCAAAAGACGACATCTTGCTGTTACAAAAGTATGTCATGGAAAATCACCTAAATACTTTCCCATACAAACTGTGTCAGTAAAAGATATTTTAAGAGTTTAAGCTTGCGATATGTTGTCACTGCTTTTTATCGTCCAGACCATATTATTATTTTTAATCCATTGGGAGCATGTGAAATTGGTTATTTATACAGCTGTTTGTATTTCTGGCTGGAAATTACATTTTATTTTAGAGGACAGTAAAATCCTTTGATTAAACTCAGTGGAACTAAAGTAAAAAAACCCAGAGTTTTATTTTTCTCTTTATGAAACCTAATACGAATGTCACAGCACATTTTTTACATGTCCAAGTTGCCCCCAAGGTATTAGAAACCAGTTACAAATATACCAAAATTGCAAAACATTAATCATTAAGAAGAATACTTTCTCTTTTATTTGGATGTTTCTTATGCTCAAGTAATTTTTGTGGCTGAACAGCATGACTCAAAACGTCTACCAGTGTCATCTTGTCGGGTCAGATGGCTGTCTCCAAAATATTTGTGTTGGAGGACCTTCCTTGTTTAGAATCTTAGGACAGAGTGTTTTGTGCATGCACCATATATTGAAATGTCATAAAGCCAAGATAAGAACTTTATGGTTGCTACACAGAGTTTAATAAAACCAAAACAAACAAGGCGTATGATTAAAGCAGCTGCAGGCAGAGCATTTCTGCTTGTTAGTGTGTGTTCCACAGGACGTTAAAAAATAAATCTTAATTTTTTTTTATTCCAGTTAGATTATACCGTACACTAAATGGTTACACAACTTAATATACAACCAGTGGAATGAAATGAAGAAACTTTAAAGGATTATTCATAAAAAAAAGTGCATCCAGCTTTCAAACTTTAATCTTCCACATTCCAGGAGACACAGAGCAGCCAAACTTGAACAACAAAACCAACAACAATAACAACAATGCTGATGTTTGTATTTGTTGTGCCTACACTAACCAAAAGGTATGCACCAGTTGTGACGTGAGATTTTTAAATCCCATAATCAGCTGTTAGCGGCTTTCAGCCTATTTCCCATATTGTACCTTTTGAATGCTAAATATTAATAATAAAAATCTGGGTTCAGTCATATGTATTTATGTTAAGGTAAGTGTAGGTTCTTATTTTCACAGTATGTCAGTTGATGATAACATGCAACTGGAAATGAAGGCCTCTTTTTCAGTCTCCAACCCTCTTGGGAAAATTCCTGAAGGTGTTCAAAGCAGTCTAAGCAAGTTTAAACTAAAGGGTCTGTGCAAATTTGCATAACATTAACAGTTTGTCACAAATGGTACTCTCTGTACTCTTTTTGTTTCATGCAAAATAAAATAGGCTATAAGCAGGTTAAATCAGAAGTTGACTCATAATTAACGGATAAAGTGTTGAAAAAGTGCAAACTATTTATGAAATGTTGTTTGAAAATATTTTAAATAAAAAATGCGTACTGTCTTTATGTAGGCAAGTGCACACACCATTTATTTTTTTTGCTCCTAAAAAGAAATTGTTGAACTAAACAGCTGGGGCTTAGTCAGTCATTGATAATTTTATGTTGTGTGTTTGTAACTGTGTAAAGTGAGTTTTGCAAATATCAAAATCTAATTTATGCAGTGCACTGTGTCTTCTAGTAAAACACAAAACTGCTGCAGTTTTGGGGTTGTCTAACTGAGCGTCCTTCTATGGAAACTTTCTGATTATGTAACTTAAATAAACACTGTACGATATTCGGAAATACATATTTGGTATAATCTCAAAAATGCAAAGCGCTGATTGGTGAAACTGAATAATAGGCCCCGCCCACGTGTCGTTGACTACCTTTTGCACTTCCCCTGCTCTCTCAGTAGTTCTCCACCCACCAGCCGATATAGAGGACGCCACTCAACCGACGCGGGGTTCTCATTTAAACATATGGCAAAAACAGCCCTCTCTCTTTCTTTCGTCGTTGGGCCCACTACTCTTTAAAAATTCCGCCGAAAAAGAGAAGACGATTTTCCAAAACCTGTTGGCCGTTATCTCACGTAAGTACCACGAAATACTTCGGTTGATTCCAAGGATTCATCGAGCGGCGGACGTAACATGGCGGGCTGCTCTTTCTGTCGTCTTGCTCCACATGACAAACCTATTAGCCGAAGTCTGTTTTCGACATGTCATTTATATGAACTGGAAGCTGTTGATTATCTATAAAGCAACGTCAAACTAGTATTCATTCATAAATTATATTTTTGTTCAGCTTTGTTTGTGGGTTTTTACGAAAATATGGTGCTAGCACAAGTCTCGGTTGGAAAAGCAGTCGACTCGGCTCAGTGTTGGCGGCTTCTTTGCCAGCAGGAGGCTTTCTTTTACCACAATGTTTTTGTACCAGTGGCGTACAGCTTAAGTAGAGCTTAGCAATTATGTGTGAAATAATGTAACACTAATGAATTTCTGGGGTTTAGTTGTTCTGCTTTCGTGACGCATTTATATGTAATTTGTCAAGTTGTCGCTCGTTGTTTTTGCTCACAGCGCATGCGCGTGATTTAGTTACAGCGCTAACAGAAAGCCGGCAGTAATATTTTTGGTTGACATTAATTGCTTATTTATTGTGAACATGCACTGATATTACCTTCCATCAGCTTCATTTAGATTTATTTTAATTTGTATATAACAGAAGTACAGTGGACCTAAATAAACCAAAACGTTTTAGTGAATCTTCAGAACATGGAGACTTTGTACATGACATGCATCTTCGTTTTACAACATCTAATATCTATATATATATATATATATATATATATATATATATATATATATATATAAAATTTCCTCCATACTCTTTGTTTTTATCTAATCTATGTTTTTCTCTTTGTCCCAGGGCTCCCCTGTCTCTGCACAGGTGTATGAGCGCTACCCAGGGGGCCTAGGGGCGGCCCTTTACCGGGAGCACTTTGACTTCAACGCTGAGCCACCTTGGGATCCTAGCTGATAGCGGGACAGGTCCATCTCCTGACTTGTCCATGTTAGTGTCTTTTGTCTCCTCTAAACGCAAAGATAAAAATCCCCTTTCACATTAAACTGGGTCTTCATTAGAACTTTTAGGCTTGCTTGTTGTGAGTAACTAACTGCATGTGTGCTTAAAGTAACTTAACAGGGTGAAATTAATTTTTGTGTATCCTTTTTTTTTTTTTTAGTTTGTTGCATACCGGCAGGACCCCATTGGCTCAGTCGTGACCCCTTGACTTGTTTATTCGTTCTTTATGATTATCGGCTTAGTGGAATACGGTTAAGATGAAAGGACTCCCTGACAAACCCAACTACATAATTGAACTCCTGGAGGGAGGAGTTACCCTGGAAGATGTCATTGATGGGCACATTTGTGAACAGGCTCAGGTGCGTTCCGTTTTCAAACTCTCCTAAATTACAGTAAGATTTTTCAAACGATTAAAAGAAATAATTTGCACCTTTCACCTCTTGTTGTGTTTTGCAGGTGGAAAAGTGTGCGTTTGTGGTGGGTGACCTGGGTGCCGTGATGCACCAGCATGTGTGCTGGCAGAGCGTGGTGCCACAGCTGCAGCCCTACTACCCTGTCAGGTGCAACAGCAGCCCTGCAGTCATAGAGGTCCTGGCCTCTTTGGGCTTGGGCTTTGTTTGTGCCAGCAAGGTGAGCTTTCAGTTTCAGCAGAAACCAGTGCATGCTGCTTTTGCTTCATCCTCTTATAAAAGTTCTTGATTTTAGGACACTTATATCACAAGCTCTCAATTGATTTGTCAGCTGATATTATTTTTCAAGCTTTACACTTTTTGATTATTTATTATGGGGATTTTAGATTCAGTTCTGTGAATTTCTCTTAAGTTGCATCTCTGCTTCTCTTCAGGCTGAGTTGACCCTGGCCCTGGAGCATGGTGTGCCACCAGACAACATCATTCTGTCAGGTGTTTTCAAGCAGCTGGCTTTTATCAAGCATGCTGCCAAGAACAACATCCAGCATCTTGTGTGTGAAAATGAGCCAGAGTTGACCAAGATTGCTCGCTTACATCCTGATGCAAAGTAAATTAGAAATTACTCTGTAGTTTATTTTCAGTTTTGCCCATAATCAGTTTTGAGTTGCATTTTAAGTCGAGAATCTTGTAGTTACTCGTTTCTTAGCTGGTGCTTTACTTTATTATTTTTTAGGTTGCTGTTGCAGTTGACCACTGAGGCTCACGCAGCTGAGACCAGCGTGCCCTTTGGCTTTTCTCTGAAGAGCTGCAAACATTTGCTGGATACAGCCAAGGAGCTGGGTGTCCAGGTGGTAGGAGCAACCTTCCACATCCCTAGCTCCTGCCAAGACCTGCAACAGGCCTACACTCGTGCACTGTCAGATGCCCGCTGTGTATTTGATATGGGGGTTAGTTTTGTCTTGAAACTAAGTTTTTTGATTTAAAAAAAATAATGGTGCTGTTAAAGGTTTAACATTTAAATGTTAACTTGAGGATGTAACGACTGACTGTTTGGCATCTCTGTTCAGTTGGATCTGGGATTTAACATGCACATCCTGGACATCGGTGGTGGATTTACTGGCTCAGCGTTTCAGCTCAAACAGGTAAGCAATTACCAAGCTGCAATCAAAACTCAAAAATGATTGACTTGTTCTGTAAAGGCTTAACTCAAAGTATAAAGGCTAATGCACACAAATAATGTTTTACAAAAAGTTTAAATGTTACTAAAATAAGTCATGACTGTATTGTAGTAATCCAAACAGCGGCAGATTATTGAAGACTGAATTTTGTAGGCTGTAAAAAAAAATAATTTGCTGTTTGATCAGTTCTTTCTAGCATCACATTGAAAGTCAGAAACGTTATGTCGAGGAGTTTTCTGAGGCTTTAATCAGAATATATTTGCTCTGTGCAGGTTGAGTCTGCAGTCAGACCACTCCTGGATGCTTACTTCCCCCAGCGGTCGGGTGTGCAAGTGCTGGCCCAGCCGGGTGACTTTTACGTGGCTTCGGCTTTTACGCTGGCTGTCAATGTCATTGGCAAGAAGCTGGTGTCCTGCCACTGGGAAGACTTATCACAAGGTAAGAGACTTCAACTTTTGAGGTGGTAGTTTGCAGTTTGAACAATGTGGTCTATTTTTAACGTCTATACAAAATGTATAACCATAGGTGAGAAGAATGAGGACATGGAGTTCTTGTATTACATGAATGAGGGTGTTTATGGCTCATTCAACCACAAGCTGCTGGGAAACACCATCACTGCCCCATCAGTGCACAAGGTTAGTGGATTTTAACTCAAGAGATTCATTCAACCTTTATTTGTACATGTTAGTTTCACAAGGACTCGTTTTCAAGAGAGACCTGTAATCAACACTATTCTGAAGTGATGCCTGTGAAAGCAGCACTGGTTGAATAAAGGAAGGGGGTCAAGTAGTAATGAGCTTCTGAGGAAACGGACTCTAAATCCGATCAGAGTTTTAGATTGACCCATGAACGTGTTCTCTTCATAAAACTTTTCTTTCATAACTGTTTTCATTTAGTTTGGATTTCTGCTTAAAATGAAACTGTGTTTTGTTGCTTGAATCACAAAAAACATTTGTACAAACAAAACTGTTCCATAAAATATTTTGGATACATTAAGTTTTTTACAGTTGGGGCACATGGCAAGTTATGTAGAACCACTGGGTGTGTCTCTGTCCTCAGACAACCTTCTTTAAGTATTTTTGAATGTACAGAGCCAGTCACTGGGATTGAACGCACTTGCTAAATATAAAAAGTGGTGCGGGTAAACTTCTGACTGGTGGTAACATAGCATTATTTTCCTTTGAGCTAAAGTCCATTTTTAGCATGTGATTTTGTTTTGTGTACTTACAAACTTAAAATAGATTGACACGTACATGACACTTTTGTTATAAAACCTTTGCCTAAACCTTGCTCAGATTTTTTTACGTAGTTTGCCCTTAATGCGTATAGTAGGCAGAACCTGATCTTGTTTACAACCTCAATTAAGTTGATGTCATACACTGTGTAAATCCAGCAGATAACTGAATGATCTACACAATTATCTTCTGTAGGAGTAAACATTACCTCAAAGCAGAGTGTACACACCAACACACTTCCTTGTTTTCTTAAAGTGTTACCCTCTAGTAAACAAATTGCTTTTTGCACACAAGCTGACTAATGAAACACGTTTATTAATGTAAAGTATCTTCAGCTCTGTAGTGCTCCATTGTTTTGGATCCCTCTGCTAAATACCTTTCTGTTTTCACTTTGGATAAAAATTAGGACAGTGCATTAAAAGTCTCATTGGGGGTTGTAAATAAATAATGAGGCCCCTCATGTTATTGTGAAATTCTATTTTCACCACTGCACATCGTTTCCTTCAGCATTCAAATGGCTTGGTGGCACTTTATCAAGAGTCTGACTAACAGGGTAATTAAAAACTCCTACAAACTTGGCTAATGGTTTGTGCCATGTCATCTATTTTGACCTCTGGTGCCAATAAAATAACCGTTTGTGCAGAAGTAAACATGAGGCTGGGATTTCAATAAAAACTTTTATATACCACAGAGGTAAGCTGATAAAGATAATTATTTTGGTGTTGTATCTTATCTTAGAATCTCTGACTTCATATATGGCAATCTTCTATTTTTTGTATGTTTATAGAGTATAGTTTTACAGATGTGCTATTAATGCTTTGGTTTATTTGTGTTTTTGCAGCATGCGCTGTTCGTTGATGAGGCCGTGTATCCCAGCAGCCTGTGGGGCCCGTCACTCGACCAGCTGGACCAGGTGGTGGAGCGCTGCCTGCTGCCAGAGCTCAGTGTGGGAGACTGGCTTCTCTTCTCCAACATGGGGACATGCAGCCTGGAAGAGTTCAGCTGTCTCTCAAGCTCCAGTCAGCTGCCAGTCTACTACACCATCTCCACCTCTGACTGGTGAGTGGGGGCTCAATGGGCCTATTAAGGAAAAGAAAAAAAAAGAAGCTAATTTCAGAGATAAATGGTTGCCATGTTTGCTGTTACTCAGGTATGAGATGCAGGAGGCCGGAGTGGCACTGGACAGTGCCATGAAGAACTTCTCCCTGCTCCAGTACAGCGCATAGCTCTCCTTGGGCCCCCCCGTCCTGTTTCGTATTGCACAGATCTTTCTAACCTCTGCTTTCACTGTGTGAGAAGAGAGGTCGACGTGGTGTTTGGGATATAAGAGGCTAAATGTGGTTAACATTCCAGCCACCTCAGAAAATGCATCATCCTTTTTTCCTTCCAGAGTTGGACATTTCCCCCCCCCTACCTTTTAACAAGATAAACGGAGTTGGTTGTGTGACGCCTCATTCATCTAAAATTCACCTGGAAAATAAATTTGAATTTTTCTCTTCACTGAAAAAGGCCAAGCTCAGATGATATTATGCAACAAAATGGATGACTCTTTGGAGATGGGACCCCCAACGTGTTTGGGATGGTTTATTTCTTTAATCAAATTCAGTTTACAAAATGTGTAATTTAATCAGTAAAATCTAATGGTCTCTATTAATTACTTGTCAGTTGTGTAAACTCCAGTCCTTTTTTTGTTTGTATGTGGTTTTGTTTGTTTGAAAACTTCAATACTTTCTATGCTTTTTGTCTTTCAGACCCCATACTTTGCATAGTTCTAACTTGCTTTATTGCAGTCCACCTTTAATGTATTTGTATTTATTGGATTCAGATAATACTGTGGCATATGTAAAACTCCATCTTTAAATGTGTTTTGCCCAGTTGTTGCTCTGTGGCCCACCTATCAGTGTTTTTTCTAAGATATTTTATTTTTTTCCCTTTAAAACTACAAGATTAGGTGTGCCGTTATTACCATTGGTGACCTCAGTGGTTTCCCTTCTTTCAAAGGCAGAAATACTGTGAGATTAACTCCATGCTAATACAGAGGAGCTGCTTATTGAAACATGTCTTTCCTCTTAACAAAGAGAGGAGCAATCTGGTTTAAAATGTGCAAAATTTATAGATTTGGGAGGAAAATAAGAACAATATTTAACATAGCAGCTCTTAGCTTTCAGGTCTTGTTCAGTAAAGGTCTACACTTGCATTAAATTATCTTTAAAGCAAGCTGAGATTTAAGATTCTTGTCCTGGAGAGCTCAAACAAATTAACAAAAGTACATTTCTATATATTTAAAATAAAAATAAAAAAAACATTGCTAATTGTACACAGGCTTCTCGGAGGAAAACGCTTTCCCCGTGCCTCCAGAGATGCAAGTGGTGTAAAGCACAGCATCTTGTACAGCTTCGTGTTTGATAATGAGTTAACATGACAAAAAGCAGTTTTCAAAGAATCCTGCCCTTGTGTTTTACAAGTGACTAATGTATTAATTACTTGTCTAAGGCACTAATGGACCATAGCCTGTTTTTGACTGTAAATTGTGCTCGTTAAAGTAATGAAAGTGAATAATTTAATACATTTCTGACTGAAATATTTATCGTGTGTGTGTGTTCTTTGGGGTGCTGTGTAGATAAATTCTCCATGTTACAGGTGGTTTTCGCAGTAGGTTAACAGAGTTGTAAACTTATCGGTGTGGATTTAGTTTGGTTAATTTAATTAGAACAATTTTGAAGAGAGATTTTTGGCTGCTCTGGCTCTTTTTTGCAGCCATTTTCTGCTGTCAAAGGAAAATTAATGTTGGTTATTTAAATGAAGTAAAAGTTTTGTATAATCCCTCAATCCAAATTTATATTCACGGACTCGTACAAACAGCATCCATCCAGCAAACATTCACCATTATGATCATCCACACTGTATAGTAAACCGTTTATATTTTCCTCCAGAGTTTTGTAGTTTTTTTCATTTGGGGCCTTTATCATTATTCTGTTAACTCCAACATACACCAGGCATTAACATCAAATTAAAGGCCTAGTATTCCTTGAATGAATGCATATCACCTGCAGGCTTTAAAAAAAACATGTGCTAAGATCACATGTTGAAAATGGACAGTCGTAGCCGTTTAGGTCAAACCTTGGAAATGGGCTCGGACTGTGAAATGAATGACTACATCAAATTGTAGTTCAATATCTGATGAGTTTTAGCCATTTTTATGTTTTGTAAGATCAGTCTGCTGTGGTGGCTGTTGGATAAATAAATATATAATATAATAGATGGTCACGAGGAAGCTTTCACAGATGTACAAAAGTTACACGCTTGGAGCCTCGTCAGTGAGAATCTGCGTCAAACAGTGAGGCAGGAAGTGTTTTATAAAACGGGCGAGGTCAAGACGACCTCTGCTTTCCAGCTTACAGACCAGGAGAAGGCCTTGGAGTTATCAGGTGCTCCTCCGTACGCCTGCAGGCTCCTCTGAGCGGCCAAGTCTCTCTGACCACATAATTTAACATTGGTTCGTGATAAACATCCATAACCTTTACCTAAATTTCCCCGACAGTGGCCATGTTGAATCGATCTGACTAGTAAGTCGATTCAAGATTTACACGCAGTGATTACTATCACTGAAATCTGTCCTGGTGGTTTGTTTGATATCACGCTAATGGACACATTTACACACGTTTGGATTTCTACCCTAACTGGAAAATAAATATATAGACTTGTTGGTTTCTATAGCCTAAACCATTATCAGTGCATGCTTAACACTAACTTAAACTGTTAATACTTTAGCTCTAAACCCTGACCCACAAATGAGGTTCCTTTCCACCATATTCAAACGGCTTTGGTCCCCCTAAGGACTATCAGTCTTGACAAGGTAGGCAGTTGTAACAGGAAATGTCCTAAAAATGTGTCAAAAAATAAGGTATACACACCTGAACAAAAACATCTGCCTTCATCATTCAACAGTGGGCAATGAAAACTGAACACAGAAAAACATTTATCAGTGTTTTACCTGCTGTGAAAGAAATAAAAAAATCAGTTTTTATATAACTAATTTGAGCATAAAACACTTTCCACACATTTGCTTGTTTTTTTAAATTAATGGGTGATTTCAATTGGTTCTAAAGCAGTCAAGGGAATAGAAAACACATTTTCACACGTTTTTACAATGTAGGAGCCTTAATTTTCCTAAACACCAGGCACTTTGGTCAAAGTTGTTCTCATACAGCCTTCAGAAAGAACACCGATGTTCTTATTTTGTTAAGTTTACTCACTTTGTTTTCAAGACTGCTCTGGTGCCATGGCCACATCTGTTTCCCAACGATTTCAGAGCCCACCAGCCATAACTGGAGTGGTTCTGATTTGTTTACTAATAATTTTTATTTTTTATTTTATATAACTTTTATTCATACAGGTAGTCTCGCTGAATCATGAGGACTCGTTTTCAAGCGAGACCTATTTTAGACAGACAACACACACCACAATGAAAAGCAATTAAAATAAAAAGTGTTATAAAAACAATAAAATCATAGTGCCATAATCATCAAAACATACATTTTATTTAAATTCAGTTCTTATAGTATTTTTATTTTCTCTATCAAGGTTTGATGAAGCAAGGTACAAAAATATTCCGATATTGGATTCAAATGTTTATTTTCTTATTCCTCTTTTGCCTTTTATTATTTTTATAATTATGAAAATTTAATTGATAGTCCCATCATGCGTGTGGTTTTCTGTCTGTATTGACCCTATGGTACACTGGCAACCTGTCTGGGGTTTACATCTCTTTCGCTAATAATAGTTGGAAAAGGCTGCAATTAATTAGCATCAATATATTTCAGATGTTATGGAACTATGTGCACATTGAATTCATTTATTTTCTTTGGAGAAACTGGATTTATGATGAATCTAAGTCACCAAAGCACTTTATAAGAAATGACAACATCCCAAGGAAATGTCTGTCTATTGCATCTCATTGTGTTTCATCAAGCGAGTCATGTCTCAAGAGTTCCTTGGAGGTTATAACTGTGTCGACTGTGTTGCAAAAACAGAAAGATAAGTGTGATCACGCTGAGCTCTTGTTTGCTTTAAATTTTGATCAAACTGTATTTGTGGATCATAGAATGACAAATAATAACTCTAACAAAAAAAAGACCAACACTGCAAACATGTATACAAGAAAAAAGTTAATATAAACAAAAGTTATTTATCTCAGGAATTATGGTGTGTTATAATTTGTTCACTATGAAGGAATTAAGACTGGATTGTTCAATGTAACTGGCAGACCACTGATTTGTTTGTATGGCAAGAAGCTCACAGTCATAGATTTGTGTTTACTTGCATCTTACAGATTATCCTGGTTTTCGTTTATCGACCAGAGGCAGGTAAATGTAATAAATTTGGACATACCAACCAAATCGTGTTGATATGCTGCAAACGCCAAAGCAGCTGATGATCCAGGATAGCTTAAAAAAGATTAATATAATTATCATTTGAGAGTTTTGCAGAACCAGCACCACTTGATGTGCATATGGAAATACTAATTTATGGCCTTGTAGTTCTATCCATCCATTATCTTTATCTGCTCCTTCCTTTTTGGTTTGCGGGGTCACTGGTGCCCATATCCAGTGGGCACGGTGTGAGAGGCAGGGTACACCCAGGACAGGTCGCAAGTCGACAAACGACACAATCACTCTCTCACTCGCACCTAGGGACAATTTAGAGTTACCGATCAGCCTAACATGCAGGTTTTTGATCTGTGGGAGGAAACTGGAGTACCCATAGAAAACCCACACATGCACGGAGAGAACATGCAATCTCCACCCAGAAAGGTCCCAGGCCGGAATTTGAACCGGCAACCTTCTCGCTGAGAGGCAACAGCTCTACCAACTTCGCCACAGTGCTGCACTTTGCAGTTCTGCACAACGGCTAATAAAATGATAAAAATAGTGGCATTAATTGGTCAAATAAGAAACTATGGTATGTTTCAACACGCCTACCACGTAGATTGGGTCACTCCATGGTAAGTTTGACCTCTGTTCGTAAAGGTTAACTTATGTAAATAAGATAGGCTACTTGTGCAAGAATTAGCATTTTGAAGAGAGGGCATAAAGTGTTAACGTAAAATATTTACATTACTGTAAATTTCGACCGATAACTCGTTTAATGTGGCTTAAAAATTTATTCGCAGTTGATATGCGTTCATAGCTATTGGATTGTGAAAACAAAAAAAAAATTCAAAAAGTTTTGTGCTATGTGTCATGCTAGCAAAGGGACATCTTACCTGTTAGCACCTTGAAAAAATTATGGGTCTGCTGTTATTGGCTAAAAAAAGTAGCATGATATGACATCACCACAAAAGAACCGCCCATTTAGCTCATTTTCTAGACAGCCTATTGGTTAACCATGGCCATGCACCACGTGACTATCGGTGGGGGCTATGTAGCCACGCCCCCTAACTAGCTATTTCTTGTAGTATGGAAAAAATCCACTCAAGAGTTCAAATATTACATACAATTTTGAAACTACACAATGAAACACATCAGGTGGACAAACTTAAACGATGCTGGTGGTATAAGTGCAAGAATATTAAGTTATATAGTTTTTGAGATGGGAAGCCTCCTATTGGTCAGTTTGTGCAGTATGCAAACGAGGTGGGTACGTCAGTTCCTGAACTTGAGCGCCATTTTTTTTCTCAACTGGGAAAGAAAGGGACAAAAGCTAGACCAAAAAGGCATAACTTACCTTCGGAGTCCGGCTGCTGTCCTCACGGTTCGTATTTACCTTCAGTCTTCAAGCTGCGGTGGGTGTAGCCGCAGGATGGCGCGCCGGTGAGTGTCGGTGCGCAGCGCTCGGAGCACACGCAGTTCGCCGACACGCAGTTGACGCGGGCGGGTGGAAGAGTGGTGGACGCTAGCTCTGCCGGAGGTGGCACAGCGACGACTAATGACTTAATCTGCGCGGAGAAATCAACGAGGTAAACATGTGCGAGGAGGCTGAGGGTATCCTCTGACAGGAAGATGCGCTCTGACCGGCTTAGTGACCCGGCATGTGGCCATCATCGAGTCAATGACGGTCTGATCTGTTAGCATGGAGGGCGATAGAGTAACCATGCGTTTAATAACACGTTTTTTTTGCTTGCGTGAGATCCGTGTGAAACATTTTACTTTGCAGGATTTTATTTTCAGCATTTGTGACAAAGATTTTTTTTTAAAGTGGTTTCAATGAAATCTTTTTAGATTTTTATGGTCCTATAAATGTAGTTAAAACTAAATTTTTATGACCATAATTAACATTTTTAGCCCTCTGAAAGAATTAAATGGTTTTGCTCATTTAACACTATGCTCCATTTATTTTATGCCAAAACTTGTTTAAAGCCACAATTAAAAATTAAATAGTAAAATGAGTCAGAATGAGCACAAGCTTCAGTGCAATTAAAATAAAAATGTTTATTTTTGTCAGTAGTTTTATGTAAATTAGTCCTGAAAAATAAAATGTAATCATCTTAATCTACTTTTAGATCAAAGTTTTCTAACAAACAAAAAAAGAAAAATATTTCCTCAGATATAGTACTTTGTCCTTAAGCTCTTATAATTCCCTTTGACTGTCTTTCTATTTTGGCTTCTTTGGTGCTCGGAAATCCTTTCGTATAAAGCAGATGTGTCCAATCTTGGTCCTGAGGTTCACCATCCTACATGGTTGACTTGTTTCCCTGCTCGATCACACCTGATTTGATGGTTGAATCGCCTCTGAATCAGTGTTGCCAGATCTCACAATAGAAACAAGCAACCGGCTCTATGAAAACAAGCCAAACTGGCAACCCACCACATTGTATAAAACAGAGGGCATTTTTTAACGGTATAAACATATATTATTATAGCATTATACATGAATAACAGCAAAATTATGCTAAACAATTTGAATAACATACTTTTAAGCTTTGATTAAAAAGAAAGAAAAAGCATTTTGTATATGCAATTTTTTTTTTCTACACATATTTTTAAAAACAAAATATCCTAACATCTGGGTGTGAGTGAAGCCCCCTAGTGGTCAGCCACAGTATGAGTGTTTGGGGTGTGCACCCACAGATGTATTTGTATACGCCTGTGTGCACCTGGTCGCCTCGCCAACGTGGGCGGGAGCGATAAACAGGAAACGGGTGTGGAAGGGACAAACTACCTAGTACCACTCGTCTTTTGGTTTATTGTGTGGAGCTGGGAGATAATCAACTAGTTTCACTCGGAAAGAAAGTCAAGCCCAAATAAGCAACTTCATGTTCAAAACAAGCCCAAAAAAACCACAACCTGCGACTCACAAGATTTGCAAGCGACTTTAGAATAAACAAGCCCAAAGTCGCTTATAATAAACGGACTTGGCAACTATACTCTGAATGTTCTGCAGAAGCCTGTTAATCACCCGTTGATTTAAATCAGGTGTGCTGGAGCAGAGACGCCTCTAAAACATGCAGGATGGTGGCCCTGGAGGACCACAGTTGGACACCCCTGGTAGAATGTTTGGCACCATTGTGAAGCTTAAGGATTACCCCTTTATAAATGTAGGGCTGGAATTCCCCATGACATCATTCCAGACCAATTAAAGTTGAGTTTCAAACTGGCACTATCCGCCACAAAAACTCATTTGTTGCCAGGCCAAATTTCAATAAACTACATTTTCTAATCTTTTGAGATGGAGAATTTTACAATTATATTAACTCATAAAAAATAAAAATTCCAAACAAAATTTTTGATGAATGACATGTGCTCTTTTTTTTTTTTTTTTTTTTTCTCCAAGGATTTGTGGGAATCATGTATCAGCTTCCAGTTGGAAATGTTGAAAAGATTCGAAAAGCTCGTAAAGCCGTGAAAAACATCTTAAGTGAAATTGGCCTAGAAGACTGTCAGAATCTGCTGAAGGTATGCGTTTATTCTGGAACATGGTCGCAACTCATGTAATTTGGTCAGTTTGTCTTCTTTGTGTTTGGTGGTTTCTGCTGAAATTGCTCGCTGCTGTTAAGTGGGCAATAATGTTTGTTTGTCAAAAACTTTGAACTTCTGGACAAATTTTTAATGAAACTTGCAGAAAATAAGCACAGACTGCACATCTGCAACTGATTACCTTTTGGTGTCAACATGATCCAAGATGGCTGCCATGACCAATTGACCTTTAAAAATACATTTAATGTCTGTAACACAATAGATTTTATAAATATTGACCAAAACTTGGCGTGGAAGTAGTTGAGACTAATCCCACACATATTCTGAGCGCCAACAGATTGCTTAAGATATTGTTTTAAATTTTATTATTAATTATTTGCTGTCAATCCTGTCTGTTACCAAAAATTTTCATTAACCATTCATGGATTAAAGTTCTCCGTTGCTGCAACGATGTCCGTCATCTGTGAAATTGGGTTAAAAAAAAAAGTGTGTTTTGTTAAAACCATCCAGTCTAATAATGATACTGATGCTGCTTTTAACTAATGAAAAGAACTAGAGTCACTAGCTATGTTTATATGTGAAATTTTTTTTGACCGGATTAAAATGTTTTCAGATTAAATAATGCAAATGTAGCGTTTACATGGGCACAATCTGTTCATGACGAGCATTTACATGCAGCCGGCTTTGTTCTGAACAGAAGTGCAGACATGCACAGAGTGGTAAACTCTCCTTTAAAAAAACACACACAGAAGAAGAAGTACTTCCGGGATGAACGTAAACGAAGCTGAGCACCCAAAACCCGCGACAGTTTTTAATGACGGTGGAGACGTTACTGCGCTCCCTGATTGAGCTACAGGTAATACAGATCATTTTGAGCTCTTTCAAAGTTTCTAGTAGAAATGTTGTGTCACTCACCGACCAGTTTTGCTTCCCCGACATGCTAATATTATTAGCATTAGCCAGGCGGAAATGACGAAGTCGCACATGCGCAGTCAGGTCAGTTTTTCACCATCAGATAAAAACGAACAGGTCAGGTGTTTACATGCGCACCGTTTGGGTTATGAATTGGCGTAAACCACCCGTTTCGTTCTGATCACAAATTATTTCTGATCACGCTGAATAAACAAAAAAATAACCCGAATGGGGTGTTTACATGGCGCATTTTTATTCCGATCGGCCGTTTGAGCCGATTACTTATGTCCATGTAAACATAGCTACAGTTTGACCCAAACAGAACAGGGCGGGTCGCGCTGTTTGGTTCACTGAGCCCGGGTGTGAGCAGCAGAGAGAAACTGCAGGTAAAAGCTCACCTGCTGCAAGCCAAGGAGGACACCCCGCTACCTAGGGCTGGGTGATAATTTCATACGCAATATAAAATGAGACTAGATCGATATAAAACAATATAGTCTCATACCTACCTAGTTATAATTATACTTCAAACGCCAGTTTTTCTCCCAGTTTGCACCTTCACACTGCCCCTCCTCCTCTCCCTCACTGAATACAAACCCAGCCACCCCCCCCCCCACCCCACCCCCCCGCTGTGTAAGGGGGCGTTTGCACAGTACATATTTTAAGTGAAACCACACTTTCTTTCTGTGGTTCTGCTGTTCATTTACATGACACTAGTAGTCCCCCTTTTTGAATTTGGAGGTTTCTCAACCCACCTCAGAGTGGAGGTTTTCGGGAGGCCTCCCGCTGATAATGTAAACATCTCCTGCTGAGGTTTTGTGTTAAACCACATGCACGGACCGACGGCATATTTCTACCAACAACTGTTCTTTCGGAGCTAGTTTGGCTTTAGATTGTCAGATGAGGGGCAGAAAAATGATTTCTGTAGACAATGCTGAAAATAGTCCCGATGAAAGGTTGGAACTACGAATCTTTTTCACCATTTAAACAGCGGAGTGGAACCGTGAAGCTGCAGCTCCGAGTGTTTTTTCAGCCTGCTTCCTTGAAACTAGGGATGGGCGATAGATTGATATTTTAAAAATATCGAAATGATTTGAAACGCAATGTAAAATGAGACTATCGATTTTGGAGCACTTCATGCTTCCATCTGCTGAAAAGCTTTATGGAGATGAAGATTTCATTTTTCAGCACGACCTGGCACCTGCTCACAGTGCCAAAACCACTGGTAAACGGTTTACTGACCATGGTATTACTGTGCTCAATTGGCCTGCCAACTCTCCTGACCTGAACCCCATAGAGAACCTGTGGGATATTGTTAAGAGAAAGTTGAGAGGCGCAAGACCCAACACTCTGGATGAGCTTAAGGCTGCTATCGAAGCATCCTGGGCCTCCATAACACCTCAGCAGTGCCACAGGCTGATTGCCTCCATGCCACGCCGCATTGAAGCAGTTATTCATGCAAAAGGATTCCCGACCAAGTATTGAGTGCATAACTGAACATGATTATTTGAAGGTTGGCATTTTTTGTATTAAAAACACTTGTCTTTCATTGTTGGGATGAAATATGCTAATTTTTTTGGGACAGGCATTTTGGGTTTTCATGAGCTGTATGCCATAATCATCAGTATTAAAACAATTAAAGACCTGAAATATTTCAGTTGGTGTGCAATGAATCTGAAATATATGAAAGTTTCATTTTTATCATTACATTATGGAAAATAATGACCTTTATCACAATATGCTAATTTTTTTAGAAGGACCTGTAGTCTTATACTCTGCATAAAGTTAAATCAACCAGTTTTTTTCCCCAGTCTGTAGTCTTTCACACCACCCCTCCTCCCCTCTCCCTCATATGCAGATAGGTCTTTGTTGACTGACAGTGGGAGAACCACTTTAAATTACTGATAAGGAGTGAAAAATGATGGTGGCTGCTTCAACAAAGCTGCAAGGCTCCGTCTTGTGTCTGGAGAAGAAAAAACTAGCTATGCTTACATGCGCAGAATTCTTTGACCTGATTGAAATGTGTTCTGTTTGAATAATTCAAATGTGTTGTTTACATGGGCACAATCTGTTCATGACGAGCGTTTACATGCAGCGGGCTTTGTTCTGAACAGCAGTACTGACATGCGCAGAGTGGTAAACTCTCCTTAAAAAAACCACCGAAGAAGAAGTTCTACTTCCGGGTGAACATAAACAAACCTGAGCACCCAAAATGGACCCGCGACAGGTTTTAATGATGGTGGAGACGTTATTGCACTCCCTGACTGAGCTACAGGTAATAGAAATCATTTTGAGCTCTTTAAAAGTTTCTAGTAGAAATGTTGTGTTGCTCACCGACCAGTTGTACTTCCCTGACATGCTAATATTATTAGCGTTAGCCAGGCGGAAATGGCAAAGTCGCACATGCGCAGTCAGGTCAGCTTTTCACCATCAGATAAAAATGAACAGATCAAGCGTTTACATGCGCACCGATCGGGTTACGGATCGGCGTAAACCACCCGTTTCGTTCTGATCACAAATTATAACGGATCGCGCCGAATACACAAAAAATAACCCGAACTGAGTGTTTACATGACACACTTTTTATTCCGACCGGCCATTTGATCCGGTTACTTATGTCCATGTAAACATACCCATATAGTCTTATACTCTGTATAAAGTTAAATCAGCCATTATTTTTCCCCAGTCTGTAGTCTTTCACACCACCCCTCCTCCCCTCTCCCTCATATGCAGATAGGTCTTTGTTGACTGACAGTGGGAGAACCACTTTAAATTACTGATAAGGAGTGAAAAATGATGGTGGCTGCTTCAACAAAGCTGCAAGGCTCCGTCTTGTGTCTGGAGAAGAAAAAACTGACATGCATCTCAAACTTTGTTTACAGAGTGGTGCATTCAAGAGCATAGGAACTTTTAAATTCAGAAAGAAACGAGCCGTAATCAAACGGAACCGAGCTCAGTGAACAAGCCAACTACTCAACAATGTGGGCTTTCTAACAGCATTGTTAATAAAAGTTGAATGTAAATACTTCATTAGAATCAGACTTTTTAAAGAGCAAGTCACCCTTTCATTATGTTTGCTCTGTATGTGTTGTGTTTAAATTTTAAGCGCACAAGATGTTTTTGGTTTTGTTATGCAGGGGAAAAAAAAAACATTTTATTTTTGAGACATTTATTTTGTAGAGTTACAGCTGTTTATTAATAAAGGTGCCTGTGTGACAATTGGGACAAAGCTTTGACTCAGAAATATATTTTTGTTACTACTTTATGGAAATAAAAAACTATTGAGATATATATTGTATATCGCCATTTATCTTAAGTATCGAGATACTCATTTTGGTCCATATCGCCAAGTTCTACTTGAAACAAACCACGGGTCAGAGCTCATTTAGCCATACTGAGCCTCATCAGAGAAACAAAGAGAGGTGGCGACATTAATAAATCAGCAGTTTATCATATCACTAAAGACACGGTCCTTAGCTGCTAACAAGACGGCTAACGCGATAAAGCCGTGTTCTTGTTCCGTGTTTACTTGTGCTAAACTTCCCGGCCTCCTGGAGAAGCAGGAAGCGGGGCGAGCGTGCATGGGTGAGGGGCTGGTTTTGTTTGTATTCGGTGAGGGAGATGGAGGGGCCGCGTGCAGCAGTTGGTGCAGACGGGGAGAAAAAAAACTACCGGTTCACAGATTTTCAAGTCTAATTATAATTGATATAGACGATATAGTCCCATCTTATATCGCATGTGAAATTATCTCAATATTTTTCAAATATCGAGATATCGCTCAGCCCTACTCTGATGTAGACGATTAATAATTTATGACATGTCATCACCTTCATGAAGGGGCAGGCGGTTCTGTTAGGGTAGCAGTAGTGCTGGGCGATATGGACCAAAATTAATATCGTTATTTTTAAGATGAATGGCGATATATGATAAATATTAAAAAAAAATTCTTAGGGGTGGGCAATATGGCTCAAATATAATGTCATATTTTAGAGCATTCTGACAATAACGATAAATTTTGTGATGTAACAAAAAAACAGAACTCATGCTTATTCATTTGACAAAATTAACTTAACATGTTCCTTTGCAGTATTGTAAAAAAACAAGGGTTAGTGTTACTGAAATTACTTTATTTAGTAAAAGTATTCAGTCTCAAAGTATAAAAATAAAAATGATCCTTCTGTTACTACATTCTACATTTTTTTGTTGATTTGCTTTGTTTTTGTTTTTTGTTTTTTTGAAAGTCCAGAGGACCAGATTGAACTTTTTTGGATTTTTCTACCTGGATTATTGAGCATGCATCAGGATATCCTTCTGTTATTTAGATTATAAAGTCTGCACAAAATATAGATCAACAAAATCCACCACAAAAACTACAGTGCAGGTCAAGTTTCCCAAAATAACTAAATAAAATGGAGCGTAAGATCTGTTGAGCATAAATGTAACACACAACAAAATATATGTTTTTC
Organism: Nematolebias whitei; assembly: GCF_014905685.2. NCBI lineage: Eukaryota > Metazoa > Chordata > Actinopteri > Cyprinodontiformes > Rivulidae > Nematolebias > Nematolebias whitei. The sequence goes on from NC_056516.1 coordinate 25,084,583, forward strand.
CTTTAAATGAGCTATAACTTCCAGAACTTGTGGCAAGGTGATCAGCTGACCCTGAAGCTTGTTGGCGTCTCAGCTTCCTCTGTTCCTGCAGGAATTATTCCATGTTTCTGACTGCTCTGTCTTTGATCACCTGACTCTTTTCTTGGTCCATGGACTGTGAAACTCAAGAGCTTAGCTGCACGTATTTGTACCAGCAGTTGGGGGGGGGGGGGGGGGGAGAGAGAGAGAGACAGCAGAGCTGTGCACTGTTTGTACCTGCAGTTTAGAGCTGGGTGGAGAGAGACACAGCTGAGTCGCATGTTGTTTGATTTTAGCTTGCTAGTATTGCGTGCAGCTAATTAGCGTTACGCCGGTACTGACAGGAGGGTGGGGGGTGCAGTTCGGTAGTTTGGCGAGCTCGGTTCTGTTAACGGGGTGGGAAGCGCCGACGTATTTACGGTGCCTTGCGAAAGTATTCATCCCCCTTGAACTTTTCAACCTTTTGCCACATTTCAGGCTTCAAACATAAAGATATAAAATTTAAATTTTTTGTGAAGAATCAAAAACAAGTGGGACACAATCGTGAAGTGGAATGAAATTTATTGGATATGTCAAACTTTTTTAACAAATAAAAAACTGAAAAGTGGGCGTGCAATATTATTCAGCCCCCTTGCGTTAATACTTTGTAGCGCCGCCTTTTTGCTGCAGTTCCAGCTGCAAGTCTCTTGGGGTTTGTCTCTATCAGTTTTGCACATGGAGACACTGAAATTCTTGCCCATTCTTTCTTGCAAAACAGCTGGAGCTCAGTGAGGTTGGATGGAGAGCGTTTGTGAACAGCAGTCATCAGCTCTTTCCACAGATTCTCGATTGGATTCAGGTCTGGACTTTGACTTGGCCATTCCAACACCTGGATACGTTTATTTGTGAACCATTCCATTGTAGATTTGGCTTTATGTTTTGGGTCATTATCTTTTTGGAAGATAAATCTTCGTCCCAGTCTCAGGTCTCTTGCAGACTCGAACAGGTTTTCTTCCAGAATGGTCCTGTATTTGGCCCCATCCATCTTCTCATCAATTCTGACCATCTTCCCTGTCCCTGCTGATGAAAAGCAGGCCCAAACCATGATGCTGCCACCACCATGTTTGACAGTGGGGATGGTGTGTTCAGGGTGATGAGCTGTGTTGCTTTTACGTCAAACATATCGTTTTGCATTGTGGCCAAACAGTTCGATTTTGGTTTCTTGTGACCAGAGCACCTTCTTCCACATGTTTCAGGTGCTTGTGGCAAACTTTAAACAACACTTTTTATGGATATCTTTGAGAAATGGCTTTCTTCCTGCCACTCTTCCATAAAGGCCAGATTTGTGCAGTGTACGACTGATTGTTGTCCTATGGACAGACTCTCCCACCTCACCTGTAGATCTCTGCAGTTCATCCAGAGTGATCATGGGCCTCTTGGCTGCATCACTCATCAGTCTTCTCCTTGTTCGAGATGAAAGTTTAGAGGGACGGCCGGGTCTTAATAGATTTGCAGTGGTCTGATACTCCTTCCATTTCAATATGATTGCTTGTACAGTGCTCCTTGGGATGTTTAAAGCTTGGAAAATCTTTTTGTATCCAAATCCGGCTTTAAACTTCTCCACAACAGTATCTCGGATCTGCCTGGTGTTTTCCTTGGTCTTCATGATGCTCTCTGCGCTTTGAACAGAACCCTGAGACTATCACAGAGCAGGTGCATTTATACAGAGACTTGATTACACACAGGTGGATTTTATTTATCATCAAGTTTGACACATCCAGTAAATTTCATTCCACTTCATGATTGTGTCCCACTTGTTGTTGATTCTTCACAAAAAATTAAAATTTTATATCTTTATGTTTGAAGCCTGAAATGTGGCAAAAGGTTGAAAAGTACAGGGGGGCCGAATATTTTCACACGGCACTGTACTTGTCTTGCCAAGATGGCCGCGCTCAGAGCAGTGGCAGCTTCACGGGCTTGCGGTACCATCCCAGTTTTTAGAAGTTTTGATATTGACTCTGTGCCTGACTCCGCGCGATTTATGCGTGTGAACTATAGCCAAACTGAACTGATGAGAATAGGAGCAGATTTGCCTCGAAATATAGCAGAAATCGGCAACAAACTCAAAACTACGCTCGGCAGAATGCAGATCTTAAAGTCATCTACCTGGAAGCTGCAGCAGAGGCGTTCCAGCGGGCAGAAGAGGAAGCGCTGCTCCCGATTTAAGAGGAGAGGATGCTGGGTGGGGGTTATGGTGAGGCTACGAGCTAACGCTAAAGCCGGTAAACTCCCCATGCCGTCTCTCTTTCTGTCAAATGTCCGCTCGTTGGACAACAAGGTGGATTTACTTCGTCTGAGAGCGGGCGCCTCAGAAGAGATGAAGAAGTGTGCGGTGCTTTGCCTCACAGAAACGTGGATTACAAGCGAAACGCCGGATACGATCTTCCAGCTGGATGACAGACTTTTTTTTCGAGCGGACCGCTGCAGCGAGCTAACGGGGAAATCACGGGGAGGCGGAGTATGCATTTACATGAGTAAAAGTTGGTGCACGAACTGTACTGTTGTAAATAGCTCATGCTCGAAGGCTTTGGAGCAAATAACAGTGAAATGTCGGCCACATTATCTACCCCGCGAGTTCACAGTGACTTTTATCACTGTCGTTTACATTCCTCCGGACGCTAATGCTAATGAATCACTGCAGGAGCTACATGATATCATCAGCTCGCTGCAGAGCAAACACCCCGAAGCTCTTTACGTTGTAGCTGGAGACTTTAATCACATGAATCTAAAGGACTGTCTCCCAAGCTTTTATCAACATGTGACAATTCCAACACGTGGGGACCACACGCTGGACCGTGTTTACACGAGCGTAAAAGATGCATACAAAGCCGAACCCCGCCCCCACCTAGGACTGTCAGACCACATCTCAATCTTCCTGGCTCCTGCTTACATGCCCCCGCTGAGATGCTCCAGACCGGTACAAAAGAGTTAAATGCTGGAGCCAGGACAGTGGCCCCATACTGAGAGATTGTTTTGATCGAACAGACTGGCAGGTTTTCAGAGAAGCTGCTGAAAATGGAGGATCGCTTGATCTAGACCAATACACATCCTCAGTTCTGGGTTACATTAGTACATGTACTGACACCGTCTCCACTATCAGAAATGTTAAAAGCTACCCAAACAGAAAACCTTGGCTGAATGCAGAGGTGCGTACCCTGCTGGAAGCCAGGAACACCGCCTTCAGGTCTGGAAACTCAGAGGAGCTGAGTAGGACAAGAAAAGAGCTGGTTGCTGGTATTAAGAGGGCCAAGGCCACATATGCACAGAGGATCGAGGGTCAATTCATCTCACAAGAACCTCGGAGCATGTGGAGGGGCATTAAGTGCATAACAGATTATAAAGGAAGGAGCGAACAATGCCCCAAAGACCCATCTCTGCCTGATGCCCTCAACAGGTTCTATGCACGCTTTGAAGACCCGAACAGACCACCCAGCACCAGACTCACCTCGCCACCGGATGAAGAGCATCTCAGCGTGACCTCAGCCGAAGTAAGGAGTACCTTCAGGAGGATTAATCCGCACAAAGCAACTGGCCCAGACAACATCCCCGGAAAAGTGTTGAAGGAATGTGCTGATCAGCTCTGCGAGGTGCTGGCAGACATCTTTAACACCTCACTTACCATGGAGACAGTTCCCACCTGCCTGAAGACTGCCACCATCATCCCAGTCCCAAAAAGCTCTCCAGTGACTGGTCTGAATGACTTATCGGCCAGTGGCCCTCACCCTGATAGTTGCTAAATGCTTCGAAAAACTGGTCATGACTCACATCAAAACCACCATCAACATCAACGAGGACCCTCATCAGTATGCATACCGTGAGAACCGATCAACAGAGGATGCCACCTCCTCTGTGGTCCACACTGCGCTCAACCACCTGGAGCAGAAAAACTCTTGCGTCCGTATGCTCTTTGTGGACTTCACATCGGGCTTCAACACCATGATCCCCCAAACCCTGATGGACAAACTATCCACACTAGGACTAAGCCCCTCCATTTGCAACTGGGTACCAGACTTCTTAACAAACAGACCACAGTTAGTGAAGATCCACAACCTCTCCTCTTCTACCATAACCCTCATCACTGGCTCTCCTCAGGGATGTGTGTTGAGCCCCCTCCTGTTTACTCTGCTCACGTATGATTGTGCAGCTACCCATCCAGGCTGTCACTTTGTAAAGTTTGCAGATGATACAGCGGTGGTGGGATGCATCACAAACAATGATGAGTCCAGCTACAGGCAAGAGGTGGAACACCTGGAGAGCTGGTGCAAAGAGAATAACCTTCACATCAATGTGAAGAAGACAAAGGAGATGATTGTGGACTTCAGAAGGAACAAAAACATCTACACCCCCCTGAACATAAGAGGATATGCGGTGGAAGTGGTCTCCAGCTACAAGTACTTGGGTGTACACATGAATGACAACCTCAGCTGGAGCAACAACACTACCAGCCTGATCAAGAAAGCTCATCAGAGACTCTATTTCCTCAGACGGCTGAGGTGAGCTAGTCTGGGAAGCTCAGTCCTCACCTCCTTCTACAGGTGTGCAGTGGAGAGCATCCTGTGCTCCAGCATCAACGTGTGGCATGGAGGCTGCACAGCTGCAGAAAGAAAAGCTTTGCAGAGAGTGGTGAAGGCTGCACAGAAGACTGTCGGTGTCAGCCTCCCCACCATCACAGACATCTACACCTCTAGATGCAGGAAGAGGGCCACCTGCATCATGAAGGGCCTCACTCACCCAGCACACACACTTTTTGCCCCACTCCCCTCAGGAAGGAGGTTGAGGAGCATTAAGTGTAGAACCACTAGACTGAGGAACAGCTTCTACCCTGAGGCTGTTAGACTCACGAATCTCTAACTAGAATAATCACTGTGAAAAACCACATCATGTCGCTGCTGATCTGTTTCAATGTTGATGTGTTCATGCGTGCACATCCGCTCACACAGACTCATGTTCATGTTTGTGCTGATGTTCAATGTTTTTATATTATGAGTGCTTAGTGTATATTTAGTTTATGTTTTTCTTAGTTCATATCTTAGATGTTATTACTGTTTTTCTTATACATTTTATTGTTGGATGTAACTGGGACCCTGTGTACATAATTTCGCTCCACCACATGTACCACATGAGGTGCGAATGACAATTAAGAATCTCTGTCTCTGACTCTGACTTGATGAAATTAGCATATCATGATATCATTTTCCCGGGCAAGCTTCTTCTTTTTTTTACCGGTATTATCGTGAATGACATGATATGGATCGTGAAAAACTGACCTGACTGCGCATTTGCGACTTTATTTTCGCCTGGCTAATGCTAATAATATTAGCATGTCAGGGAAGCAAAAGTAGTTGGTAAGCGACACAACCTTTCTATTAGAAACTTTGAAAGAGCTCAAAATGATCTGTATTACCTGTAGCTCAGTCAGGGAGTGCAGTAACGTCTCCACCGTCTTTAAAACCTGTCGCGGGTCCATTTTGGGTGCTCAGGTTTGTTTACGTTCATCCTAGAAGTAAAACGGAAGTAGAACTTCTTCTGTGTTTTTTTTTTTTTTTTTTAAGGAGTGTTTACCACTCTGTGCATGTCTGTACTTCTGTTCAGAACAAAGCTCGCTGCATGTAAACGCTTGTCATGAACAGATTGTGCCCATGTAAACAATACATTTGAATTATTTAATCTGAAAATATTTCAATCCGATCAAAGAGTTTTGCACCGTAAACATAGCTAGTGAGGGAGAAAGAGGGGGCCTGAGTGGGAGAAAGAGACGGCATGAGGATTTCAAGTATAAAACTATATTGTTTTATATCGAGATGGTCTCAACTTATATTGCAAACAAAATGTATACCGATATTTTTAAAATATCAAAATATCGCCCAGCTCTACCTTTTTAAATTTGTTTTATTGCATTGAATCATAAATGCAATAAACATAACCCAAAACCAGAAATGCCCCGCCACCAATTTTATTTATTTTATTTTATTTTTATGAACTGGTGGGCCAGACAGAAGTGGCCCACGGGCCACCAGTTGAACAGCCCTGGTCTACATATTAAACATATGTGTCTGCATGTGACCCCTCCTCCCACACCGCTCCCTCATCTCCTGAGACTTTTCTATCTAAAATCTAACTTTGTATGAAATGTTAACGTGTTCGTAGCGTCATTATCGTACAGACGTGTGTAACCTGAGCTGAGACCAAACTCCAGGTCCGAGCGAGAGACAGACAGAGATGTGCACCGTCATGGGAGCACAGCCTGTTGAGTTTCTCTCACTGTGAGAAAGGCAGGCAGTTTCTGCTGCTTTAGTTTTTTCCAAATTAATATTAACGCTAAAAGATGAATATTTATGCACCAGATTATAGCAGAGATGCGTGTCTCTGTTTAACTTACATTTTTCCCCAAAACTTACAAATTTCTCTCTGTGAGTCAGTTTCAGGCGTTTTAGTTTTGTCATAAATGTCTAAATAAATTCAATTTTACATGGTGCTTTAACAACAATAAGGTGTTGTGTCTGTTTGGATGAGCTAAACATGATTATATTTAGAAACATACTGAGAAGTAAATTATACTGTGATAAATGCAAACTAATAAGTGATCAAATGTGAAAATAAATACCGGTAGTATTAAATTAGTACATGAGCTGAAATCCTGTAAATATAATCCCTTTTTAAATGAAATAATCATTTTAGGTGAGAAAGCTATCAGTCTGGTAAATTAAAAAACAAGTTAATTTAAACTTTGCAAAGGACTTCCTGTACTATGTATATTTTTTAAATATATCTGACAACCTGTCAACTGAAAACACTGAAATGACATAAAAGTGAACTAGAGAAAAGTTGTTTAAAACCGCCTCTTCCTTCAGAACGATGTTGTCCTTGATTGTGCAGGTTAAAGTCTTCTTACAACTTCAAAGTTTCATTAGAGAACACTAAACTGTGTACTTTTACAAAGGTCAAATATACCGTATACTGTGTATTTTTAAGGTCACATACACAGTATACTGTGTACTTTTACTAAGGTCACATACACCGTATACTAGGGCTTTAACAGACTACTCGAGTAATCTACACATCGATTCATAGGACACCTATCGAGGTTTTCAATTTCATGTTGAGTATTCGTGGTTACGTCATTACGCCACCGTTACGTCATCGTGTCACGTGATCCGCACTGGGATCACTGGGTTACAAAATGGATTCCTCCAAGCAGACAGATGGAGCAGAGCAGACCCAGTCTTGACAAACGGGTAGAAATGCATCAATAGTCTGGAAATATTTCACTAAAGATGAATATTCTGGTTCAACTACCGTAAGAAAACGGAAAATGAATCAACTTCCTGACTGTTTGGAGCTCCTTGTGAACCGGTGTTACACCATATTCTGTTACCGTAGGGGGCGGTGTTGCATGCACTGTTGCAGGTCACAGAATATGGTGTAACACCGGGTCCAATGACCGAACCAAAACCAGCTTCCTCTGACCTTGTTTCACAAACAAAAAGCAAAAAATATTAATCTCTAAACCTATAAAAAAAACTATAAACATATTAACCTCTAAAACTAAACTTAATGCGCACCACAGCTGGCGGTGGTGGGGTGGTCGACCCCCCCACTGTTTTCAGTTTAGTTTTTGATGTGCCGCACGTTTCTTCACGTTTGCAGCTTAATAATAATAACTAATAGTTTAAAAAAGTTAAATCTGGTCCTCTGGACATTCAAAAAAACCCAAAACAAAGCAAATCAACAAAAAAATGTAGAAACGTTTCGTCTCTCGTCCGAGAGACTTCTTCAGTCTGAGGTGCTGTATTCAGCTCAGTCTCTTAAATAGCACCTTCTCAGAGTGGATCAACCAGTTTTGCTGCTGACAACCAAAACCAGCTGATCACATGCTCAAGAAGGACCATCAGCCTAACAATGGATCATTAGCACACTGATGGCTGTTTACTATTCACAGAGGGCTGAGTGATACTAGCAATCACAGCATTGCAAGAGGGGGACAGTTGAACACGTAGGCCTCCACCCCTGTTTAATGATGGACGGTTTCTTTTCACAAAGATGGCCTCCTTTACTCCTCTCTCAAACCATGGTTCCTCTCTATCCAGGATGTGCACATCTTCATCCCTGAAAGAGTGACCGCTGGCCTGGAGATGAGTGTAGACCGCAGAGTCCTGGCCTGATGATGTTGATCTTCTGTGCTGGGCCATCCTTTTGGCCAGTGGCTGTTTAGTTTCCCGATGTAAGAAACACACAGCCCTCCTGACACTGAACAGCATACACAATATTACTCTGTTCTATGCTGTTCAGTGTCAGGAGGGCTGTGATCAGTCGTACATCGGGGAAACAAAACAGCCACTGGCCAAAAGGATGGCCCAGCACAGAAGATCAACATCATCAGGCCAGGACTCTGCGGTCTACACTCATCTCCAGGCCAGCGGTCACTCTTTTAGGGATGAAGATGTGCCCATCATGGATAGAGAGGAACGATGGTTTGAGAGAGGAGTAAAGGAGGTCATCTTTGTGAAAAGAAACCGTCCATCGTTAAACAGGGGTGGAGGCCTACGTGTTCAACTGTCCCCCTCTTACAATGCTGTGATTGCTAGTATCACTCAGCCCTCTGAGTAGTAAACAGCCATCAGTGTGCTAATGATCCATTGTTAGGCTGATGGTCCTTCTTGAGCATGCGATCAGCTGGTTTTGGTTGTCAGCAGCAAAACTGGTTGATCCACTCTGAGAAGGTGCTATTTAAGAGACTGAGCTGAATACAGCACCTCAGACTGAAGAAGTCTCTCGGACGAGAGACGAAACGTTTCTACATTTTTTTGTTGATTTGCTTTGTTTTGGGTGTTTTTGAATGTCCAGAGGACCAGATTTAACTTTTTTAGATTTTTTACCTGGATTATTGAGCATGCATCAGGAAACTAATAGTTTAGTTTTTCCTGTGACTTATTTGCAGTATGATAAATGGTAGGAGCATAATAAACGCTCCCAATTTTTTGTTGGTCTTTTTTTTTTTTGTAAATGACATTTTTTGCTGTTTTATTTATTTTTGCATCTTTAGATACTATGATGTCATCAAGTACTCGAGTTCTACTCGAGTTTTATTATGTTAATGTCGAGTTTAAAAATTTTGTAGTCGTTCAACCCCTACGGTATGCTGTGTACGTTTACTAAGGTCAAATATACAGTATACTGTGCATTTTTACTAAGGTCACATATACAGTATACTGTGTACTTGTACTAAGGTCACATATACAGTATACTGTGTACTTGTACTAAGGTCACGTACACCGTAAACTGTGCATTTTACTAATGTCACATATACAGTATGCTGTTCATTTTTACTAAGGTGACATACATTGTATAATGTGTACTTTTACTAAGGTGATGTACACTGTATACTGTGTATCTTTACTAAGGTCATAGACAGTATGGAGAAAATAGTCACAAGTCTTGAGGATTTTATGGAGCCGTTATTGGAAGTATCGTACTTGGATATGGTTTTAGGGAAAAAGCTTTAGAAAACAATTGTTGTTGTCATCTCATCAGTTTAGAGTAATGGTTTTAGTTCTTATTGACAAATTATTTTTCTTAATCGAGGTAATTCATAAAGCTATCTACAACAGTGAAGATGTTTTCTATCCATCACAAGGTGAATCAGAATCAGAATAAACTTTTTGACATTGCACCGAGGTACAACGAGAATATGTACGTACAGTTGTCCGAAAGATGGGCGGAGTGTACAAGGCTATTAAATAGCGCGGCCCTCTTATTCTTATTCAGAATAATATTTTGCTTCGATGAGAAAAGAAAGCATGAGGAGAGACTGTATAAAAAATTTAAAAAAAAGATCTCACGCCGTGTCCTAGACAAGGCACGATTTGAGGCATAAAAAAAACTACCACAGCAAAGCAGCATAAACAGACGTTATACATGAACATATAGGCCGGTGAAGACATTGAATTTTTAAGGGAAAGTCGTAGCATAGTCCAGAGCCCCCCCTCAGCCATTGTCCAGATAAGAGGTGACATTCATCATCTGCTCAGTTGAGGTTCTGTCACATGTCCACGGCCTTGGGGAAGGGAGGGGTGAGGAAACAGTCAAAGCATCTTTGTTTTCAAAACATTCCAGGAGTTGAGATAAGTCCGGCGTCAAGGCCACAGTTTGGATCAGGCAGAACTCGTGAATTGTTGTTTCTGCCTTTTAAAGTCTTGCTGGTATATATTCCTCTGATGGAAACTCCAAAACAGCTGAATTGATCCTTTACGCCAAAAGTCGAGCTCACAGCTTCTCCAAGATTATTCCCACCATTCATGAGTGCTGCCAGTGAGTTCACAGTCCTGATAACAGCTGCTCCAGCTCCCTGCTGCAGCTCCCCAAATTCAGTCTGAGCACTGTCGAGCTTCAACACATCCACATGAATTTGTAGACGATCCAGAATTCACCAACCAAACAGCAAAATAACCAGTTGTCATCATGAATCCAATTTGTTTCTGTCGAGGTAAGTGGGTCCTCCTTACCCTGACTCCTGTCGGGAGAAGTTGATCAATTTTGTTGTGAGACCAGCTGATCCTTCGAATGCTGGTCTTTTTTTTTTCTGAAAACAGCCACAAATTTGACTTTTTTTTTACTCTAATGAACACCGTGGAAATTAATAAAACTCTTTCTAGTTTCATGACTTGTAAAACAGTTTCATTGTAATACATTTTAATTTTGTACTGCTTAAGAGCAGTTTCCTTTAGAATTAAGTCAAATGATGATTTTTATTATATTCATGACAGCAGGGGCCTAAATGACAAATTCAAGAGTTTTAGGATCACAGTGAAACCATTGCTTCATGGTCAGTCACAGACTGAGTGTTTACCATTTAAACTCGATTATATATTATTTTATTCAGGTGAGTAAACAGCAATGAAATTATTGTGCAGTGGACAGCTTTAGTTTATAAATGATATCAATTAGTTTACAATGCTAATCATATAATAACTTGACATGATTTACATGTTTAAGTACAAAAGAATTATGTTGCAGTAGTTTCTTTTTTTCTAAGGCTCATAACAGTAATTTTATTAATCTTTAAAGGAGGTTGTTTGACACTAAATAAAGAGGATTTTTGCATCAGTGTACCTGTTTGTGTCAATAACATGTATAATCTAATGTTGATTAGTTATTTGTATTATACATCTGCTTTACTATAATTAAACATGAACACAGAAAATGCTGACTGCTTTCGTTTTAGATTGACTTCACGTAATGTTTTAATTTATTGATCATCTTGAGCTTAACTTCATTTAAATTTTAGTCTTAGAAAAATCTGGATTGTGAAATGTTACATCAATGGTTTTTTTTTTATATGTATAAATATCTATATGATTTTTGTGTTTTTGTACAGGATCTCAATGAAAACTCCCCAGACTCGGATAGAGAGGAAGCCTTTCAGGAAACGGACTGGACCGACGTTACAAATGGATATAGCCGACGGCGAAAGAAGGTGAATATTTCGTTTAAAAAATTTGACTTATTAATATTTTGCAATTAATTAATTTGTTGGACGTTGAGTAGTTTCATTCTATTGTTTCTCCAGTGTTTCCCATGAACAACTGAGTATGCTTAGCAACCCCTTCATAGTCATTTTGAATTTCTGTGTACATGTGTATGTGTATAACAGTTTTTTTTATTATTGAAAAAGCTCACTGCTTGATATTATACCAACTTTTTTTCTTTTTTTTATCTAGTGGCCTTATCGATCTCACTCTGTGTGCTGCAGCATGTGCAAGTACAGTACAAAAAACATCTACAACTTCAGGGTCCACATTGCTCGCTGCCATATTTATGGTCAGTCAGCCTGTGCACTGGCACCCTGCACTCAGTGCCTCTTTATTGCCCACCCTAGGATTGTCAAGAAGCACATGCTCTTCTTTCATGGCAAAGTCCCTGCAGCAATGGCACCCGCTACACAGCAGCCACAGAAGACAAGTTCTACACGCATCCATAATGGAAACCAAAGGTATCAGTGTGCAAGATGCGGCTATCCAAGCTCCTTTATCTTTGCAATGAAGAAGCACGTCATTCTCAAGCACCTGGCTCATTTGGCAGAGCAGTTCATTGGTTACAGATTACACCAACAAGGGAATGCTTCTGTAAGGATCTACTGCTGCAAAGAGTGCAAGGTGAACACTGGAACTCTAGACCAAATGTTGCACCACATGCTAGTTGAACCAGCACACTATTCTATCAGCACAGCGGTGCAGAGCGTGATTTCTGAGAACAAGAACTACTTGAAACCAGCTGCTAATGGGAATGGAGTGTTTGTCACATTCCCAAGCATCGCTCCAAAACCACAGACACAGCAAATATTCACCAAGAGCTCTTTAGTTTTACCAAGTAATGGCCAGCCTGCTGGGACTGTCGTGGCTGTGCAGCCACTACAGGGAACTACAAACAGTACAACTCTGATTTGTGCTCCTGGAACTAATCAAGCTTTTCTGCCCCCCCAAGCATCAGCGCTAGTGCAGCTCGCTAGTGCTGAAGCTAAAGGTTTGCTCCAGCCAGGTGCCACAATAGCTCTCCAAAGTGCACTGCCCCAAGGATCATCTGTGGTCCCGCTTCCCACAGTGTCCAATATGTCTCTGAAACAGGCTCCGGTAACCTTATCTGCTGCTATAACTCAGCCTCAACAGACACAGCAAGCACAGCAAATCGTTCTTCCTTCGGGACTGCAGTCCAAGGTGGCAGCTGGAACCGGGACTGTGTCCAAGCCAATAAAATCTGTTGCTCTCCAGGGTACCATGCTGACTTCACAGTCCCTGCAGAATCATCTGATCCCAACTGGGAACAAGGTGAATGGCATGCCCACGTACACTTTTGCACCACTGCAAGCGGCTTTGCCCGTCTCTCAGAGAGTGTCCACTCCCCTCCAATCCGTCGATCAGGGTAACTCTGCACCCCAAACCAAGAAATGGATCACGTGCCCCCACTGCAATGAGCTATTCCCTGCCAATGTATTCGACATGCACATGGAGGCCGCGCATCCGACAAAATCCTCATTCAAAACCGAAACCGTGGCCGCCCAATCATCTTCCCTCAAGAAAATGTCTGACAAAACTGTCAAATGTCTAACGTGCAAAGTTCTGCTGTCAGAAAAGTCGATTTTCCAACATCTGCTGCATGGCCTCAACTGTTTGTACTGCAAAGCTGCGTTCTTTTCAGTCAAACAGCTTATGGAACATGTAAAGATGCACAACCCCTCAAGCAGGGCGTACTGTGATGTACTAAGGCAGAAGTACAGGGTGTACTCAAAAGGAAATGGGGAGATTCTGTTTCCTTACATCGATGTGACGACCGTGGCACCAAAAGAGGTCATAGGAGACAGAGAGGTCAATCTTGCCCTGGTCACAAATACTCTTGAACTGATCTACTTTAAACTACAGCCCATTAACCAGCATGACATCTGCTCTGCACCTGCTAAAGTCAGCAGCACATACTGTCCCTTTTGCAGTGAGAAGTTCCAGAATCAGACCAACCACCTCCAGCACCTGAAGCAGAAGCACTTTGTGGCGCCCACCATTCACGCTATCCTCAAGACAGAAGCTTATAAATGCATATACTGCAATGGTGTGTACACTGGAAAGGTCACCCAGCAGGCTGTGATGCTCCACATTCAAAGATGCCGTTGTTCACCAAAGCCCCCACAACCACCACCGCAACCACCTAAACCTGTACCAGTGATACAGGCGCAGCCACCACCGAAACCAGCTCAGCAGCTCAGTCAGGCTCCTGGACTCTACTTTTTACAAATGCCACAAGGCCTGACGATGGCGCAGGCTTTGGCTCCAGCTCGAGTGGTTGCTGCTCCGCGCCCTGCACAGCCTCCAGAGTCTGAGGCGGAGTTGCAGTCTAAGAGGAGGCTGGAAGCTGCGCTGAAGGAGGCCATGGAAGCCAATAAGCGGGAGAGAGAGGTAAAGGCTGCCATGCGCAAGAAGCGTGAGCAGGAGAAGCTGCAGCAGGCGAAGCTGCTGCAAGAGAAGCTGCTGCAGGAGAAGCAGCAACAGCTGGAGGCGGCGGCCAAAAGCGATCCCAACGTGAAACTCGCGTTGGAGCCAACCTCGGCGGAGAGGCGCGACAGCGAGGAGCGCAGGGATTTCATGTCCAAGTACTTCAACGTGAACCCGTACGCGAGCAAAGCAGAAGCCGAAGAGCTGTCCAGGAGGCTGTGCGTCACCAAAGGCGAGGTGGCGGGACATTTCGGCAAGAAGCGCAGCAAGTGCATGAAGACTCTCAAGAAGAACGTGGTCGCCGTCCTCCTGGGCTTCAACATGACCGAGCTGAGCAAAGTGAAGCACGACCTCCAGATCCCAGAGCAGCAGCCGCCGGACGACACAGCCGAGTCGCAGGAGGACGACTCGGGGGAGTCGCCGGCACAAATGCCACCGTCTGCGGATGCAGCAGAACCGATGGATGCAAGTGAAGCGGAGAAAGTTCCAGAAGAGGAGCAGGTCCAGCCGATGGAATGAGCTCGTCGATGTTTAAAAACAACACCTGAAAACAGCAAATCTCACAAATGTTTGGATTTAAAACACAAACTCCTGTTGAGTGATGGTTTGTGCTGACGGGGGTTTACAGATGATCATGCAGTTCCTACTATACAAGTAATCCTGTAACCGAGGACAGTTTGTTGATGTAGCCTCGTTGTCTGCACTTCATTTGACCTCTGTGGCACCGGCAGTCCTTATTCTAATTTCCACACGCCACGTTGTTGATAAATGTTCAGCTGGACTCAATCCGTCATTCAACAGTGGCTGTAGGTTTCTAAAAGGAGTAGTTTTTCTTTGTTTAGGTTAATGTGTTTCAAATAATCATTAGTTAATTTCTATCGTGCGCAGCTGCTGCTTCCCTTTTCACATTTTGTTTGAGACGATTTGCTTTCATTTTCTTTTGAGATGTTACAAGTTTTTCTGTCTCGCCCTCCAAAGACCAAATTTTTTTGAATGTTTCTCGCTAAACTACATTTGAACTGTTCCCTTTTTTTTTTTTTACGATATTATCTTTGTTTGTTGTCCAGAACGAGTTATAATTTGTGCCATCAAGTCTACGTAATTGCATAATGTGTACCTATAGATTCATGACGACTTCAAACATGTTCCTAGGTAATCTGTGCATTGTTTGTTTTCTTCACCTTTTTTTGTACTACCGTAGTATTTTCTAATATTCCTAAAAGTATGAAAGTATGTTGGATTAGGTTGAAAAGAATCACTCTGTTCAAGACCACTGTGCTGTAAAAAAATAAAATGGTTTCTTTTTACATAAATTGGGCTTTTTATGCGTTTCATTAAAAATGTATTTAAATTTTCCTAATCAAGCCACACTCGTGTGTGAGATTAAAATGTTTCATTAAATTCAGGGTTTTCCATCAAAGAAAAGTCTAATTTGTTTTTAAACTGAGTTAACTTATGGAGCAGGAGAAAAAGAATGGAGAGGCGGATAGGTGCGGCGTCTGCGGGTGCTGTACCGGTCTGTCGTGGTGAAGAGAGCTGAGTCAGAGGGTGAAGCTCTCGATTTACTGGTCGATCTACGTTCCCACCCTCCTCTATGGTCATGAGCTTTGGGTTGTGACCGAAAGAACGGAGATCACGGATACAAGCGGCCGAAATGAGTTTTCTCCGCAGAGTGTCTGGGCTCTCCCTTAGAGATGGGGTGAGAAGCTCGGTCATCCGGGAGGGACTCAGAGTAGAGCCGCTGCTCCTCCACGTCAAGAGGAGCCAGTTGAGGTGGCTCGGGCATCTGGTTAGGATGCTCCTGGACGCCTCCCTGGTGAGGTGTTCTGGACACGTCCCACCAGGAGCAGACCCAGAGGAAGACCCAGGACACGCTGGAGGGACTTAGGCTGCTACCCCCGTGACCCGACCCCAGATAAGCGGAAGAAAATGGAGTTAATTTACTCAAATAGGGAAACTCCAGATATAATATTCCACAAAAGCTCATTATAAGTTAAACAAGTATTTCAACCTTAAAGAAGTGTATGTGTGTGCAATTAAACAAACCCTCTTTTTTTTTTTTTAGAATTAAAAGAAATTAAATGAGCCACAGTTCTTTTTAAATTTTAGTCAAAGTTTGTTTTTAGTAACTACATCTTATTAATCTATACATTTATTTTAAAGTTACTGATTACAGCAGTTAATAAAACCAAATTGTTAGGATCAAACCTGTCATCACGTCATTTTTTAATACTTTGATTTATGAACTTGTAAAATGTGAAGAATTCCACATTTTACCTGCCTATAAGACCAATCAGATGGTTTATTCTTTTTTTTTTAAGATGACCACTAATCCCTAATTAACCCCAAATAATCTCAAGATTGTTCCGTTATAGGAGTTAAACAGGCAGTGTATCACAGGTGATTCTTGGAAACACATTTTCAATCTGATCTGCTGCATTTGTAGTTCTGAAAGGTTTTTTTTTATTTTTTTAAGGCCAAATACACAAAAGTGAAATTTTAGTTTTTATTTTGTTGTGTTTGTTCTGGTAAAGGAGCACATCTGAAATATTAGATTGATCTGTGAGGCTGGAGAACGTTATGGAGAAAAATCAAGGGAAACGATTCAAATATCTAGGAAAGAACAAATTCAGTCCAGGAGGTAAAATCCTCCCCTGACGTCCAACATGAAGTATTTCTGTGTTGATATTAGATATCTGAGTTACACGTTTCTTAAGATTGGTTAAAAATGAAGAACTCGAGTCAGTTTGCTTCGGGTAGACCAGCAGAAAGTCTGGCTTTCTTTCCAGGTCAATCTGTTACCATGGCGACAGACTGAACTTCTATTACCTCTCTCTATATATGGACCTGAAAATATGGTAGTTTCCTCTTAACTCCACGTTAATTAACCACTCGTTTTTACTAAACCTGATTCCTGGAGTACCGCCCAGGTCGTTTTGTCAGAACGCTGACTCAGCTTTGACAAAAACGGGACTAAATAAAGTTTCACTCTTCAGTCCATAACATTATATTAATCAGTTTATTATACTTCCTCTTTCCTTCCAATAAACTATAACTTATGACACAATAAATAAAATAAAACACTGAGCTCCTGTATTTGATTCTGTTGAATTACTTCGATCCATCTTGGTAAAACAAACCTTGGCATGAGCTCCACGTCCCGTTTTCTCAAAACATTCGGTCTACATTTGCTAATATCTAACTTCAGAAGCTGTTCCCGTTCTCCACGACGGTCTTGATTTTATCAAGGATCGACGGCCCGCTGTAGTTGTTGGTTTGAATGGCCTCCAGCTTCATCAGGTACTCCTCTGGAAGCCCATTCTGCTCTGCACCCATGCACATCACCTTTGGAAAAACAGGACACATTAGTAAATATGGTTAAAAAAAAAAATACAGGCTGAGCTAAAAAGCCATGTGGAATTCATACAACCCCAATTTTGACTAAGTTAGGATTTGTGAAACATAAAAATGCATGATTTGCAAATCTCAAAAACCAGTACTTTACTCACAGAACACAGTAAATGTCTCAAATGTTTAAAACGTTTTCAAGAAATGAGGTGTTTTTAATTTGATGACAGCAAAACATCTCCATCCACTCTTCAGCGTCTAGGACCTGAGACCAGCGATGTGGAAGGTTGTCCCACTCTCATCTGACGTGGGGTTCTTCATCCGTCCTGGATTGTCTTTGACATTTTATTTCATGGTGCGTCAAATGTTTTCAGTTGGTGTGAGGTCTGACGTGCAGCAGGACAGGACCTGGACTCTGAAGATGTGCAGGACAGGACCTGGACTCTGTGAAGCCATGCTGTTGACATGGATTAGCATCGGCTGGCATGCAGCCCTATACCATCAGAGAGGCAGACTTTGGAACTGTGCATAGAAACCAGGCTGGATGGTCCTTCTCTTTAGTCTGAAGGATATGGTGTTCGTGGTTTCCAAATATAATTTCAAATTGGGATTGGTCCAACCACAGAACAGTTAAATGCAGTGGCCCCTGAGGGCCCAAAGATTATAAACATCCAATATTGACGTTCAGCCTTATCATGAGCACAGAGATTTCTACAGATTATTGATATTTTATGTAATTATGATCTGTTGGTGACAGGATATTAAGTCTTCCCGGTCTATAAGGACGTGTATTACTCTGAAACTGTTCCACTATTTAAAATATAGTTTTTAACTAACTGGAGAACCTCTGCCCGTCTTTACTTCTGAGATTGTGCCTCCCTAAAAATGCCTTTTTATACCGGCCCTAAAATGGTTTTTATAAGATCTCAAATGTCCTGATGCATGCTCAATAATCCAGGCAGGAAAATCTAACAAGGTTGAGTCAGGTCCTCTGGACGGATTCTTCTTGTTCAAACATTTTGTCTTTTATCCAAAATACTTCTTCAGTCTGAGGAGCTGCAACAAACTAAGTCTTATAAATGGCACCTTCTCACAGTGGATCAACAAGTTTGTTGGTGACAGCCAGAACTAACTTTGAAAGCCACTGGAATGTCATGTTTAGAAAATAAAACGCCTCAGTTTCTCTGAAACTCCCGCAAAATACAGAATGACACTGGTCTATGTCTGGAACAAGATGGACATCCTAACTGGGCCTGAAAGCAGAGAAGAAACCCAAACATGACTCCAGCCAGTCATCAGGTGAAAAGGAGGAACCCAGACCAGTGGATCAGTGGAGAAGCCATCCATCCATAAACAGGGGCAGGGGTCTCCGTGTTCAGCTGTCATCTTCTTACAATGAGTGAACAGCTAGTTCTGACTGTCAACACTGAACTGGTTGATCCACTATGAGAAGCTGCTGTTCATTAGACTGAGTTTGTTGCAGCTCCTCAGTCTGACAAAGTTTTGGATAAAAGACAAAATGTTTGAACAAGAAGAATCCGTCCAGAGGACCTGACTTAGAAGATCTCAAATCATTGCTTTCTAGTTCTATTTCCATTTTACACAATGACCCAACACCTACACAACTGGGGTTGTTACAGCAGTCAGGTAGAATGGTTGACAAGATGTTACCTGTTTGTATGGAGGAGACGGAGGGCATGGGTGGAAATTGTTCATCTGATAAGTCCTGCAGAGCACGGTGCCTTTATCCATCTCCACAGAAACCTCCAGCGGAGAGTATATTCCACTGCTCACGCCTTCCTGGCTGGAAGTCAACGAACATGGTTAAAGTTGCACATATTTGCTGATATTATTATGAAAATGTTCAAGATTTTTGTCAATCTTTTCAAAAATTTGAGGGCAGCCACACAGAATGCCCGATCTCCCATGGAAATTAAAATATCTAAATTCAGCATCTCAAAAAATTCGAATATTACATAGCCAGCACAGTGTTGGCAGGAGCCAAGTCCTGCTGGAAAATGAAAGCAGCATCTCCATAAAGCTCTTCAGCAGAAGGAAGCAGGAAGTGGTCCAAAATATTCTGGTAGACTGTGGACCAACACCTGCAGATGACATGGACCCAAACCATCAGTGACTGGGGGAACTTCACTCTGGACTTCAAGCAACGTGGATTCTGGACCTCATCCAGAGGAAGCCTCCTTCAGACTCTGGAACCTTGATTTATAAATGACGTGCAGAATTGACTTTCATCTGTAAACGGGACGTTGAACCACTGAGCAACAGTCCAGTTCTTTGTCTCCTCAACCACGTAATACGCTTCTGATGTTCTCTGGTTCAGGAATGGCTCGACTCGAGGAACGAGACGTCTGACACCAGTAGTCTACAATATTGAGCTTTTTCACAATATCCTAATTTTCGGAGACGCTGAATTTTAGTTTTTCGTTATCTGTAAGCCATTACAAAAAATAAAGGCTTGAAATATTTCACTCTGTGTAATGAATCTGTAATATATGAGTTTTAGTTTCTGAAATGAATGACAACAAAAGAACTTTTTCACCAATATTCAATTTTTTAGATGCATCTGTCCTTGTTAACACAGGTGTGTGTCAGTGTGTTTCACCTGTCTAAGTTTGAAGAGTCTTCATCACTCAAAGTCCAGATCACCCCCCACAACTCTGAGTCTGGACAGAATTCAATGGTGGCCGCTCCGCCGTGCCAAATCGTTTCCACGTTTTTAGCCCACAGGCCAAAGTTCAGTCTATAGTTCTGTGAACACAGAAAACTCTGAAGGAGCCAGAAATGATGGGATGTTTCAGGCAACCAGACCCAATGAATACTGTTGCTGCACACATGGGGACTCCTAGACTGGAATGCATGTCACCCGCCACCTTTTAGTGCAATTGCATGCAGTATTGCAGGATGTTGTGCCAGAATCTATTAACCCTCAAATAAGATGATGATGAAGAAATCTCAGAAATGTTGAATGGAAAAAAGTTAGTACCTGCCGTATTTTTATTAAACCAGCTTATGTCAAAAGTGACAGGACTTTATTTACTTGTTTGAATTATTATTATAACCCTCCATGTTCAATCCATTTTTTGTTTTATTTTGAAAAATCCATGTTGGCACCGCTGGTCATACGAGTTCGGTTCCGGTGTTACACCATATTCTGTGACCACCGCGACCGCTGTTGCATTTTTACACCAGAAGAGTACAGCGCCTCCTACGGTCACAATGGTACTTACAGAATATGGTGTAACACCTGCAGCCATAAACAGCACATAACGAAATAATTGTAAATATTGTTACCAGCCTTCTCTGGAAACCACGACTTAATTTGACACTTTCGGCTTAAGCTCGAAAAACGAATACGAGCTTCCGCGACAAGCATGACATGGATACTTTTTTGGGCACAACACCTGAACGCTGAAGCCTCGTCTCAAATATTCGCCTAATTTCGACACTAAACAACATTCTTGCGACAAACAGGCTCCGGTTTGACCATACGTGTAACATTTGCGGGTTTCCCCCCCCCCAATTAGCCCAACCTGTTTAAATAAAGATTGAATGAAAGAATTAGATGAATCAACATTTCTTCTAAAAGCGGACACAAACCTTTAGCCGACCTATAGAGAAGAATGTAGCCGAAGGATTTGCCAGCTGTAGTCTCTCCTTTAACAAGTTGCTCCCAAATGCAAAATACATGAAGCGACCAGCGCTGGCAACAGTCATGTTTTCAAATGATATAGTTTAATTTACCTGTGTACAGGTTGAATAGCGGGTTACTTTTAATTTTGGTGATCCTGTCCCAACAGCGCCACCTGCTGGCTGGAGGTTTTAAGGCAACGCTGCTTTACCTGTAATCAGCTCTTTTCTTTGTTCATTATTGCTACAGTGCAGGTTAACTGGCACCATTAGAATCCTGTTTAACTTTTGCAAAAACAGATATTTGTTCAAGCTTAATGAATACATTCCATCTTTTAAAAGGCATTACACCTATACTTGTCCCATTTCTGCTTCCCATCTTCTCAAATCCAGCCGGTCGAATCAGATGACCACTTGTCCTGAGCCTGGTTCTTCCTGTTAAAAGGGATTTTTCCTTTCCACTATTACCTTTGTGCTAGCTCGGGATGGGAGGCTGCAACAAAATGAAGACAACAGTTTGCTGGCTTCCTTCCTTCAATAACTTTGGCATTTATTTATGCTTGTGACTATTTGTTCAGTGCTGAGGTAACATGTTGTGAATTTGCACTATATAAATAAACTGAATTGAACTTTGTAGTTTCACCATTTTTTTTAAATCAGTCCTGCATATTTAGCTTTGGAGTATTTTGTTTCAGCAAGTGCATTTAAAATTTAAAAAACTCTATTGAAATTTTGAAAATAACCAACTAAAGCTAGGTTTTTGTGCAAAGACATTTTATTTAAGCGTTTTTACTTGAAAAGCAAAAGAATGAACAGAGTGAAACTCAATGTGTCCTCTTACTTTTAATGTACAAAAAAGGGGGGAAAAGTCATTAACGAAAAGCACACAGAAAATCACAATTTTTTCCTCTTAGCAGAAGATAAAAAATAAAAATAAAACTCCTGTACAAACAGCTGGATGTTGAGAAGCAAACAAAAAAGGTCTGGCGATCATCTTCGCGGTCCACCTCGTCCTCGTCCCCTTCCTCTCCCACGTCCTCTTCCTCTGCCTCGTCCCCGTCCAGCCACTGAGGAGCAACAATTGATTATAAACACTTACCAGAATATAAAAACAGGGAGTTATTCATCACTTAGGCCTTTAAAAAGGAAAAAAATATACAGTTTCAAAACACTTTTTCTCTACAAATTTTTTTTATGGAGAACTTTTGTTAATCCACACAAAGTCTGCGAAAAGTTTTTTTTTTTTTTTTTTTTTTTAATCGTGACATTTGTTTTTTTCAAATAAACTGACAAATGAGCCTTTAACAGCCACAGCTAGACAGAAGGAAATTATAACCTGAAGAGTTATTTCAGATAAAAGACGAAACGGTTCAACAAGAAGAGTTCGTCCAGAGATAAAATAAATATTACAGAAATAAGTCAACTTCCTGTCACCGCAGATCAAAAAAAAAAAAAAAAAAAAAAAACCCACAAAGTTCAGACCTTTTTGTAAAAAACTGTTTTACTCATTAAATCAAATTAATAAAAAGTGGCAATGCCGGAATCGGACACAGCTCTTAAAAGTTAGAATTTTCTATCTGGATTATTGAGCATGCATCAGGACACACCAAGTAATTAACCCATCATCTTCCAGATGCACTCAGATTTTTCTCTTTTTAGCCTTGAGAACACCGATGTGTCTTTTGAAGAAAAAAATATTTACTAATATGAATCAAAGCCAGCTAATATTGGACAAGTTTTAGCCTAAGTCAGCATGAACACACACAGAAGGAATGGGAAGACTAACAGATGCACTGAATACAACAACCTGTTAAATGTCGGATAATAAAACGCAAATCTGAGACAACAGGGTGCATATTTATCAACGTTGCTCACCTGCTTCTCTCTTCTTGGACTTGATCTTTGGCTCAATATCAACCAGCAACGTGTCCAGAGGGAGGCTGTCAGGCAGGATGAAGTAGCGAATGTTGTTGCCACGGATACTCAGCGACTCCAGTTGAGTGGGCTCCCTGTTTTTCAGGGTCATTTTCACCGCCTTCAGGTGGGTGTTCATGCTCACATCAACACCTGCAAAACCAAGAGAAGGAACGAAATGGTTGAAAACAACCAGTCTGCACTAGTTTCCCACCCAGCAGACGACGCTTTACTGCAGAAAGTTACAATTTCAATATATTTTTTATATTTCTATGCGATCATTAGGTAAAAGCGCTGCGTTTCACTTTTGCTGTCAGGTGAGATGCAGTATTTTAGTGACGCCTCACAAAATTTAAAGGGAGCCTAAGAGTGCTACTGACTGCCAAATGCTGGCATTAAGATGATTTAATTTGTTGTTAATCACTAAAAGAAGTTCTAAATTAAGAGATCCACTTTATAGAAAACTAAATAATGCGTGCTGAAGTATAAAAGCTTAAAATCTGATTCATTTAACAAGATGCAGCTAATTTAACATCTAATCTCTCTCTTGTAAACGAGTCCTCGAGGCGCAATGGGATTAACCTGTCGAAATAAAGGTTGAATGAATAATATGGCACAAATATCCCAAGATTTAAAGGCCACAACTCAGATTATTTTACTTCATGCATCTAAAAACAAAAAAAAAAAAACTGTCCAGATGACCTGACTGAGAATTATTGGATTTGACACCTGGATGATTGAGCATGAACTTTGTTGTCTTTTAGATGCATTTCAGATTTACCACTTTAGTCATTTTTTTTCCTGCAATCAGTCAGCTTCATGTTTTAATGCACTGGTTAAACCTTGGGCTAATATTTACAGTAAGACATTTACATTTTCTACTTTCGCAAACAAAAATATTCAGTTTGTAACCTTTACCATCTACTGTTTTGTTTGCTCATAATTTAACAGATTGTGTTTTTCTCTCCTAAACAACAAGGAATGATTAAAACATGTAGTTCTTACCTGTGATGGTGCCGTGAACCTGGGTGCCATTCTTCAGCTCAATGGTTACAGTCTCATGGCTGAGCTTCATTAAAAACCTGTGGACATCAGTGAACAGGACTGGTCAGGTTAGTTTGGGTCGTTGGAGTAGAAACTAGCTTAGCATTAGCAAGTTAGCCTGTTGGATAATGTTGTCACCTCCACACCCTAAACTCACCAATACTCACAATCAACTGCTTTAGTCATTTAACTGCAATGCATGAAGAAAGAGATACGTATTTCACTAAATACGCTAACCGATGCTATGCTAACCCTACCGCCGAGACAGCTTTGGTTTATGGAGCAAAAATATCGACAGGGCTGCTATTTGACTTCAAGCATAGATATAATAATATGCACCTGTATTTGCAGATATAAATAGATTACAATCAAAGAAATAAAACGGGCAAACGTGCCGCCGTGATCAGTTCTCATTCATTTTGTTTCCCGCCTCATCGCCGTCGAACGTAATCCTAATTCATCTACCTGCATCGCTTCGATTTTATCATCTAATGTTAGCTCACTGGTTTAATGGTCTCCTCTCGCCGCCTCTTACCTGACGAGTTTCATGATGGCGACAAACAGCAGAGAGAAATCCTCCACTGAAGAGAAAAATTGCAGCGACGGAGTGAATAAACCACAGGCCGCTGTTGTTTCAGAAACGTTCGGGGTGTGACGTCATTAAAAAGCGACTCTGAAAATTGGCTCTACTGCCACCTACTGGTTGAGATTATATATATTAAAAAATTCAACACAAGCCTAAAAGTGAAATATTTAAAGGTTATCTTTATCCTACCTGAAGTTAATGTATTTTGTTATAGAAAAAATTAGTAAATGTGTACACAAGTTTAACGAAACATGCACACTAAAACTAGAATACAGCTTGTAAGTAATAATAAAATGTTTGTACATATAACAGGCTTGAGGTCAAACTTCAATTAGACCATGTCATTCTTTCAGGCAGAAAAACAAAAATATAATTTCCAATTGATTTTTAGCTTTTTTTATCGTTATTTTTTTTTTTATTGTGGCTGGTTTTCGTTACACAAAATATTTTTGTCCACATTTTAATTTAGACTATTTCTGATTAGTCTTCCAGCTCTTGGAAATCTTTTGCTATACCAAAAGGTTTTTTACCCCAGATATATTATGTTAATTTCATCAGTTGTCCAACAAAAGGGGGTTTCATGATCACTAGTTCATCCCGAAATTTGGTTCCTTATATTTTTGTCTTGAACGTTTTATGTGTTAATGTTAGATTTAACGTATTCCACTTAAATTTTAAAAAACAATTGGACTGAATACAAAAGGAAAAAGGAAGCATATATATATATATATATATATATATATATATAAAAACTTTAAACAACTTTAGAAAAATTAATGATGTACTGCTCATGAGCACTTGAAAAAGTTACAGAAGTGCGACTCTTTTGCAAAAAATAAGTAAAATACTATGTAACTAGACTTTCGCACAGCAGAACTCAAAATGTCCATATTGGTGATGTAATACTGCACAAACTAACCTGATAAAGATGGGATCTTTTTTTTAAATTGCACCCAGCAAGAAGTTTTATTAAAAAATAAAATAAAACACACATAGCAACAAGTTTTCAATTGTTTTATTGAGTAAACTCTGCATTTATTTTTTCTCTTCGATTTGTCCACACATCGTACCTTTTCTTGAAACCAGCTGGGAATGTATCAAGTATAATCAACGAGAGTGCGTTTTAATTCCAAAAGATGTTGGCTGAGAGCAGTGAACGATGTGTGGAGCCAAAAGAAATGGCACTGGACTGTAAATTCAACGTGATCCGAGCACTTCTTAAAGAAATTGAGTGAAAAAATAAATCCTCCATGCGTTGCCCTGTCAGCATTTCATCAGAGCAGTGCACTAAAAATATGCCTGTGCAAAATAAAAACTCCAAACTCAGTGCTTCTGTTGTCACGCTACGTAAAAAAAAAAAAATTAAAATAAAGTAGAAAAAGTGTATATTTTAGAGTCAATCACCTCTAATCTCTAAAAGCTCAAATGATCAAAAAATCAAGCATCCACTAGGGAGCCATTTAAACTCTACCAGAGCTTTGAGCCACCAGTTTGATTTAAACACTCCATTTCAGCGAACAAAGCACTAAATGGTTTCTCACCACAGAAGGTCGTGTTTTATTCTTCTGTAAATGTTTTAGCAGGGCATAAAGATTTAAAATTTGAGCCTGAGTGAGAGACGACCGAAGAACCGTACACAGAGATCCTCGTAAAACCAAAGGTCAACTAAGGCCGAACATTCAAGAAAACTTTTTGCTCATTACGGAGTAAAACTTCCTTCAGATGCAGTAAAATCAACCTGACCAGAGCTCCGCCACTGTGGAATCACATTTCAGACAAGTTTAAAAAGACTTTTAATAAATATCAAACCAGGGGAAAAAAAGGCACACAGACCACAAAACTCTGGTCTCAACTACACGAGAGGTGATCTCTACAGTGAGGAATATAAACTACAGTGAATTCCCAACCCTCATCCTGTGAATAACGGCACACTGAACCAGCCACCTGCTGTGCAAAACGCATCATCCACCGTCTTAAAAAACTAACTCTCTTATGATTTAGAGGATTTAAATAACTTTGTCTCATATTCAATGTGCAAAACTGTTAATCTGAGCAGCCAAACAAACCACCTACATATGCACTAACCACTTAGTCTTAAAATACAAACAAACCAAGATGTATTTTATCTAACATAAACTGTCAAAAAAAACAGAACTACTGTATTTTTGGACTATAAGGTGCACTTAAAATCCTTTAATTTTTCTCAAAAAAATTGAAAGTGAGCCTTGCGTATTAATTCTGGTTGTGTTTAATGACCTCGAACTGATTTTATGTGGTACGTGGCATTCAAAAATCTGTTAAAATCAACTTGTTTCACTTAATGTGCCTTATAATCCAAAAACAACGGTATCTATTGACTGTTAATAGTGAGAAAAACTGATTTAATGCCTCAGCATGTAATGGTTAAACTTAATACAACTAAATGTGATCTACCTATGACTGAGCCTGTTGAAAGAGCTCTATAAATGTGTTTTTGTTTTGATGCAACTAAATATAATTCAGAATATAGTTTTAGGCTTTATCTGCATTTTCTGAGGAATGGTCTATGGATTAAAAAAAACAAAAAACTGTTTTTTTGCTCAGGATAACGTTTTCCCCCCATATCGGTTTTAATTCATCTGTCACATTTGCAAAATATCTCAGGGAACGACTAGGATTTGAACAAAACTCCAAAAAAGTAATTATTGGATGAACATCTACAACGTATTGACTTTTGAAGTTAATCCAATTCAAGATATGGCATGAGATCAAACTAAACATTTACAAGTTTTGACCAAAAAGGCTTCAACCCCATTCCTTTTCAAATCTGGGTACGTTTAGTCTAAATCTCTGGCCTGTAGACAGCGGGCGATATGCATTCCTTCACGGTATGCTAGGCCTTTAATTGTTAAAACAGCATTTGGTTCAACAGTTAACTCAGACTTACTTTCTGTAGTTTATTAGTGGGGGGGTTGTGTTAAGAGTTTTGCACAAATAAAAGTCAAAGAGAGTTAAATTCTGCTCTGTAGGTGGTCACCTCTGAACATTTAGAAACAAGTAGAAAGTGGTGCAGCAAGCAGCAAAATCCATAACTCGAAAAAGCACCAATTCTACTCAGCCGAGCAAAAAAAAGGGGGAAAAAATGCACGTTTCACACTTTCCTTATAATCGGAGATGAATTCCATTAGCGTTCTGTAAACCTTTGAGTTTTAATGATCAGTAGTGTTGGCACTAACGGGCACAGAGTCCAGAACCAGGCCCTCTGATTGTACAGCATGCTGAACGGGCCCCGAGCTCGCAGCCACCGCCTCGCCTTCTGATCGGCCTCGTGGTCGGGAAGGTGTGCCAGTCGAGTGTTCTGGTACGAGGCAAGTTTGGATTTCAGCACCAAAACTTTCAAACCTTCACAAGCTAAGATAAATATACGAGTGAGAAGAATAAATAAAATAAAATAAATCAAGAGGCATCTTAAGTTATGATATCATAG
Source organism: Nematolebias whitei (assembly GCF_014905685.2). Classification (NCBI taxonomy): domain Eukaryota; kingdom Metazoa; phylum Chordata; class Actinopteri; order Cyprinodontiformes; family Rivulidae; genus Nematolebias; species Nematolebias whitei. The sequence continues at coordinate 25,112,619 of NC_056516.1, forward strand.
CTTCCTGCTGATGGGATCGAATTAAAGAACTTGTCTGTTTCCAAGGCAGACGAAAAGCACTTAAAATAATCCGACTGTGTGACATCATGATTACTGGACAGAGTGTGCACGTTTCTCTGTCGCCTTTAGATACAGTATGATACATACAGTAAACACTCAGCCCCGTCTTTAAACTTCACTTTTATCTTTTTCTCGTGGACTCCGTGTCTTTTCCATCGTTCTGTCCGGGTCACACCAAGTGTTCTTGCTCCTCCCACTCCTCAGGTGACCTGTCCTCCTCCAACTGCAGGACAGGGTCCACGTCTGTCTCTGTGGGACACGGGTGTGTGCGAACTTCATCCAGCGACAGGTCAGCCACACACCCAGTGCCCACATCTTCCTCTCCAGTGTCTCTGCTACCCACCTCCAGAGAGCTCTCCGGGCCCTCGGCACCTGCAGCACTTGGTGGGGTACTAACTGCCCCCCGGTCTTCTTCTGGCTCGCCCTCCAGGGGCTGCCAGATGAGGGCGGGGGTCACATCCCTGGAGGTGTGGCTCTCAGCCTCTGTCTCGGTGTGCATGTCGGGGGAGGAGTCTGTTTCTGTGGTAGGCGGTGAGGGGATGAGAGCCAGGTTCTGGGGGTTGTTCTGGGGGTTAATGTTGTTGTTGAACCAGGCCATGATGTTGTCCAGCAGCTGAGCGCTGGCTGTGGGATCCAAAGTCTCCAGACTCTGAGGGTCACTGGGGGTGAAAGGGCCTCCCGGTGGAATGACCGGGGAAAGCAGCAGCTCTGGTTCGAGTTCTGGTGACGGGAGGCACAACTGGACAGGCGGTCTGGGTTCTGACCTCGGGGGGTGCTGCAGAGCGTAGGTGGCAGGACGCTCTGCAGTGTAAGAGCTGCTCCGCTCGGAACAGGGGTGGTAAGAGCAGTCTGGTTTGGGGGCGCCTTCGCACCCAGATGTGTGCTCCCGGTTATACGAACTGGGATGCGAGATGTTTTGGGTGCGTTCAAGTGCGCAGAAGGCAGTGTGCTCAGGCTCGGCCGAATACGCAGAGGAATGGCAGTAGCTCTGCTCGTTGCTGTCATAACGAGGATCTGTGATGTGTTCGAGCGCATATGGAGAAGTCCGGCCGTTCTGGTCGTGTCTATGGCTGCAGTCGCTGCAGGCAGGTTCAGTGGTGTAAGGAGCAGTCAGTGTATTATGGCTGTACATGTGGCGTGCGTCTACGTCGTATGGCGTCGTTAGGTTCCCCAGTTTCATAAGACTGTCTCCCAGCTCCAGCAGCTCAGCGCTGAGGGAGGGAGGAGGGGGCGGCAGGGTGAGGGAGCTGGTAATGGATGGCTGCGAGGAGGAATCTGTTCGGTTTGGGGGGCGAGGAGGATCCAGGAGTGAAATGGGGAAGCCTCTGGCTCCTGGAGGATCCTCGGCATTGAGAGAGTGCAACGCCACCTCGGCCAGATTTCCTCCAGGACCCGGCCTCCTCTCCTCCCCTCCATCCAACTCCAGCCCCACCTCCAGGCCCCGCTCTCTGCGGGACTCCTGGAGCGACAGCTGGATGGCAAGAAGGATGTTGGGGTCGTCTTCATCGAGAGAGCCCAGCGCTCTCCTGCGACCCTCAGTCCTGTCGGTGCCCTCTGAAACACAAAATATCACAATAAGACCAAGTTCATTTTAAGTGGCTTGATTATAAATTGATCCAAGTGATCAAAGTGTCTCTGCTCTTCGATCGGACCAGACTGATGGAGCAATAAAGTAAAATCCCATTTGCTGGCTGTCTGATGCAGCAACAAGTCAAAGTTATTAATGGAGGCACAAAGAAAGCTGGATTAGGCTTCTTTTTCATGACATATTAATAAATTATATAAATGGAAATGCACAGGCATTTTGTCTTTTGGTGAGAAAAGAACCCAAGAAGTGTTAAAACTGCTGCCGGACCTGTGTTCTCACTCCGTCTGCTGGTCTCCGGTGTGTTGCTGCTGCTTCTGAGGCTGTGCAGGCTCAGCATGTCTCCTCTGCGCCGAGGTCTGTGTCTGCGACGGTACTGGATGTCAGCATAATCCTGCAAAGAGGCGTTCAAGTTGGGTTATGATAAGACTTGCTGCTACCCCGTGAGGCGGTTTATGTTGGGCAGTTTAGTCTTCAGCTCAGGAAGCGGGATTCAGGCCATGCGTTTGCACAAAACACCAGGAAGCTACGGTGCATTACCTGCGACAGTCTGTCTCTGTGATCGCTGGCTCCCAGCACAGAGTGACGGCTTCCCATCTTAACACACATAAGCAAACTACGTCAGCAGATGCTGCGGTCATGCATTATTAAAACCTCGCACACAAGCTAGTGACTGAGCACAGGTTTAGAAAGCATCAACTAAAAGATTAGCAGAACATACATGTTAGTGTTTCACCGTCTAGTTTCAGAAAAGAGGCTCGTTTTACCTCAGGAGAGGTGAAGCCAAGGTACTCCCAGTCCCATGATCCCCCAGGGTAACTGGAACAGATTTACACAAAAGTGATTTTCCACATAATTTATACCCATACCCTCTCTATCATTGTTTAGCTACTTGAACTCGTTAACGAAAACGAGATCATTTCTAAGTGAGTTTTGTTTACTTCCTGCACGGAGGCTCAGGAGAGTCGTTGGGAGCGACGCCACGAGCCACCGAGGCCAGGAACTCCTGCCTCTTCTGCTGCACCAGACATGCTGCTGTGATTATCTTGTGGCGAGGCGTCCTCAAGTACGGCCGGTTGACCTTCTGGGCCAAATCCTCAACCACCATCTCCAGGTCGGTCTGAGAACACAGAAGACCGTGACTCATTTCTGCTTGCAGAAATTTGAAATTCTCCATCAATTTACAACCCAGGTTTTCTAAGATCTGCTCTGCTGAAGTCAAGCCAAATAAGCTCAACTAAAACCAGATCATTTACTTACATCCGTTTGTGTTTTGAGCAGCTCAGATGCAACAATTTACTGAACAAAACAGGTTGTGGGAATCCCCAGATGAAGTTTAAAGTGGTTCATTTTGCACATTTGATTACCTGCATGAGCTCAAATATCTCTTTCTGCGTGCTGCCCTGCTGCAGGAAGAAGCCGTACGGGTAAGAGCACTTCAGAATGCGCCGCGTCTTCAGCAGCTCGGTCACGCCGTCCTCGATGAAGCGCGTGTCTGGAGAGGTGCCCTCACCTGCAGCAGAACAAACGCATGTAGATGAACTTTAAGCTAGTAGCCGGTGTTATAACGCAGATGGGATGCAAGCATTTTTTAAAAACGAGGAGCAAAAACTCACGACAAATGAAGGCTCGACTCAGCTGCTCCATCTTCTCTTTGGCCGTTTTTAGCAGCTTTTGCTCCAACTAACACACACAGAACACACACGCACAAATTATAAAAACCTCTTTCTCAGGAAGACGTTTGGAGCGCTCATCAAGTTCTACGTTGATACCTTGTAACTGTGTTCATGGTTCTTGAAGCGAGTGTAGTAGTGCATGAAACGATCCAGCTCCTGGAAACTTTTGTGCTTCTTTTCTGCCTGTAAATAAAATAATTAAAAATAAACTCAATTTCATTAAAAATGATCCAAGTACATTTAATGCTGTGGGGCATTAGAGCATGAGCTTAAACTGTGTGTTGTGTTACTCTCACAGGAAAAAATGAGAGCAGGTGTATTACATGAACACAATACAGACATTTTAGACCATTCACAGCTTTTATGTGATTATCTGAGCATGTGCAGAGATCAGTGTATATTATGCGAGTGTGTGTGTGTTTATACCTCAACCGTCATCTCTTTAGACTGCTCTTCAAGCTGTTGAATGACCTCGTAGCGAGTGCAGCGATAGTAGCCTCCTGTAGACGAGCTGTGCTTCTTCCACTCCTCAAGACAGATCCAGCAAAAATCATATTTACACTGCGAGGATGGAAAAGAAGACAGCAGGGTTCAATTACGTTAAAAATAACATACTTCAACACGTTTTATGGCCAAAGAGTTAAAAATTTCTTCTGCGTGTACCTTGGCACACTGCATGTGGTTGCAGCCTTCGTTCTTCTGAATGGGCGACTTGCAGTTGGCGCACGGTTTGGAGTTGGTCAGCAGCCACAGGCAGTTAGCAGCATCCTCGTACGCCTCGCTCACTCCTGCCACTGAGGAAAACGCACATAAACAACAAATCCACGCTCTGACGTCTGCCTCAGTCACACTTGAGCATATCCACACACAATGAGCAAACAGCAGCCGGGCTGTTAAACAGATATATTAGGGACTTGTTGGTTGGAAGTCCTGACAGCTGCTGCAAACAAATTTCTGTTTGTGGCAAAGTGCTGAGGTGCAGCTAAGACGATTAGTAACTCTTGAAAGTTCTTGGAAAGAAGGACACGCTTACACTCCTCAGGCTTCATCTCTGTGACTTTCTGGAGCCAGTTTCTCCACATCTGACAATCACATGGTTCATGGGCCTCGCCAAGGCATTCCCTGCAGACATGGAGGGAGATTAACAGAGAGGACGCACGTCAAAGCAACTAACCAAGGTAGAAGCAAGCTTAAACATTAAACTGCCTTACACTTGGACAGATACATTTACAGTCAATAAAAGAGGCGTCTGTAAAAATTTTAAGGGTTTTAGGAAAAATGTCCATGTCTATGAAATCGTAAATCATGGCGTTTACCAGCAGAACAGATGACCTTTGCCACAGTCAACAGCAGGAGAAGGCAGCAGTGGGATGCTGTGAGGGTCGTTGTCCCCGGGGCCCGGTCTGGTGAGCCTCACGGCCCGCTCACAGCGAGCCACGGGACACCAGCGAATGGATGGATTGTTCTCCACAAAGGCCTGCAGGACAGACAGGTGAGAAAATAAAATAAACGTTAAAGACGAGTAAAGTCTCAGAAGAATATGCAAAAGAAGCAAAAATATGACTCAAAGTAAATAATTTACTTCTGCAACTTTGTGCATGATCAGAACTGGCCATTTTTCAGCTCGACTCACAGATCTGACACTTTAAAGCAGCGCACACGTTACTCTGCTTGTTCTGTTCCTACCTTGATGTCAAACTGCAGATATCGCTGGTCCATTTCTCTGGAAACCAGACTCTCGATCACGTGCACCGGCACCAACTGGTAGCACTCGTACGCCGGGCAGAAGATATTGTGAGCATCGCCTTCCTGAATCTTTACATTAAGGAACCTGAGAAACACACGAAGGCAGACGAGAGAAGTGAAACTGATCTGCTGCAACGCACGCAAGCATTTGCACAGAAGAGTTCTGGACCCTACCCCTCCCAGCAGGATCTGCAGAACTCGTGGCCGCAGGACATGTCAATCGGGTCCTCAAAGACTGAGATGGAACAGAGACAGATGCCACACTGCAGGGAGGTTAAAAAAAAAAATCAAAACAAAAACTACAACACTTTTTTAATTACCCTCTTCAGACACAAACTCAACAATGTAGTAATGACTCAATCAAAGCATGGACATAAAGTTATTGATCACTTACATCAATTGTCCTATAAACTTTATTTAAATTGTCACATTGACAAACACTTCTGATGCAATGATAAATGTGATGTTTGTTCCATTTGTGTTAAGGCTATGACATATTGCCAACATCTTATCTGTTCACATGTGAAGAAGTTATAAAACCTTTAAAGTTGTTCCAAAACTGATTTTATGATAGCTGAATCAGTTTTATTACTTTTTTTTAAAGTAAATTTTACTGGGACTGTGGTTAGCTCTTGAATATTTAGACTACTTTTACCGCTCCGTTTTGTTTTTGCCAACGCCTATTGACTGCGGTGGCCATCTTGGATCAGGCTGACTTATTCTTGTTAGAAAGATGGCCTACGACCTTGCTTCGTTCTGGGAGGATTAAACATTAACCTGCAGCAACAAAACCACTAACAAACTCGATGCAAACTCATTTTCAGATTGAAGCAGACAGCAACAGTTATTTATTACATATAAACTGTCCAACAACCTAATAATTTTCTACCCTTCAAGCTAGAGCTACATTCCAAAATGTCATTGATGTTGACAAATTTCAACAAAAAGATGCAGCTTATTAAGAAGGTGAGACAAGAGAGCAACTATATTTTTGTACTTCAACCTAATTTTACTTGGATAAAAGTTCTGTCCGTTCTCCCTCTGCTCACCGTGGCCAGGCCCTCCTCTCCAGGCGTGAGGCAGCTGTCGGTGGGTGAAGTGAGGGTGAGGGTCAGGGGTGATCGCGGTGTCCTCGGAGTGCGGGGAGATGGCAGGGTGTCCCAGGCGTTGTAGCCGCTGGGCGGCGGGGTCGGCATGGAGACGCCGGAGCGCTGGCAGCAGCCCTCAGCGTTGGACATCCAGGCTTCAAGAAGCTTTTCTCTGTCCCAGTCTGAAAGAAAGACGAGTGAAGACAGAAATACTTTATGCCATCATAATCACAGAACGGCCGTGAAAGTCATCTCTCTCCAATAAACACACCGTGCGCTCGAAGCAAGGCCTCGGCAGTGAAGAGCGGGGCTTGCAGCATGTCTGCCGTCTCTACGATCAGCATGTCCTTCAGCCTGCGCAGATCCTGCAGCTTCAGCCCCTCGTAAGGCTGAAAGGGCAAAGAGGTACAGCAAACAAATATTTAAGAACTAAAAATGAAAAGCAGTGGAACAGTCAGGTTCGGGGCGGCTGTGGAAAGGAGAGATTAAATATTAGCATAGATTTGGCTGCAGGAAGAAAGAGCAAAGTGCAATCAGCTGGCAACAGCTGCTGGTGTCTGGCTGTGCGGGGAGAAAAGGAAGTGAGGTGTGTACACTCTTGTACTTGTAGGAATCACTAAGTATTGACCTTTAATGAAAGCACATGCTCTGAACTGGAAATCATCTGAACCACAAACTTAAAACTACGGCAATCGCCGAGCGGCAAACAGAGCGGAAAAGTTTCTAAATGGCTGCTGGATCCTGGATCCTGAAATATTTCACAATCTTAAATAAACTGTATGAACATCTATGAGGAAGTATTACTGTGCATCTTTTTACTTTCATGTTTCTTTATTGTGCAAAAGAGAAAGCAGAAACTGTGTTAGTGTAACTTTATCACAGTTCTCTGGAAACACAGGCTGGTTTGTGAGGACGACTGTAGAAGAGTGTGAACATTAAAAAGGTTTTGCTTTAAAACCTATAGTCTACTTTCTGTACATTGAAGAAACATCAATTCAATTTATTTATATAGCACCAAATCACAACAAAGTTGTCTCAGGGCACTTTACAGGAACATTCATATATTGTCTAAAAAAGTTAAATCTGGTCCTCTTTTAAGATTTATTTAGATTCTAAACTTTTTTAGATTTTTCTACCTGGATTATTGAGCATGCATCAGGATATTCATATATTGTATTTTTCACCCTATAAATCACAGTTTTTTGCATAATTTGCATGCTCTGCGACTTACAGGCCGAAGCGACGCACTTATGGATGTTTTCTCATATTTATAAAATAATTTTTGGCTGAGATATGACTGTTTTCATTCATTCTGGCATTGAAAATATTGAACACTACCATTTTCAGCTGCTAGATGGCGATCAAGCTGTATGGCAAGCCATTTTATCATGTAGTAGGTAAAGGTGCCTATAATGACCAATTCAAAAAAGTTCAAGACAAAAACTGGACTTTATTTATTATACTTAACTTTATACTTTATTGTTTTTGTCTTGAACTTTTTTGAATTTACCATGTCCTGGATGACTAAGAATCTTCACCAGCTATTAATGACACAATCGGCTTGCCATATTCCGACACCTTCTGCTCGCTGCTTGGAGCAACCGTCGAGTCAGCTTAATTTCGCTGCACCACCCCGACAAAATGCAGCTAATTTGACCATTAAAGTGCATTTATTAAGTAAAAGTTCAACTGAGACACACCTTTGCTATAATTTCGAGCAAACAAATAATTGTATTAGGTGCTTTTCATGTTAAATTTCGAAGAAACGCAGTGTTCCTCCTTCCTTTTTTCCCTCCCTGTCTGCGTTCTCCCGGGAGCACCGATGCAGCGGATACTTTTGAACTACAGCTGATTTGACTGTTAAAGTCCTTTTATTAAGCAAACGTTAGACTGAGACACACATTTACTATAAAGTCAAGCAAACAAATAATTGTTTTTAAGTGTTTATCTTGTTAAACTCTTGTAAAAGTCCTCCCGTGCACGCTCTCGCGGCCGCCTTTTGGCAGTAATCGATTTTTGGCACAACACCGGCCCACATTTCCAGGTTGTCAGCGGTGACGCATAATAGATGTGACTTATACGGCGAAGCGACACATTTATGGATTTTTCCACTTTATTGGACATATTTGGACTGATGCACGGAGTGACATGTACGGCGGAAAATATGGTACATAGAATTTTTTTTTTTTTTTTTAAGAGGAAACAATAAAAAAAAAAAAGAAACACAAACAAGTCTGGTTAAGAGTTTGCAAACAAACTTCCACAAAATAAGTTAAATAAAACACAAATGCATGTCAATATAAAGAAAATAACTTCCTCGCAGGATTCAGTGTTTCCTAGAAAATCTGCCACTGGTCTACTAACAAAGTGATCTAAAAGTAGGGCTGGACGATATGGCCAAAACTTTTGTCACGATATATCTCTTAATTTCGGTCGATAACGATATAACTCGATATCGATATAAACAATATAAAAGCCTCAGAAAAATTACAAGCTATACAAATAAATTAATGTTCACCTTTTATTTGTATTTAGCCTTCAAAAACATTGAAATCACTGTCAAATAAACATAAAATTCTCAACTTTGTCAATATTAATAGTTTTAACTTTAAACAACAACTTTAAAATTGACAGCATTGAAATTTGTTGTTAATGAAATAAAATTTTTGGGTCTCGTTATTGATGAGAAGCTGACGTGGAAGTCTCATGTAAAATATTTAAAAATAAAAATCAGTTGCATTACTGTATAAAGTAAAAGAGTTTTTGAATGACAAAGCTTTGTATATATTGTACAATGTAATGATTGTTCCATATTTAATCTATTGTAATGAAGTTTGGGGAAAAGCAAGTAAAACTATTACAAATCCTATTTTTATTTTTACAAAAAAGAGCTATAAGAATTATTAGTATTATGAAGCGCTATGGTCACCCAACAAATATATTATTTCATCAATTTAAATTATTAAAATGTTGTGATTTGGTTGAATATAGTATTTTACAAGTCATGCATAAAGCTCATAAAAATATTAGCCCCAAATATTCAATTAAAATTTGTAAAAAATAAATATAAAAAAAGGAGAGTCAATATAACTTAAGGGAATGGAAATGTTTGTAAAACCTCCATTTAGAACTAGTCTGAAGGAGTTGTGTTGTAATTCAGGGAATATTATGGAAATGTCTTGATATCACCATAAACATTTCTAAAACAATGTATATGATTAAAAAGATGATAGTTAAAGTTGTTGGGAAGGTTTAGTACCAGGTGAAGGATACCTGAAGTTTTTTGTTTTCAGTTTGGAGATTGTTCAAGTCAAGGTTGTTGTTTGTTTCTAGTTATTTTGTATTTTTTTAATTAGGGGTAGATAAGAATTTTTTTCTTCTTTCTTCAACCTTTTCATTCAATGTTTTTTTTTTCTTTCTGGTGAATTTGTTTTATTTTAAATGAATGGAAAAAAATGATAAAAAAAAACAAAAAAAAAATGCAGCGCTGGGGGTGTTTCAGGGACACGTTGGCTCAAACTTTTATTGTGCTTCATCTTGTGACTCATCATATTCTGTCAAGTGGAACAAGTTGTTGTTCCCACCGCTAGTTAGAACAACTCTCGATCACATTTTGCAGCACACTGACTGAAACCTGCAGTTTATCGGATCTTAGAAAGCCGAACCACTTCCAAACCAGCGAATTAGTCTTTCCTCTCTTATCAGTGATGTCATCTGCTTTCTCTTCGCTTGTGAAAGATTGTTCAGTCACATTCCGACGATCATTTTGAAGCAAAAACTTAACGCGCATTGGAGATTAGATTGGCCGCTTCAACCCGAACAGAAAAAGAAATGTCAGTGAAATGCTGTAATCCTATAGAAATATCAAAAATGTGCTTAAAACTCATATCATCATTATTGAATAAAAGTATATTGCGAGATATATCGATATCGAATTATTGTCCAGCTCTATCTAAAAGGTGTAAAAATTTTTGTGTAAAAATTCCAGTCAGCAGGATCTCCTGTCGTCTCACCTCCTTGTATTGCAGCAGGCCCGTTTCACCGTGTGCATCTCTATTTGACTGCTGCAACGAGGCGGAAGAGAAAACCATCTGAGACTCCAAGTTGAGAGCCAGCTCGGTGTGGTGGTGCCGCTCGGCATGGTCGCACGGCGTCAACTTGTCCTCATCCTCTACGAAAAGGTCCGCTTCGCTCTGGATCAGCAACTAGCGAGGGAAAGAACAGAAAAGAAGAAAACAGGATTATCAATTTAATAAAACGAGAGAACGTTAAGAGCTGAACGGCTGCTAAAAGTAGCTGAAGAAACTAAAACTGAATTGTTCGTGAACACAAGCAGAACTGGTAGAAATGAGCAAAACAAACACGAAAAAATAAAAAGCAGCGGAACAAAATAAGTAAACGTTAGCAAAACAGTTGCTAAAGCTAGACAAACTGAAGTGAATATTAGCAAAACTAAATTAACAAAACAAATCAGACAGGAAAAACTAGCTAAAGGTACCAAAGCGATAACTAAAATTGGCAAAATGGAAGCCAAAAGCTAAAAGTCGCATCAAAAAGATGAAAATAGAGCGTCTGGTGAAGCAGAGAACAATGAACTGAAGGGAGTCTCATGTATTTCTATGAGAATTGTTATTTTTAATAAAGTGCAACATTGTGTTATGAAAATCTAAAGTTATAACGCACTATTTCTGATCGAGCTGAATGTTTAGATAAAGCCGACTCCATTTCACACATCAGTTAATAAATTGGCAAGCAAGTCGACACAAAACGATGTGAACGGTCTTTGAAAGTGGCGAACAGTAAAAATAAGTTAGTTTTCTCAGTTCAGGCAGTAAATGTTCCCTCTAACTCCAAAGCTGTGAAAATTATTAAAAATAAATAAAAGAGTAGATGACATCTGAGGAGAGGAAACTATCCGTTGTAAGAATGTTCATAAAACAGATTAGATCCAGGAGCTTCATCTGATGAGAGCGTCTCACCTCCACGCAGCTCTTCATGCCTGCAGCAGCAGCGTAGTGCAGACAGGTGCTGTGATGGTTGTCGGTGGCGTTGACGTTGGCCTTCTCATACTGGCCTCCCTCCAGTCTGGCCCCAGTCCAGCTCAGGATCATCTGAGCAAACAGAACTCGTCACACTCGTGTCCCCGCTGCGTCCTGTGGATGCTCGTGCTGTTTGTACCTGAAGGCAGTCTGCGCGGCGCTGCTCGTCCCTCTGTGGTCGGGCCAGTCGCGGCGACAGCGCCCCCTCTGGCAGCAGCAGGATCTGCGGGCCTTGGCACAGCACATGGAGGCACGTCTCGTTGTGCACGTTTCGCTTGTTAGGATTTCCCTCTTTGCTGAACAGGAAGGACCTATTTGATTAAGAAGACGATAAATGAAACAGACATGAAAGTGGCCAGAAAGGACAAAAACAGAAGCAAAATGGATGAAAAGAAAAGTAGAAAACACCGATGCAGATAAACAAGAGATGTCAGAATGATTAAACATGGGGGGGTGCGATATGGAAAAATATTGACTCATTCTGCTCAACATCACTGATCTAATGGACATGCTGGTGGACACACACACACACACACACACACAGACACAGGATGTGGCTGCTGTTCTGTTTAGCAAATAATTTAAATTCTGTTTATATATCAAAACCTCCATTAACTGGTCAGTTTGTGTTGTCTGGCTCCACAGAACCGACTCTGAAAGAAGTGCTTCCTCTGGATCAGCACTGCAATGTGAACAGTGTTGCATACAAAACAACTTCTAGTGTAAATAAAAGAAGAAAACAACAGGATGTGATGGGTTATTTCTGGATGCAGCGGAAGAATCTATCAAATCACATTTTCTAAAAGTGCAGCTCCGTGTATTCCGTCATTCTGACCCTCTTTGTCCCACCAGCCACAAGCTCCTGCAGCTTCGCTCTAATCACTGCACGCATCGATAATCACCAGAGTTGAAAACGCAGCAAAAATACTGTTAAATTTGGTGTAAATAAACTAAGAGCTGCGTTGGACACAGACGTGTCCTTCACGTGTTGCTTGTTAAAACAACAGAAATAAACGGCTCCCGGTGAGTCAGTGATTATTGACATATGTCTAAGACCGCCAACTCACTTGTTACGGAGGAAGGATTCCGCTTCCTGAGCTACACCCATTTTTCCAGTAATAGGTGCATCTGTTGCTTCCCATTTCTCACTTCTCGTGGGATTACATGCCAAAACCAACCCACAGGGACGACAAGCAGACACGCTTTAGAAATAACTCAAAAGGGGGAAGAAAAAAAACAGATTCTACTTCAACCAAACTACTTTAGTCGTTTTTTTTTATTTTTATTTGGTCTGAGGGGGTTTTTTCCCGTTCGACTCCGTCCAGCTGAGAAGCATTTCCTCAGATACTTATCGGGAGCGGAGCGCCACGTTCAGCACGCCTCTCCGGCCCATTATAGGTCAGTAGGAAGGAACACAAATAGCACACGGATTGATTCGCTGAGCAATATTCTCAGACTCGGGCACGTTAAGCAGTTGTGGAGTCACAGTCTCTCCCCACCACAAAAAACAGACACTCATGTGCACACATGCATGCACGAATAATTGACCAGCCTTTTCAGACAGCTTCCTCTGACACCCCCCCCCCCCCCTTTTTTTAATTCTTTGCGACCGTGGAAAAAAAAAAAGCGTGAGCGAGAGGAGAAAAATGAGGAGATAAAAGGATACTGAGTCACAGAATCAGCTGGTCCTGGTCATGATCAGATGCTTAATGATCTCAGCAGGACGTGGTGTCTCATTCCTCAAGTGTGACCTCTTTAGTTTTGGTTCAACTAGAAATAGCACCTCTTGTTTCTGGTTATTTACTTGTCATACGTTGCTGACAGTTTAGCGGACGGTGCGATGAAATAGTGTGACTTCCAACTGTACAACGCAGCAGATGAAAACCTAAAACTATATTTACACATGTACTGTAGGAACTCAGCACTGCACTTTCATTAAACAGGAAGGTACGCTCACAACAACAGAGAACTGAGAAAGCAAAGTGACCCACACAAATAGATGCACCTTCATTTGCTCCACGTCCTGAATTTGTAAAACACACCTGCAAGATGTTTTAACTTGCTAATCTCATAAACCCATATTTTATTGACAGGGGGAAACATAGTTTGGACCAGAGAAGACAGCTGTGTTCCTGGATGGTGCTCACATACTGAATGGCTTCTTTGTTGCATGATAGAGCTTTAACCAGCAACAATGTTACAGCTGGCAAACAGTCTGTGCCAATCTAAAACCATTTTTCCTGAATAAGAGGTGGTTTAAATCAGTTCAAGGCCTGCACCAGAACAGCTGTAGTTAGAAAACTGGTAGCACAAGGAAGTGATTGTTGTAGTTTGCATTTTTTATATCGAATAAAATATATTCGGCTAACAACAGGTTTTTAATCGGTGCACTTTTTATTTCCGGTCAAAGCTACGAAGAGCCATTCCAGAGAGGCTAAAGAGGTTGCAGCGCCTGCCCTCAGATGTTTTATTGAATTTAAAAACACAACACTACATTTGGCATACTGATAAATATTTTTTCAATTATTCTAAATCATTGTGACTCGGTGCCTTTATGTGTCCGATTACTGACCAGAAATGCAGAAATCAAACCTTTAAAACGAAGTTTAGTCCAGAAAAGGTGTTTTACCTGAGCAGACGTGTCATGGCGTGGCGACATACATAGTGCAGAGGTGTGTTGTGCTGGTACTGCTCCCCGTACGACGCGTTCGGGTCCAGGCCGTCCCTGAACTGAGGGTTGCCCTCGTACAGCTGCCAGGCCAGAGCCTCGTCGCCGCTCACGAGCGCCTTGCGGAACTTGGTGGCGGCGTTGCCCATCACTTCCTGCTCGCAAAGAGGCCACCTGCTGGGAGCAGTGGCAGATCGCTCTTTGCCTGCCTACGCCTCACTCTTCCTCCTCCTCGTCTTCTTCTGCCTCCCCCGTTCACCACAGGTCACTATTTAAAGCAACATGATTCTGTGCTTTCCTTCCCTGTACACAAATGAGACGCAGACAGAAGAGTTATTGGAAGAAATTGACACATAAAAGGAGATTTTAGAAGAATAAGTGGAGGGAACGATTGTAAAGGTCACGATAAAGGAGAGAGAGAGAAATGAGAGTTGGGAAGAGAAAAGTGAGAGAGGCTCAATCAATCAGTGCATCGATTGATCAGCTGATGTGCTGCAGAAAGGATGTTATCTTACCGGACGTGAAAGGAAACAGAGGGAGAGACGCAAGACGCAAGAAAGGCAGAGAGATAATTATAAAGAGGCCAAGCTGGAAGAGTGGGTTAATGATATCCAAGCCATTGATTTGTTAGTTAGATGATAAAAAGCATGATCAATACTACAACAGCTGGCCTCCGTGACCCCAAGAGAGGTGCTATTTCTGAAATATCTGCTTATTTTCCACAGTTTAAATGATTTTCTGCCACTGAGGGTTTGAGCAAAGGTTACACCAAGCAGCACTTTGTGAGCCGAAGCAGTTTTACTTCACCTCGCAGGAGCAAAACCAAAGAATCACAACCGTGGCTGCTTCCCCAGCAACAGCTTATACACCTCCCATTTTTTCCCCCGTTTGTAAAAGTTTGTTTAATTAACGTATTTTTCAGACTATAAGTTGCACTTAAAATCCGTTCATTTTCTCAAAAAAAAAAAAAAAAAAAAAAAATCGACAATGAGCCTTATAATCCGGTGCGCCTTATGTATTCATTCTGGTTGTGTTTACCGACCTCGAACCGATTTTATGTGGTTATTGTGAATGAGTTGAATAAAGTTTGACTTATCTGACTGTTTTGTTTCGCTTAATGCGCCTTATGGTCCGAAAAATACGGCATCACCTGCTGCCGGAGGCGAAAGAGCAAGAAGCTTTTTTGCTCATGGGTGTGATGTTACCAAAATATGTCATAAACCACTGGACAGAACATTTTCTAATAATTCAAGATGGCCAGCACAGCCCTTATTAAATGAGAGTTAAATAGTATCTCGTTTCATGTCATTAAAATGTATATGGCCTCGTAATAACCACTAACGTGTCCTGTTTCAGCTTCCAGGTGAGGGGGAAAAGTTCTCAGGCATTCAGGTCTTTAACTAGACATTTTAGGCAGGTTTGTAATCCTGCTTTGTGTTCACAGGAACTTTAAATTGTGTTGACAATTGTG
Organism: Nematolebias whitei; assembly: GCF_014905685.2. NCBI lineage: Eukaryota > Metazoa > Chordata > Actinopteri > Cyprinodontiformes > Rivulidae > Nematolebias > Nematolebias whitei. The sequence continues at coordinate 25,127,952 of NC_056516.1, forward strand.
CTCTAAATTAGCTAAAAATATTGAGGATTAAATGAGAGCTACGACTAGACTCAACCTTGAAGTCGTGTCTGTTGCTCACTGGGTTAGTTGGCTTTTAGAGGCAAGTGTTGCCTTGATCCTGAAGCGAAACTGCGCTTCAGCTCCACCTGACCGTTGGACGACGTGTGAAGTCTGAGCATACTCGAGTAGATAATCGCACAAATACTGCCAAACTCAGGACTTGTTATCCCAAGGTTCTCCTTCTGCCCTTATTTAGTAGAAGATGCAGGGAGACGCTGCAGATAAGACACTGGTGAGTGGTGAAGTGAGCTGGAAGTAAACCATTTTACTCAAAACAGAGCCAAGCAGACAGACTGACCCATTACCAGTAAATGTTGTAAACTCCCCCCACCCCCACGTTACCGTCATGCTTTATACAAACAAAACGCAGAGTTGGGCGCAGAACTTTTAAAACATTTGATTATTATCCTCCTGTAGCTTCTGTGCGGCCCCTTACTTCTCATCTGCCAGGGAGCAGTTTCCCCATTTGTCAGCATGTAAGGGGGGAAAAAAGGTGTGTGTGTGTGTGTGTGTGTGTGTGGGGGGGGGGGGGGCAGCCATTTGCCTTATTCAAATGTTCCAGAGCCCGACCAGCCAGCGGCCAACTGTAGCCGGTCTAAAAAGGGGCTCTTTGTGAAGGCCAGACAGATGGCCTTAGAATGAAGACTGTAATGATACCCTCAACGGCCCCGTATGTGCACAGGCACATGCACATCCTCACACACTGCCATCATTACTGGGTGTCGTGGTGTGTGCGGTTAAGAAAAGGACGGACAGTTTGTGAGTACGAGAGAGAGGAGGGGAGGATGGAGGAAATGAAGCAGAGCACATTGATAAAGACGGTGATTAAACACATGTGACCAGAAACTGTGAGCGATTGGACCCGGACAGAAAAGAAATGAGAAACACCATTACTTCTTCTTTTTAACAAAGACCTGCATGTCACCCCCAACCTGTCAACGGTAGTTTTAATATCTGTCCAGCAGTTCATAAGATATTTTGCCTCCAATACCTAATGACAAACTGTTAAAAACAGCTCTCAGCCAATCGTTAGCACACCACTTAGCGTTGGGGAGGATTCTCAACTACTACCACGCTACTTTTTCCTTAAATACCAGTCAAATTGAACAAGTTATAGAGATTTTAGCGTTGGCTAATGTTGATAAGCTGTGGCGGCCATCTTGAATGGGGTTGAATTTAAAATTTAACCAGTTGTAGATGCACACACCCAATGATTACTTTCTGAGAATTGTGTTAAAGTCCATGAACAGGTTCATGAGATATTTTGCTAACAGTACAGACAAATGAACGGATATGAGCAAAAACATTATTGCCTTTAGTGTTCGGCTTCAGGCAATGAAACACGTTCTTTTAATGGTTTTGGATGAATATCAATCTTATGCTGCTGATCTCATGCTATTATTATTATCTCATGCTGCTGATTATCTCATGCTGCTGTATTCATTCATACCCATCTGCTCACCACAGACTCATGTTTGGGCTGCTATTTTTACACCATATTGTTTTACATTATTAGTGTTTAGTGTTTATCTTAGCTACTTTAGCGTACCATTTGGTGTTTTAGTGTATATCTTAGATCCTTATCTAGTGTTTCTTTTTATACTTTATATTTAGCTATTTTGGGGTGTAACTAGGACCCTGAGTACATAATTTTGTTCCACCTCATGTACCACATCAGATGGTAAGGCAATAAAGTTTACTTGAACAACAAATAAAGGGTTTAACTGCACCACAGATTCAATGGAAAAGTCTAAAGTTTAGGTTGTGTCGTCACTACTACACATTTAGTCATAAAAACAGCCTTTAGTTAGATTTGTATACTGAACCACCGCAACTAATTTCGGACGTCTCCAAAACTTTCACGTTTACACCAAATTTAGTCAGATGTTCGCTTAGACAGCAACTGTACAAATGTTGTCCCTGTTTTAGGTGCACTGTAATCTAATGACTCCTGAACTCATCAGGAGTCACTGATCACTTTAAAATGTGTTAACCATTTAGCTGAATGGATTTTAACAAAACTCAAAGTAATCAATCATCTACAGCTGATATGCTTTTAGAATCAATCTGATTCAAGATGGCTGCCACAGCCAACATAAAAATGGCTACAACCGATATTTAGCTACGATTCAGTGTAGTAGTAGCTGACACTAATCACCAACTTTTACTTTGAGTGCTAACTGAGCATGCAAGATCCCTGTTTCACACTTGGCATTGTTGGACTGTCTGTTAGCAAAATATCTCATGAACCACTGAATAGGTTTCAATGAAAGCAACTACAACTGATTAACTTTTGAAGGCAACCAAATTCAAGATGGCTGCCACAGATAATCAACCTTGGACCTTTACACAAGTGTAAAGTGGTGTGGTAGTAGCAGACAGTCATTCACAATACACGTTCTGAGGGCTAACAGGCCACATGAGAAATGCATGAGATCGTGCAGAATCTCATCTCAGGTGATATGCATTCCTTCAAGGACTGACGGGATTTTAATTCATCAAGATTTAGTTAAATCAGGGTTGCAAGCAAACTGTTGTCATAGTTACACATTGAGGTTACATTTTTAAAAAGTCAGTCACAATATAATAGTTTGTGAGCTGTTGAAATTTCACGTTTAATTCGCATTACTGTCAGTTTGAGAGAAGTCACGCACTTTTATAAAGACAGGACTTGAAAAAATAATCAGTTTTGTTTAAAAATTAAATAAAATCAAAGTCACTGCAAATTAAAATATCTGTAGAGTGATTTAGGAACTTCAGGCACGTTCAGGTTTTCTGTCCATCCTGTCAAGACATTAGCATCATGATAACATGTACTTTAGATTAATGAAAAGTTTTAAAGGCTGAGATGAGAGTCCTGATGCACTGACAGGAATCCAAGGAGCAAGGCCTTGTTAGTATGTCCACCTGTCTGTACATTCAACCAAAACATTGTTGCTGTCACTTTAAACCTGTCCTAAACAAACGAACTAAAACTAACACCTAAAGCGTGAAAAGTTGCCCATCAGCTCAGTCTATGCTGCAGGACCGAAGTGTTTTTGCCGAAAGAGACATAAAAACTTGCCGGAGTCTAAAGCAGCAGCTGTGTAAGGAGTGACTTTGACCAAAATTAGCTAGGTCGCAGTGTTTCTGGCTAAATATGTAGGTCAGACCTCGGGTGGTTATCCTCCAAAGTGTGTCAGCGTGAAATGGAGCACAAAACAAACAGCAGCAGACTTCTCTCTGCATGTGTTTGTCCATGCGGCCCCTCGTTTTTTAAAGCTCCTTTGTTTCAACACAGCCCAGTTTCTAACCCTGCGGCCACGAGACTGTACAACACAGGGGCTCCACAATGCTGTAATACCTTTTCTGTTGCCGTTTTCATTATTCGTATCACTCCCAGCCAGGATGTGTCGGAGCCATGGGGAAGCGTTTACACCCAAACAACGAGCAGAGCGAGCTTCACCGCGAACGTTAGCGCGCGCGGCGTTAGCTTCAACTACCGACAGTACAGCGGGGCAACATCAAATCTTCGAGGATTTACTCACACATTTGGGAACTTGCGCACATCGACGGCCATTGTCTCACAACTGTCATTCGGTTCCGCGGCTGATGCTCCGGTGGACCATCCTCTCTCTGCGACCAGCCCCGGTGGAGCGCGGTGATGATGATGCTGACGGTAGAGAGCCGAGCAAGCTGCTCTACTAAACTGTGTTGCCACTGAACGCTGCCACGAAGAGGACCCTAATGCGCATGCTCATTGACGACATAGAGCTCCTTTCTGATTGGTCGGTTGTCAAGCCCGGAAGAAACCCGGAAGAGCCTGTTTGCCACAATCAAAACACAAGTAACGATCGATGAATTTGTCACCTCCGGAAAGTTATTCTTACATAAAAACAAGTACCTAAAAACTCAGGCAAACTTCAGAATACTTCAAAGAACTTTCAAATGACAAAGAAAGAATTTGTATCTATATCTTAGTTTAACCTGCTTTATCCTATTTATTTTTTTCATTCATTCAACCTTTATTAAATGAATTTAATTTTTTTTTTTTTTTTATTATTATTATATTTATTATCAATTGTTACCAGTGTTACAGTGTCAATCCTATTTTGCACAAGACATCAACCAGCCAATCTATCTATCCATCCATCCATCCATCCATCCATCCATCCATCCATCCATCCA
>NC_056516.1:25132278-25135413 GCF_014905685.2 Nematolebias whitei
ATCCATCCAACCATCCATCCATCCATCCATCCATCCATCCATCCATCCATCCATCCATCCATCCATCCATCCATCCATCTGCCTGCCTACCCATCCATCCATCTAGCTATCTACAGACTAGACTATTTAGATCTAGGTAGACTGTCTGCCTGCCACTTTTAAAAATGGCATTAGCACTTAATTGCAAAAAATACACTATTACTAATATGAATACACAAGTATGCAAGTACATGAGTAATGATAATAAAATTTAAAAAAAAATAATGGTCAGGGAAATTTATTCTTTAGTTTGGAAAACCATATGCACAAATTTGCTAATTTATTGGTGACACTGCATTTTTACTGTATTGATGTTGAAGCCAGATGTTGCAACTTTTGAGTTTTAAACATTTGACTTTGCTTCCCTAATTCAATCTGTTCCCTTTGCTTCAAACTGAAAGGTTTATTACAGTGAAGGAACAGATTTTCTTATTTTTACACCTAAATCTATTTGTACTCTACAATAAGTATTTTTTTAAGATTATTAAAATGAGAGAAATATTGTTTGTATAGAAAAACTGTGGAAAATATTTAAGATCTAAACAATATGAAATCAGTTTTGATTTTATTTTTGATATTTCACCTTTGTCCAGACATCTTTTTTGTGTAGCATTTTGTAAAACTTAATTTAGCCTTATTAGCAGTTTATCAACGTTTACTCATAAAAAAAAAAATTTAGAACAAGAGAACAACAGATGGTTATATTTACATCTTTATTAAAAGATTTTAAGAAGTTGAAATGTGTTCGCATCAAGTTCAAAGCACAATTAGCAAAGAAAACTGAAAAAACAATTCTGCACACGTTTGCGCGACTTCGATAAATTTAATAGAATGTCTAGAGCATTTTAAAATTCAGATATTTACCATAGATACAATAAATGCATAAAAGTGCGTAGCATGACATACACAATCAATCCATTATCAATACAAAAATATCGTTAGTTACCTTTAAAGTGCTAATAGCAGAAAAATACATTTCAAATATATATTTATAACAACTGACTTGACTGTTGTTCCCAATCATACGATACAGTTCATTACATTTATCTGTCAAACATAAAGACGTTGAACTTTAACATATGGAGAAAAAGGTCACGTGTAAAGGACACAAGAAAGATCTGTCTCTCGCACGCACACAAAGTATTAGTCATCTTGACAGCAAATCCCCAGAGCGCAGGCCTCGCACAGCGTCTTCTCGTGGGGTTTGGTCCTCACTTTGGCAGAACATGTTGACGAGCCGTCCTCCTCCTCCTCCTCATTGTAGCAATTCTTTCTGATTTTGGAAATAAGCCGGAGCAAAGCGTGTTCCACTTCTTTCTTGGCAAAACCGGGGAGGTCATACTCGTCCTCTCTGCAGCGGCGACAGGTCTGCCCAAAGGGCCGCATGATTACTGTTCCACGGCCTCGCCGCAGCCGGTAACGGAACAACACCACCACCCGAGCTGAAGGCCAGGTCTTACGGCAAGTTTCACACTGAAAGCTGTGAGGAGATGAGTCAACGTCAGACACATGCAGGAGTTTACAGAAGACTAGCTGTACTTCTAACCATTTTATGTTTTTTTTTTCTTGTTTGTTATCAAATTATCCATTATCCAACACAATGATAGCTATAACTTAGCTACAACTTGATGTGGTAGTAGCTGAGACAATAAGCAACGCATACGTGTGACATTTTGCTATATTTCATAAGACAATGTGTTTTCGTCAATTCCAGCTTTTGGACATATTTGAAAAATATCAATACTGAATATTTTGAGAAGGAAAATCAGTCCGTACTTTCCATAAGCACAGTGGGAGTAGACCTTCCAGCCTTTCTTCCTCTGGTCATGCGTGACTTCGTCTGTCTGGCTGTAGTTAAAGTTGAGAGTCCAGTCGTCTCCATAATCCAGCTCGTTGTCGTCGTACTGCAGCTCATTAAACGTGTCCACCCACAAGGATGGAACCCATTCTGCACAAGAACACGAAAAGAAATCCAATTTGGCAATTCACAAAACTGTAAAAAAGACTATTAGTGTTTGTATGTATTCTGCAGGGATGACACCACCCCACATTTACACCGTCAGAGGCGTGTTTTTTAATGTTAAAGCCAGAAAACCTTGTTTTCCGACCATGAAATGGCAACGTCACCCAACAAGATGAGACTGTTTGCTACTTAAGTTAGTTTTGTATGACTGCATGAACGTACAAATCTCACCTGCACTGACTGAATCTAACATTAGATTTAAATAAGCTTTGCTCTCATGAGCAGTGCTATTTCATTCATGCACACAGATTAAATTTAGCATTAAATAAATTCATACACTGTTTCACTACTGAGCCATCAATGAAAAGTCAAATAAATTCTACTTCATTGAGCAGATTTTAGTGAGCGGTGAAATAATTAAAATAGTTATTTACCCTTATGACCACATGGTGGAGCAACACACTTAACAGTTAAAGCTTGCAAACACTTCTGAACGCGTCAAAGTCAAAATAAAAAAAGAGAACCGGAAGTGGGCCTTAATGTTCGGAAATATTTACTCAAACATAGCATCAAATATGAGATTAACAGACATATTATGACAACAAATCCAGTACTATCACGACTGTACATAACAACAACTCTAAACTGCGTGTTCAGTCATGACGTCATTAAACACAATAAAATGTATTCGTTCAGAAAACACGCGATCTGACTGGTAAACATTAATATAAACCGTTTCTCTGACATTAGAAATAAGTGTCGCCTAAAATAAACTGCAGGTTGCAAGTTTGATCAATTTAAACAAGTTGTTAAAAATATATAACATGGATATTTTAATTTCCTCTAACTGTCCTTACTGTAAAGTTTCACTGAAACATTTAAGCGTGCGGAGAAAAATCAAAGTTAAATATTCTGATGGGCCTGTTCTACATGAGGAGTGGTCCAGTGTGTTACCTGTGGTTCTGCCCATGCTGCTGTCCTGCTGCTTCAAGAGCTTCTGATCAGCAGCTCTGCTGTCCTGCTGCTTCAACATCTTCTGATCAGCAGCTCTGCTGTCCTGCTGCTTCAACAGCTTCTGATCAGCAGCTCTGCTGTCCTGCTGCTTCAACAGCTTCTGATCAGCAGCTCTGCTG
>NC_056516.1:25135423-25141667 GCF_014905685.2 Nematolebias whitei
CTCTGCTGTCCTGCTGCTTCAACAGCTTCTGATCAGCAGCTCTGCTGACCCACTCCTTTTATCAGCCCAACACGCTCAGGAAACAGAAACCTAACATCTTTCGCTTTCCTTCTCGGGAGAAACGAAATCATGACGCAGCCGTGTCACGCGCACGCGCCACTTGTTTACTGTGCTTCTCCTGCAGCGTTCCTGTAAGGAATGCCTATCGCCCGCCGCCTTTTGTCCAACTTACACTGAGCTGGAGTCATTTTTTTGTGTTTTTATGATGTGGTAGCCATATTGACTTTTGCTCCAAATGTCAGTCATCCCAAATATTACTTTTTATTAGAAGTCCTATACACGAGATATTTTGCTAACACGAGTTGCTTTCTTTTGCATTTCCCACACACACAAATTGTCGTACGATTAAGAAACATTAACGAATATAATTGTGGGGAAAAATAAAAATGTAAACTGAACTTTATTTTACTATTCTCAGAAGGAAATTAATTCAACTTACACAACTATTTGTGCATTTTATTACATATCCCCCCCCCCCCCAAAAAAAAAAATAAAAAAATAAAATAAAATAATAAAATAAAAATAACAGGTTTCTTTTTAAACAGTCTTTGAACTTTGCTCGACATTTCTGCTGCACATATGTCAGTGACTGTTTATGCAGAAAGAGGGATTTTGTTTCGTTTTCCAAACATAAGCTGTTTCCATGTGTGCCACCGATAGAGAGGGCTGTAAAACAACAACTAGACGTCATCCTCAGTGTCTGTGCAGCTGAACCTCTGGAAGGTGGCATGCCTGAAGACAACTACAAATAAACACTGTATTTCTATTTTACAGGGTCAAATCTGTTGGGATTTATATTTTAAAGAAGACGTATGAAGTCACATAATGAGTTTTAATGAATTTTATCAGCTATTACTGACAATAAAAACTTGAATATATGATGTGAGCTGAGGATCAGGAAACAGAACTGAAGAACAGACTTGTTTTATATATATTATATGTTTATATGTTTTTTTTAATATAAAAGTGTTTTTATTCTTCAATTATATCAATGAAAAAGAATCATATTGTGTCCATGTAGTCCTACTTATACAAAGTTATATAAAAGAAAAGTGTCAATGATGATGAAAGTGTTCATTTATAGAGCACCCACTGCACACGGGCAAAATGTGGCCCGAGGGCCAGGAGTGGCCTTTGAATCACCCACATTTGGCCCTTTAAAGTTTTCATACAAAAACAAAACAATGTAATATAAACATACACACACACACATATATAAACATACACACATATATATATATATATATAAATGAATTTTTATATATATTATATATTTTATATGCAAATGAATTTGATGTAAAGGACAACATCAACACTAGAGACAGACTGATTTTCTTTTTTTTTTTTTTTTGGTCCACCAGTTTTAATCAGTTCATATTGGTCACTTAAAAAAAAAATAAACAAACAAACCAAAAACAGTCCTGCCTGTACATAAATTATCTGTTACCATCCATCCATTATCTTTTACTCGCTTCTTCCATTTTGGGTCACGGGGGTCACCGGTGCCCATGTCCAGCAATCACTGTGCGAGGGGCGGGGTACACCCTGGACGGGTCGCAAGTCCATCACAGGGACACATGGAGACAAACGAGACAAACAACCATTCACTCTCTCATTCACACCTAGGGACAATTTAGAGTTACCAATCAGTCTAACATGCATGTTTTGGGTCTGTGGGAGGAAACCGGAGCACCCGGAGAAAACCCATGCATTCATGGAGAGAACATGCAAACTCCACCCAGAAAGGCCCCTGGACCGGGGTTTGAACCAGGGACCTGCTCGCTGAGAGGCAGCAGCTCCAAATAGGAAAATGAAGAAGCAGCAGATAGAACAGCTGACTGTAGTCCACAGTTTAGCTTTTTTATAAGCAAGACTGTTCATATTACTTTTAGGTGTACAAGCTCTTCTAATTGGAGTTAAATATATGGTTATTTGAATTAAGTAACTATTATTACATTTTATTAAATATAAATATATATTGCCTCCCCCCCTTCCAAAAAAATGCCATTTAAAGTCAGATACCGGTTGCCCTGATTTCTTACGATCATCGCTTGTCATTAAATAACTCAAATCATTCAACATGGAGTCAACTGCTTTTTATCTGCTTTCTGCAGAAGTTGACTAAAATAGAGCTGAAGTTTTTATTTTAAGCTCAGTGATGTTTGTGTTTCTGCAGTGAAAATACGGGTAAATGCAACAATACTTGTTATGTCACGAGAGTATTATTGTTTCCATTAGGAATGCTAACTATATGAACTTATTGGGAAAGTAAAGGAATAATAAAAAAAAAATATCCCTGATTGTATTTTGCAACATGTGTACCTGGCTAAATATTTTTTTATGAAGCCATCAACCATTCTCTAATAAAAACTAAAATCAGCTACATGCAGTCACACATTAAACCAGAGCATAAAATATGATAATTAAGATCCTGTCTAAAACCTTTAGCTGTGAACTCAGACAGCAGTCGCTGCTTTTGTTGCTTCTTCAGAAGTTTTATCAGCACCCGTCTGCTGATCAGCAGTTTCTATTTACAGCCCGTATTTAACGAGCTTTAAAAAAAACTTTCTGGTGAAAACACTAATCTGTGTCTGCTTGGAAAGGAACTTTGAAATCACATCAAGTCTCAAAGCTGCAAATCTGAGGCGCTTTTCAAGCCAAGACACGTTCTCTGCGCAAAAATGTACTTTCAGCCTCCACCAGATTATTAACGTTTGTGGGAATCAAGAGACATCCCAGATTGCAGTGCGTTTGTCTGACAGGGTTTAGAATAAAGTGCAGATGTGAAGAGCATCTACAGCTGACCTGAAGGACAAAGACGTCTTCATCCTGTGTTTCTAGGAGCAGAGCGATATCCCTTTGTAAGTTATATTTTGTGTTTTACAGGAACCAGTAAGATTTCCTCAGCGCAGCCATTATAGCGTCAAGGTGACAACACCTGTCCAAGGTACACATGATGGTGACGCATCAGGGGACTTTCCTGTGTCGTGTGCACAAGGCGTATACAAATATAAACATGTGAATGGGTTTACTTTATTGAGGATCATACTCTCCATTCAAACAAACCAGTCACCAACTGGTATGTAGTTGCTGTGATAACAAAGTGTTGTGTCACTGGAGAGACTCCGTGCACGCTTGTGCTTCACAGAACTACAGCGCAACACTTCCTCCTTCTGTGTAAAGTGCTGTTAAAGACGTGTGTGTGTGTGTGTGTGCACCATGCCTCCCAGCACAGTGGTGCAAAGATGACCTCAAATCCTGAAGCTCCAGAGAGTCACCTTATACTCAGGTGTGACATTACAGCGTGAGAAAAGCATGCTGGGAGAGCTCACAGGGCCACAGAGGTGCAGAGCAGGGAGACAAAGACACATGGGACACTGACCGATTGTCCTCTTTGTCAACCTTTTATGTTGATATTAAAATCTGGAACAAAAGCTACTCCAGTTATGAACACGGAGTGAAATTAAAAAGTGTTTGGGGAATAAGAAGAACCTTGTTTTGTGTGTGTGTGTTTTCAACCTGTCCCTGTTTTTGTATCAAATGTCTCATCTCTTTCTTTTCTCTCTTTGTCTGAGAAGATGCTCATTTAGCCTCATGGGTGTGATTGACTTTTGGTTTAAACTTTTTAAAATATTTCACTTTATTTACAAACATTTGCCCCGTAGAAACACAGAGACATCTTAAATTCCTTCATAAACATGGGCCACTCTAAAATCTGCTTCATCATGCTCTATTTGTGTCTTCTTATGCTACTTTGAATTTTTACCTAATGCTCTGCTAAATTCAGCTTTTAACTTGCCTTTTGCTACTTTTAGACAACATTCTGTTTATTTGAGCTTTTAACTAACATTTTGCTACATGTACCTTTTAGCTATGGTTAACTTCAGCTTTTAACTAGCCTTTTGCTACTTTTAGCTTTTAGGTAGCATTTTGTTAATTTGAGCTTTTAACTAGCTTTTTGCTACTTTTAGTTTTTAGCTAGCCTTCTGTTAATTTCAGCTTTTACCTAGCCTTTTACTACTTTTAGCTTTTAGCTAGCATTAGGTTAATTTAAGCTTTTAACCATGCTTTTGCTACTTTTAATTTTTGTGTTCTAATAATTTCAGTATTTAACTAGCCTTTTGCTACTTTTAGTTTTAAGCTAGCATTCAGTTAATTTAAGCTTTTAATTAGCCTTTTGCTACTTGTAGCTTTTAGCTAGCATTCAGTTAATTTAAGCTTTTACCTAGCCTTTTGGTACTTGTAGCTTTTAGCCAGCATTAGGTTAATTTCAGCTTTAAACTATCCTTTTGCTACTTTTAGTTTTTGTGTTCTAATAATTTCAGCATTTAACTAGCTTTTTGCTACTTTTAGCTTTTAGGTAGCATTTGGTTAGTTTAAGCTTTAACTAACTTTAACTACTTTTATCTTTTAGTTAGCCTTCAGTTAATTTAAGCTTTTAACTAGCCTTTTGCTACTTGTAGCTTTTAGCTAGCATTTGGTTAATTTTAGCTTTTAACTAGCATTTTGCTACTTTTAGCTACCATTCCACCACATTTAGTTTTTAGTTACTTTTAGTTACTTTTAGCTTCTAGCTAGTCTTTTGATGCATTTAGCTAGTCTTTTGATCATTTTTAGCCTTTTTTATTTAGTTTTTTTTAGCTAATTTTGCTATTTTTAGCTTAGTCATTTATTACTTCTAATTTTTAGTTTTCCATTTAATACTTTTAGGTTTTAGCCAGCATTTTACTACTTTTAGTTTCTAACTATAGCCCTTTGATAAGCTTTTATGGGTTTTAGCTAAGTTTTTTATGTTAGCTTTAAGATTGCTGCATTTAGCAATTTTTAACTTTTAGCCAGACTTCTGCTACTTTCAGCTTTTAGTTAATATTTTGCTAGATTTAGGTTGCTGCCAGTGTTCTGCTTCTTTAATCTGTATAACATAGCAAACTGAAGGCATCATTCAGCTCTCAGTATTGAAAAAAATCCAATCTCTCTATTTTGCATTTGTTTTACGTGGTCATGTGAGAAATTAATAAACACTGCGCTAAAAGCCACATGTTTTTTGTCCGCTACTTTTAAAACATTTCATAATTTGAGAGAGTCAGCACTTTAAAAGGCCAACTATTTCAATCTGCTAAGACAAGCGTCTCCATGATTTCTGCCTTCTTTCCACCACTCCATAAAGAAGTCCGTTAAGTTGAATGATTGACTGTGTATCTGTAACAAGTTGTCCTCAACAGCTAGCCGTAAGTTTTTACACTGCCGTGCTGTCACGTTATGTACTTCTTTCTGGTCTTTAACTTATCAATTTGAAAACTATAAAACAAGACTTTTAATTTAGGACTTACAAATCACTGTGACAACTTTGTGACGTTGTGGCAGTTTGTTTATATGCGTCTAATTCACTGACTTGTAACTTGCTTCTAAATTAAAGTTAAAAATAAACCAGTTGACAAATTGTTAAAAAGAGAATGGGGGAGTGTTGCAAGTATAAGGACCTAATTGTTTCTTGTTAGCCTTTCTCAGCTCTCCAAACCAGACCATTTATTTACCAGCAACCCTGTTGATGATAATGGTAAGAAATGTTTTAATCTGCCTCCTCCGTGTTCTCCAAGCTGCACCTGCCACTAGGATTGGGCATTGAGTCTCGAGAATCGTTGGAACTGGGACTAATATTACGATTCTCCCGGTATTGTTCAAATTTTATATTTTTGATTCCTATTTTTAATACCGTAGACATATCACAGCATACTACTGAATTAACTCACTTAGCTCTCTACAGAGGACATTTAGGGCTTTTCCATGATACCAAATATGAAAGGGTGGGCTTTCGTGCCTTTCGCTTCCTCATGAACAATAAAATATTGGATGTAGAAAATATTTATTTCTCCTGGTAGTCGGGAGGCAAATATACGTAGATGCTTCATTGAGCGCTGAATCTTACGTTGATGTCGCTGCCATATTGTATGTGGCAAAAGTGAAGTGCTAGGAGAAGATTAATCATTCATTCAGAGTTGAAACACGTAAAAGCTGTGCAAACTGTTTTTTCCCAAGGTTTATAACTTATACACATGGACAAATACACGCAGACAGACTATCTATCCATCCATCCATCCATCCATCCATCCATCCATCCATCCATCCATCCATCCATCCATCCATCCATCCATCCATCCATCCATCCATCTATCATCCATCCATC
>NC_056516.1:25141767-25183949 GCF_014905685.2 Nematolebias whitei
AGTCCATCCATCCATCCATCCATCCATCCATCCATCCATCCATCCATCCATCCATTGATTCAGTTAATTAAAATAATTATATATATTTAAAGGTGACCATTTTGATGCTCACAAAAAAATTAAATGACTGTAATTAGTTGAATTCAAATGCAATAACAAGATTATCAATAACATATGCGACAAAGGATTTACTGTGATTACAATGATTCTTCAAGAAACCTCAAGTCATAAAACCATAATGACTTCTGCTCATTCTAAATTTATCAAATGGCCTATAGCTCCTAAGGTGAAGGAGAATCATTTAAAAATAATAAATAAAATATATCCTGTAGCCATGCTTCTGTAAAGAAGATTTAAATTTGATGCTGATGAATCCCTCGAGAATTTGTTTTTTCATGTCGATATTCTCAAAATGTTTTGACAGACATCAGAAACTGGATTAATCGCAAACTTAACATTCTTTCTTTTGATGCTGATACCATTTTATTTATATGGATAATTTAAGCTCAGCTTTCTCTGATGCCATAAATATACTGTAGTCATATTTATAGCAAAGTATCACGATGGTTTGAGAGAGGAGTAAAGGAGGCCATCTTTGTGAAAAGAAATCGTCCATCATTAAACAGGGGTGGAGGCCTCCGGGTTCAACTGTCCCCCTCTTACAATGCTGTGATTGCTAGTATCACTCAGCCCTCTGTGAACAGTAAACAGCCATCAGTGTGTTAATGATCCATTGTTAGGCTGATGGTCCTTCTTGAGCATGTGATCAGCTGGTTTTGGTTGTCAGCAGCAAACTGGTTGATCCACTCTGAGAAGGTGCTATTTAAGAGACTGAGCTGAAAACAGCACCTCAGACTGAGGAAGTCTCTTGGATGAGAGACAAAACGTTTCTAGAATTTTTTTTGCTTTGTTTTGCTTTTGTTTTTTTGAATGTCCAGAGGACCAGATTGAACTTTTTTGGAAAGTATCACATTCACTCACTGTAGTAAGAGGAGGGATAATAAGTCCTGCTTCCCGTTTCATTAAAAAAATTAAGTCATACTATTCTTCATTAAGTAGATTAAAAAACTGTAAAACTGCTACAATCATCTCAGAACAGATATCTAAAAATTTATTGTTTTAAGTCATGCTTTTTCTGTTGTTCTAGATTTTGTTGTAAATAAAGTTCTAACAAAAAGTTATTCCGCTGACCGGAAGAAGAAGTCGCCGAACACCAACGAAGAAGAATTTGTAGGAAGCGCGCGTTGCCATGGACAGCGAGTGGAGGCGGCCGCCACGATCGAAAGTGTGGCTTAACTTCAATAGAAGAACTGCCCAGTCGGCTCAGTGCAAGACTTGCAGTAAGTTTATATCGTGCAAAGGAGGGTGCACGACCAACATGATGAAACACCTCCGGGTTCATGGTATAGAAATAACACCGTGCACTGTCATTTGCGCGCTGCGCAGACCTGCCTCCTCCCGCTCCAACCGTCAGCCTACCGCACTGCAGTCAGCATCAGGTAAGTAAAACTATAATAAACTACGTCATATACCAACATCAAGGCAGCTAACAAGTTATACTCGACTTAAAGCGGTAAGTCAACTTAAATGCAAACACCATGCTAACGTTAGCCTATGTTTTTTTTTTTTTTTTTCATAGAAAAACGACCAGAAATGGCTAATGTTAGCCAAACAGCTGACCAGACTCAGCCTTGTGCTCCGTTCATCATAGAGTCCGAGGAAAAGATGTCGGTGCAGCAAATTAACGAGTGTCACAGAAAGGTTATGGAGTATATTGTGAAAATGTTGCGTCCCTTGTCAGAGGTGGAATCACCAAGATTTAGGTTGGTTAACGATAAAGCTAAGCTAATCGACAGTGCTAACGTTACAGTAAGTGACATTAATGTTTGTTTACATGTTTGCAGGGACTTGGTGAAAACCCTCAACCCCATGTACACGCCACCTACCAGGGACTGCTTATCCAACAAGTTAATCCCTTCTTGGTATACGGAGGAGAAGTCCAGTGTGATCACAGAGCTCAGTGACGTCAGCTCTGTTGCACTCACATGTGATGGCTGGAGTAGCATCACACAGGACCATTACCTTACCATCACAGCACATTACACAGTAGAGGGCAAACTGCAGCAGAAAGTACTAAAAACAAAAGCTGTTTACGAAGCTCAAACTGGTGGTGTAGTGGCAGAGGAAATCAGTAACATCCTGACAGAGTTCTGCATTTTTGACAAAGTTGTGGCAATCACTGTAAATAATGCTGCCAGTATGGATGAGGCCATTAAACGGCTGCAGTTGGTGAAAATATGCTGCTTTGCCCACACTCTTAATATAGCAACACAACGTCTGTACGCCGTAGATTCATTGAATCAGTGGGTAGCCAAGGTCCGAACCATTGTTGTGTGGATGAAGAGGTGCTTGGTGGCAAAGATGGTTCTCCGGGAGAAGCAAGAACTTTTAAGTAAGAAACACAAACTTCACTTTATTTAACTGCTGTGCATTGTTTATGACATTAACATAGACATTTTTATTATTATTATTACTATTTCTGAGTACTGGGGAGTAGTACTACAATATTTTAAATACAATGTTTGTCTCCTAGGATGAAAAGCACCTGCTAAATGACTTAAAATTAATGTTCTTGTTTCCATCAGAGCTGCCCCGACACTCGCTCATTCTAGATGTGGGAACGCGCTGGGATTCTTTTTACCTAATGCTGGAGAGATTCACAGAGCAGTACCCTGCAATTCTAGCAACCAGCTTGGATCAACGGCTGAGCAAGAATATGGAAAGAGACAGGTAGAGATGGATAAGATATTTGATCCTGACATATGAAGCTTAGACACAAAAACTACCAATACACACAAAATGTGAATTTCAATGTTATAGGAGTGAATACACTGCATCAGTGGATTGTCTTGCCTCAGACTTACTACATAGAGCTGTCACTATGATAGACTATGTGCTAATGTAGAGAGTGCCTATGTTAGTAGGCCTGTCACAATAAATCTATTAATTGTATGATAAATGAAAATTATCAACGTCATTTTCATTTATCGGCTTTATCATTTCTTCGTGTCTCTTTCTTCTGAAGACACTGGATGACAAAAGGCTCAACTCCAGTGTTCTTCACTGACCCTTTCCTTTCTCTTTTCGCTTTAAAATTATTTTAACTGTCCAAAATCGCGTTTTTGGATCATTAAAAGCAGCTAATCTGAGAAGCTAAGCTAACAGGCTGACCTCGGGGGAAAAAACCTCTTTCTCTTGTCAAAGCTCCAAAATTCAAGGTTAAAACCCGTGCCTTTGTCTAAAAAGTTGTTTTTCTCTGAAAAAAGAAGCTGAGAACTTTTTAGCTGTTTTTTGTTTTTTAAATTAAAATCTTTGTGTGAAAAACGCTATGCTACAGAGCTCAAACCACACCGAGGGCCCTCCATTTTGAGAACCGGAAAACAGCAACGAGAGACAGCCCATGTCACGTCAATGGGCCTCCCTCCCATTTTTCATAGCAATACGCTGCTCGCTCCCTCACTATCCATCCTTTAGTCTTATACTGCCATCCAGTGGTCCAAAAACGGTACAACACACAAATTAACCAACATTTCTTCTTAAATTTGACAATAATTATTGATTATTGTCTAATTTCAAACAATATTATTTTTTATCGCAATAATTTCTGAGACAATTAATTGTCCCGCACAATTTGTTATCGTGACAGGCCTAGCTAGGGGTTTTATAGAAATAAACCTATTTATAACACAGCTCTGTGTGTTCTGTGTTCTTTTTTCATACAGCCTTGCTCAGCTGACTGAGGAGGATTTTCGGAGAGCAGAAGACTTAACAAATCTTATGAAACTTCTCTACACGTGCACATGCGTGTCTTCAGAAAAGGGTGCCACGTGCGGACAGATACTGCCCATTCTCCAGAAGCTTGAGGCACATCTGACCGTGAAAGAGGGAGACACGGTGTTTGTATCCAACCTTAAAAATCAGATTTGGGCAAACCTATCCGAGCACTACCAGGTAAGTGACTGAGGCTGGCAGCGGGAAAGAAATTAATGAAGAATAGAACTATCTTTGTTCCTGTGGCTTGATCAAACATTTTAAGAGTGTGTTTTTGCAGAATGATGAGATCAGGAACTTTCTCCAAGTGGCCACTGCGTTGGATCCGCGCTTTAAAAAGAAGGTGGATGACGGTGTCTGGGACCAGATTCAGCGAAAGCTGATTGAGCAGGTGAAATGTCATTCATGCACACCTGTCCTTTCCAGCTGTTAAAATCTGAAATCTAAATGCTAGTAATGTTCTTTTGTAGTCAACAGAGAAAGACTGTGGAGATCATGGGGTCACTGTGAAGTCTGAGAATGAGGGAGTGAAGGAAGAGGAGGAGATGTGTATGATAGCTGAAATGGTATAGGTTCTCAATTTTAATAATGGTCATGACTTTAATGAATGTTTAGTGAGAATACTGATGAACCTGTTGTTTGTTTAGGAACCGCCTCTCTGCAAATTGTCCAGAAAGACTCCACTGGAGGAGCTTTTTGAAGAGGAAGATGCACAGCTCTTAATGTCGCTGAAGAGCTCCATGTCCATTAAGAAACGAGCGGAGAGAGAGCTGCAGCTGTACCAGAAAGTTCCAGCGACCAGTATGTCTGAGGACCCTGCTGCATGGTGGTGGAAGCAACGCAAGGCTTACCCGTTGCTGTCAGATCTCGCTTTATCATATTCATGCGTTCAAGCTTCGTCTACTCCCAGCGAACGTGTGTTCTCCACTGCAGGAGACGCACTCAGTCCAGAACGCTCACACATGCTGCCTGAGAAGGCAGACATGGTCGTTTTCCTCAATAAGAACAGTTTCTGATTGTACACTGTACCTGCTGCCTTCATATATTTCCTCCTGCATGTGACTTCATCAGTGCAGCTACAGCGTGCGCTCTCAGGACATAATTACTTGCAGTATATCCTCAGTGCAGACCAAACTCAGCAAAAAAAAGGCCTTCTCTTACTCTGTAACCTGGAACACTCTGCAAAAAGATCTGAAGTTGTCGACTTGGACCTTTCTTTAGGGATTTTAAACAACTTCATGGCAAAAGTCAACGCAAACATGTTCCTGTTTTTAGTATTTTACACTTTTATAATGTAGCTGTTGTTTTGTTTTTATATAATTTCTTCTTTTTACTTTTCATTTTATATGATTGTATATTGTCTACCTCATCTGTGTTCTTTGTTTAAAACTGGTCTTATGAATGAGTCCTCGCGAATCAATGAGACTAACTTGTATAATTAAAGGTTGAATGAATCACACACTGGACATGTAGAAATAGATTTTGATAAGGTTTTCAAAAATAAAGCTCTCGTGAAAAGAACATGCATAGTGTTTATATTAAAAGTTCATGTTTGATATTTATATACTGGTTGAAAATAGCCCTGTGGGAAATTCATAGTAACGTTAATAAAAAGTTCATAGAATTAAAATTGAAAAAGAAGTTCTAACTATTTCATCCAGAACGAACTAGCTGGCACATTTCTACCATGTAAACATTTTTTGAACCCTGCCTCTAAAAAGAATAGATGGGAACTGGAATCGTTCATATTCAAACAATTCCCAACCAGCATCTCCTCTTCATCTTTGTTTTTTTTTTTTAATCTGGAGGATTATTTAGGTTCATACATAAACAACTTTCCTGCTGGTGGTTACTCATGGTATCACGTGGTAAAAGTCAGCAAGTGTCCAAAAAAACAAGATTTTAACAAATGTTTTCACTCACTGTTGGACACTTTTCACTTGTACACATCTTCTAATTGTATGTTTATTATATTTATATAATGTTTGCATGGTTAACATCCCATATACATCTAGTTTAGAAAATGTCCTAAATAAAACCTCACATCTGTTTGCACTAAAAGATGTTGAAAAAGCTTTTCTGAAATCGTGGCAGGCTCTCTCTCAGCCAGGTGTGCATGCCGGAGTTTTGTCCCGACCCGGGTGTACCTGCTGAAAGGCTGCCAGGTGATTCAGAGAGGGAGGAGACTGATGGAGGATGAGTGTGGAAAAAAAAGAAAGGTGGGGGTTGGGGATGAAGGAGAAGTACTTGGGTGTGGTGAGATGCCTTAAGCACATTCCTTCGAGCAGCCGCACCCTGCGTCTTTCTACCTGCTTGTGTTTGTTATCAGAACATTATTGGTGCATGAAGACGCTCTTAGCATTTCAGAATATGTGGCAGGTCTGCACAGCTGTATGCAAGCACCTCCTAGTCCGGTCGTTTTGCACTTGACCAGGCCGAGAGACGCGCGTTTCAACAAACTGGAAAAGAGTAAACAGAAGCATGCAGCCTTTGCTGTTTGTGTGTGTGGATAATAGATTAGCTGATTGTGCAGACAGACACACCCTCAGGAGCAGCTCAACATACAGTCATGGAGTGGGCTATCAGAAGCGCATCGAGCGAGGTGCGTTCTGTGAGACGAACACGTTTCAGGGCAAAGGGCAACACGCACAAGTGGCTCGTACTTTTATCACATTTTGCTGATGTCACGACTGCTATATTAGAGCGGGTGAACGTTCAACAGATTGAAACTGGAGAAGCTTTGTTTGTATTAACAGTCAGTGAGAAGAGGTCACTGTGAGACATTACACATCATGAATCATGGTTTTCAGTACATTTTAGTACATCGGTGGCCTCAGGAGTAAATCTGCCCTTTGCAGATGATGTGGTCCTGTTGGCCTCATCATGCCATGATTTTCAGCTCTTTCTGGAGCGGCTCACAGCAGAGTGTGAGGTGGGTGGCATGAGGATCAGCACCTCCAAATTTGAGGCCATGGTCCTCATTCAGAAAAGGGTGGATTGCTCTCTTTGGGTCAAGGGTGAGGTTCTGCCTCAAGTGGAGGAGTTCCAAGTATCTCGGGTTTTTGTTC
Organism: Nematolebias whitei; assembly: GCF_014905685.2. Lineage (NCBI taxonomy): Eukaryota > Metazoa > Chordata > Actinopteri > Cyprinodontiformes > Rivulidae > Nematolebias > Nematolebias whitei. The sequence goes on from NC_056516.1 coordinate 25,148,667, forward strand.
ATGAGTTAGTTAGGGAAGAATGGAACGTGAGATTGACAGACGGATTGGTGCAGCGTCTGCAGTATTGCGGTGTCTGTGCCGGTCCATTGTGGTGAAGAGGGAGCTGAGCTGTAAGGCAAAGCTCTCTGTTTACCAGTCAGTCGTGGTTCCTACCTTCACCTGTGGCCACAAACTTTGGGTAGTGACCAATAAAACGAGATGACAGATACAGGCGGTTGAAATGAGTTTCCTCCACAGGGTAGGACTCAGATAGGGTGAGAAGTTCAGTTATCTGGAAGAGACTCGGAACCGCTGCTCCTCCACAACGAGAGGAGCCAGTTGAGGTGTTCAGGCATCCGGTAAAGATCCTGGGCGCCTGTGGGAGAAGACCCAGGACACGCTGGGGAGACTATGTCTCGGTTGGCCTGGGAACGCTTTGGAGTCCTCCCAGAAGAGCTGGAAGAGGTGACTGAAAGAGATGTCTGGACCTCCCTGCTCAAACTGCTTCCCCCGCGACTCAACTTCAGAATAAGCGGAAGATGATGGATGGATGGATGGATGAAAAAAATCTGGTTGGAGTCTGCAGGAATGGAACAAAATTGTGAATATAGTAAAAAGTAAATTCTTAATTCAAGCAAAGTTTTTCAGCATGCAGAACCTTGTTTTAGTTAGCTGATGTAGATCTTACTGAATTTTTTTTTATGCTGTGATAAACTCAGCGTAGACGATTATGTGATTATTTTCACTGTAAATGGGTTTGTAACTAGGTCAGGAACGAAAAAGTTGGAAAACATTTGTGAAAAGCTGCTAATTCAAAAAGTTAAGTATACAAAAAAAGCTACAGTTTTGGGGGTTTTAATCATCTGTAGTACAATTACAGTCAAAGATTCAGAAACTGTCTGAGCTAAGTTCTATATAAATGTCATATTTGAAAAACAAATAATTTGAAACTACTGCATGATGAACACAGCCCATCACTACAAGCACAGTTATTAGTTCAAACTTTATAATGTATGGGGTCAAAAGCAAACATAAAGAATATGCATATTTACAGTAAAATGAAACCATATCTGCCTTTTAGTCTGAGAAACATCCCATCTTGTAATCTTTGAGCTCCTTTGAGGCACTCAGCATTCTTAACATTTTAATTTCAAATATCTGAACTTTATTATTAATGCTTAAAAACGGTTTCAAGACTGTTTGACTGGTTGTTTCCGCTGTGGTGCACCTGCCGCAGATACCATATGAACTCAGTGGAATGGCCAAAACTTTATGAAAAACACGAACAAATAAAAATGTTTGGATCCAGATTTCAGTCAACATCAAAAGTTAATAATTTTATAATTGAGTCATGCAACAAATTACTATAAATGTCCTTGGTGGGGGGATACCTTCGAGACTGGTGTTCTCAAATCTCGAACATTTAGAGCTAGTTTTTTAAAGTGGAGGTGATGCAACACGTGATTAGCATAACCTGCCCCACATTTCTTAGAAAAATGTTGCTGGAATCAAAATTTAACAAGTCTATAGTTTAATAATAATAATGTAACAGATTTGGAAAAAGTCATCTATTAAAGGCTTATCAGAGGAAATGCTTAGTTTGAGGAAATACCACCAAAGGGGGTTCGAAAATGAACTTAGTGCTTAACAAAAATGTATTTATCACCACTTTGCTTGAATCTCGATTAGCAAAGCTGAAGCGATCTGCTTGTTTTCTCGATGGTGGACTTATAAAACATGTAGAGACACTCAGCATATTTTATCATTTTAATTTCAAATTATTATTAATGTCTCAAAATGGTCTGAAGCAACAGCTCTGTCAGTAAAAGTTAGGTTTTCTTTAAACATTATCATTGGAACGTAATTTGTTCTTTTGTTAGTCCACTTAACACCTGATTTATTTAGATGTAAATGTCTCGAGAAGTGAATAGAATTTGTGGCAACGTATTAAAAAGTATCTTTTTACATTTTTATTTTAAGGAATTTCCTGGCAGGCTGAAACCATCAAAATACTTTTTTTTTTTTTTTAAGAGGGGGAAAAAGAAGTAGAGCCTTCAAACTGCACACAACTTGTGCTGAAAATCTGTGACAGCAGGTGTGATGGCATCGCAAATCCAAATTAAAAATGTGATGGTGCGACCGTGAATCTACAGCCGTCTGTAAAATACCATGGAGCCTCTGTCAGGGTCAGTGTCGGAGATTTTAACTCATTTAAGTGCCCTTATTATTCAAAAATGCATCATCAGATTTGAATCCAGTAAATAATACCATCTGGGGTGTGTCAAAGCAAAAACGGCTTCATTTTTCAGAACAAACATGTCCCCAAACACACTGCTGTAAAAACATTCCTGAACACACAAAGGAACCCTGTCATGGCCTGGCCTCCCCAGAGTCTGATCCTCAGCTTCAATTACCCAAGCAGTATCTGGTCCAAACAGGGATCAAAAGGCAACAACGTCTTAAAAAAAAAAAAAAAAAGAAGTCTGGCAGGTCAAAAAGGCGTGAGAACTCCTGAAGACCACTTAAAGACTTTTAAGAGAAAAACTTGCTTAAGCGAGTTCAGCTGTGATCCAAAACAAACGCAAAATGTTGATTTTTAAGCTCATCAGAATACGAGTCATATAGATTTTACGTGCATGTGCCAGCTAGACTTAATCTAGACAAAACAGAGAAAAAGTCCACCTTGGCTGCCATTATTTATGCCAAAAAATAATGCGTATATGTAATTATTTCACAGACTTTTAGACCGGAACTGGTAGTAAAATCATTCGAGGGGTGGCGATTTCGGGTGGCCAACAATGGTCTGTGCATTGTCGGAGCTTTACTCGTATTTATTTGTACTTCTGTGACGTCCTTAAAATCAACATTTGAAGTTTACGACGGTCTCATTAGTTTATATTTGTGATGCAAATGTGTGCACATCTGAGCTGGTGCAAGCTTACACGTATGAACAAACATGGCAGAACATATTTATTCAACGATAAAGTACACTTGTAAAATTTGACACCAACGGAGTGAAAACAAACTTTTTTTTTTTTTTGTAAAAGACCTGACACAAACACTCCCCAGCTGAAGTTTGAGCCATCGGAGCACAATATGGCTAAAGAAATACTCTCCACCATAATCATGTTCCAATAATTTGACTAGACTGGGTCAAAATGTGCATGAATACATAATGAACTGGAGTGATAATATTTACTGGTTTTGCATTGAAATTTTTTACTAAGTCAACCCTTAATATTGCCACATGCCATGTATGTGTCGTGAAGTACTCTCAGCTACTACCACATCAGATTTTGGATTAGTACCTGGAAAATGTATTGAAATAGTCATTTTTGTGTTGGCTAATGTCAATTAGCTGTGGCGGCAATCTTGAAGGATCGACTCACACTGGTAATCAGTTAAAGATTTATAGATTCATCAAACAATTGGATTTATAGGGAATATTTTGCTAACAGGCCAGCAGGATTGACTCCAACAGGTAAAGATAAAGCTTTAATTAAAGATCTTGCAAAATCAGAATCCCTTGGATACGTGTTGTGACTGACTCTCAGCTACTACCACACCAAATTCTAGCAATATCTGTAGCCTATAGGTTTACTGAATTACTGCCACTTTTATATTTTCTAAAGATGTTGGCTGTGGCAGCCATTTTGAACTGGGGTGGCTCCAAAAAAGTAATTCGATGTAAAATAATAAATACATACATTGATTATTTCCTGAAAGTTTCATTCAAATCCAAGTGATTTATGATGGAAAGATAACATCAAACAGTCAACGAAACGTTTTAAAACAAATCTAACAAAGTTAAGTCATGTCCTCTGGACAGATTAAAAAAATAAAAATTGTTGAAACATTTCATCTTTTATCCAAAAGACTTTGTCAATCTGAGGAGCTACTCAAAATACACCTTCTCATAGTGGATCAACCAGTTTGCTGGTGGCAGCCAAAACTGTCTGTTCACATGATAAAGGAGGACCATCAGCCTAATGACTGATCGTTAGTGCCCTGATGGCCACTTGCTATTCACAGAGGATGTGAATGTCCAGAGGACCAGACTGAACTTTTTTTTAGATTTTTCTACCTGGATTATTGAGCATGCATCTGGATATTCAGAGGGCTTATACTAGCAATAACAGCATTGTAAGTGGGTAACAACTGGACACGGAAGCCTTTGCCCCATTTAAAGATGGATGTTTTTTCTTCACAAAGATGGCTTCCTTCACTCCTCTCTCAAATATCCTTGATAGAGAGGAATGTTTGAGAGAGGAGTGAAAGACACCATCTTTGTAAAGAGAAACCATCCATCATTAAACGGGGCGGAGGCTTCCGTGTCCAGTTGTTACCCACTTACGATGCTGTTATTGCTAGTATCACTCAGCCCCCTGTGAATAGCAAGTGGCCATCAGGGCACTAACGATCAGTCGTTAGGCTGATGGTCCTCCTTTATCATGTGAACAGTTTTGGCTGTCACCAGCAAACTGGTTGATCCACTATGAAAAGGTGCTATTTATAAGACTGAGTTTAGTGCAGCTCCTCAAACTGACAATTACCGCTAAGTCTTTTGAACAAAATACATTATTTTAAACTATCCAGAGGATTTACTGCAACTTTGTTCGATTTTTCTACCTGGATTATTGAGCATGCGTTATCTTGCAGAATATGTGAGCACTCAGGATAGGTGTTGTGGATGAGTGTCAGCTACCACCGCAACAAATGTTAGATCAAAGTCAAAGGAGTTAGATTTATTATTTTTTTGTGTGTTTTCTTAGGAAGCCATCTTGGATCGTCTCGGCTCCACAAGTTGTGGAGGCTCAATGATTACTTCCTGAAAGTTTCAATAAACTTTGGGCAGTTTTGTCGATAAAATCGTCCGCCTTTCTGCGAAGGGTGATTAAAAATAAAATAAAATAAATAAATAAAAAAAACCGACCGAAGCGCACATTTGAAATAAAGCAGGAGGAGGAGACTTCCAACCAGCAGCTCTGGGAGGAGCCTGGTCGGTGGGAAAGCCCTTCCTGCTCCTTCGCCCCGGCTCCTTCCTCATTCAGCGGAGGCTCTGGAGGACCACAGGCCGCCGAGCGGAGCTCTCAGCCCGGGCATTGGGAGCTGCAGTGGAGGGGTGTCCACCGACCGGGGCGGGGGGTGTTGGGTGGAGCTGCTGTCCGAGCTGAGGAATGTGACACACGGACGAGACGGAGACCTGCAGGTCGGTGCTTTCACCGAGGAGAGCGGAACTCGTCGAAGAGGGAACGAGCAAGAAAGTGACAAGGTACGAAATAAAAAGAAAACTGCAGCTGCCATTTGTACCAATTATACTCTCATATTTTGGTGAAGCCTATTTACAAAGCAACATTAGTATTATTCTCTTTCAAGGCAGCACCTTGGCCTACAGGTTATAGAGGATTAAGTCTGCTGTGGGAAACCTGAACAGTTGCTGTTGCCAGTAAACTGTAAAAACTAACTTTCCAGTCAGTTCAGGAAATTAAACGTGAAAGCACCCAGAACAGAAGCCACATTAAAGAAGAAATGATGCGTATGGCATGTCTTCTGCCATGTTTGAACAATGCTTTGCTTAAGATCCCAGTCCAGTCTGCAGACTAGGAAGACTGGTTTGCATGGCTCTAACGATCACTTAATTACATACACAAGACGCTTCTGTTTCACAGCTTTTACCCTTGATGCGTTCACAGCTCGTCACTAAAGAAGTCCAACATGTGGTTGTAATTTGTGATGTTTGCAGTCTTGCAAAAAAAAAAGTGCCAGCTTTATTAATTTATTATTGTCCCGTCGACCATATGGCAGACGCAGAGTCGCTCATTAGTTTGTGCGCTTTGCCCGTGTTTCAAAAGGCCCGAGTCTGTTCGTAAAGCGTTAATGTGCTGCAGAAAAGAAGAAGCTGGAAAAAGTAGGAGCATTTATACGCTTTTAACTGCTTGAGTTTCCAGCGGCGCTGACCGCAGGCCCCGAGGCAGTTGGAACAGATGACGGGGAGCTCAGTGGACCTGTTTTTCTAGACGCAGAGAGAAAGGAGGATGAGAGCCAGCGTGCGTTGTCACATTCATCTGTCCTTGAGCCTTCTTTTGTGTTTCATTCAACAGCCGCCTGGAGGTGTGATGATACTCGGAGGCAGAAGTGGACTTGCCTCGGTTTGTGTGCGTTAATCCAGCAACGCAGAAATGTCCTGACAGGACCATCAGGACTTTACAGGCTCATCCCTCCAAACCTGTTCTTTTGGCTGATGCGTTCACACCGAATCGTCACACAGCAAGAGGAATGCCCGATCAATCGCCGTGTTTGTTCAGTTAGGTGTGTTCAGATGTGTGTTGCGACAGGAAGAGACTGATAGTTCTTGATGGTTTGCGTCTCCCCGGGCCTTTTTTTTTTTTTTTTCTTCTTCCCCTCCCTCACCGATTCACATGTCGAGACTAATAACATTTCAGAAGTTTCAGTCTGTCGTTTCATGTCAGCGTTCAGGCAGGAATGCTGAAAGTAAGCCACTGGCATGCGTAGCAGTTAACAGTGTTCCCATTTGAGTATTACCATCCTTGAGACGCTGCAGTCTGAGTTCGGCTGGTTTAGAGTTTCACTCGGGCTTTGTGTACGCTACATTTAGGTTAGCTCCTCCTGGTGTGGATAAGCTTTATATCTCAAAGAAAAACAGAGATCCTGATCATCGTTCGTCACTACCTGAGGTTTGATGCTCATTTCTGTTGCCATAACAACAAAGCGTCAGTGTTTGTTTTGATATGCTACCCATCAGCCAGGTGAGATGGTGAAAGTCCATCCTATCTCTGCTATTCCTGCAGAGGTGAACGGGTAAAGAAGAGAAGAAACCACCACGATCCGTTCAGTGCGACTTCCTTGACTCGTATCCACCTCAGGGTCCGAATGGTTCGGCTCATCGTCATCCTCTAGTCATCCCAAAAGTTTTGATTATCAACTGATGATATAATGAATACTTCTGTTTCACAAAACAAGCATTTAGTAAATCTTAAATTTAGACAAACTTCCTGTAGTTGACAGACTTCTGTATTTTTCTCTGTTTGAAAGCAAATGATGAAGAAGCTAAAATGGTCAGGAACCATGTTTGTCTTTGTTCCAAGGGCTCGAACAGCTGGATTGTTGCGTTACCTCACATGCTTGACATTTTGTTTGAGCACGTCTTTCAGTCTGGGGCTGTCAGCACATTTCATCTTTAAAGTCTGGTTCTGCAGAACGATTAAGAGCGTCAATATCTTACCTGTTGTAGGTAGCTCCTTGGACGACCTCAGTATGAGAAACAGTTTAATTTGGACCAAAGTGAAAAAACTAACAGGGGACAAGGCCGAAGTGAATTGCTGCTATCATAAAACAACTCCAGACTAAAATATTTGACAGTCGTGCAAACAGTTTTTTTTATAAACCTTTGCATTGTTGTCAGTTTCACATTACACAGTTAATCCAGTAGAAAGACTATGATATTCCTGCAGAAAGTGCTGCAGGCTGCATTGAAAGAGCTAAAGCTAGCTGCTGCCGTTATTTTCACTTGCAAATAATATAAAGCTAAATTGACAGCAACCTATAAGATGCTGTTTGCATGAGCTGTTTGGAAAAGTTTGAAATCGTGAGTTATTTTAAGACAGCAGCAACACACTTTGGTCTTGGCTCAGTTTGGGCTATAGCTCAGTGGTCTGGTTAGAATTAACTTCGATTTCTCCAACCCGAGTCTGTTCAAAGAGCTATCTACAACAGATAAGAGTCTGTTGTTCATAACTTTTCCACAGAGGCATACTTGATACAAAGTAGTGAGTCATCTCTTTAAGCAGATAAAGTGAGAGCAGAAAACTTTCCCAGTAAAGAATAGATCAGTTCAGTGTCCTCCTCTTCAGGGATTAGCAGTAATGTCAGTCGAGTGAACTGAGAAAACCGACAGCATAAACATGCCTTATTTGTATGGTTCAAAATAAGCATGAAAACAGGATGTCAACCATTGAGCGTGAATCACCACCACACAGCAGTCTGTTGCACGTTTATCCCCTGGCCTCGCCACACCAGGCTACTCAATGACTCACCAGTTCACTGAGTAAGGCGGGTTCTCCCTCTGATTACAGCTTAGGACTTTTACCCTTCTCTATCGCCAGCATCAGGCTCGTCGCTGTTCCTGAACATTTACACAGAACACATCGTACACACCTTTACAGCAGGGCCCAGGCCTCACACTATCAGTCAGCTGTAGCTCTAACGAATGGATGTTTTGCCTCCTGTTACGACGCACAAAAGATTTATTTTTACTAGAAAATTGCTGCAAAAGGCTATAATCTATTATCTATCAGTCCTAAATAGATTCAAGCCCTAAGCATTTGTCATTTATTCATCACGCTTGTTTTCTTTAATCCGCTGCCAAACAAAATCTTTTAGAGTTGCATCTCAGGAATCTGTTAATTCACATTAAGTACAATAGTAGTGTTGAACTTGAATAAAGATGAGCAACTAATCCCTTCTGTGAACTAACTCCCTGTAATTAAAACAGACAACAAAGTTACGTCACGGTGTTTTAAGTTTTAGGTAAATTAAAAGTCTTGTCATAGTTTTCAGTTCACTCCTTGCGCCCCTCACATTTATCTCGCTTGCCACGGCTGACGGACTTTTCTCGACAAGGTCTAAGGATGACGCACCGGCACGACGAGTTCCCTGAGCTGAAATATGAAAGAACCTGTCTGTACAACACCTCCTCCTGCCTTTCCCACCTCTGCCTCACTCATCCACTTTTCTCTCCTGTGACTGTTTGTCTGCCTTCTTCCCATTGTATTTTCTTCATCTTGGTTTATTTGTTTTATGAATTGCCCAGTTTCCAACTTGAGCTAATCATTAGCTCTATTAAGGTTTAGTCAATTGCAGAAAATGTCATCGGTGTTCTGAATATAGCATTTATCCTTTTCATATGTATAAACTGGGTGAAGAATTAACTATAAGATTTACAACAGATAGATTCAAGTAAAATCATATATACAAACTGCACTGTCAAAGACTGTTTATAATGAATAGTTTGAAGTTATTAGTCTAAAATCTGGTTCGTTTACTGTAAAAAAAAGAGGTTTTTAGAGTCTGAGTCCATGTACTAATGTGTCCTCAGCTTGTTTCTGTGAGTAGCAAGTTGGCCATCTGGCATAAAACATTTGATTGTTATGCATGATGCTCGATTGTTTTGGACAGATGGTCCCCTTTTTGCATGTGTAAGTTAGTTTCTGGGCATTTCACAGAGGGCTGGCTTGAAACACATCAAGGAGGTGCTATTTATAAGACAGATCTGTGTTGGCAGGCCTCAGACTGACGAAGTTTTTCAGATGAAAGACAAAACGTTCCTCCCCCCAAAAAAGAAAAACCTGTCCAGTTGACGTGATTTAACTAGGGATGCACAATATTGGATTTTTGGCTGATATCCAATATACTGATATGTTAAAACTTGTTTGGCCGATAACCGATACAATACTTTAGACCTACTTACAGACTACATAGCTTTCTCTGCTGTGGAATTAAAATAATATTATTCTGCATAGTTTTTGTCAGTTTGGCCTGCTACCAAATGCAGATGTCAAAAGGGGGACTGAAAATGATGTAACATTTCAACTTGGATTATGTTTAATGTCAAATTTATTCATGACATAGGTAGGCGCGCGTGACGTCATAACGTGCTGGCGCTGCAGGCGTCCTCGTCACTGGATTGTCATACAAAAAACAGCAACTTTTATATCTGTGTTATTTTGATGGAATGCCCAATATTTAGCTTTATCGCTAAAATCGTCCGATACCATGCCGATAATATCGTGCATCCCTAGATTTAACCTTTTTTTTTTGTGTAAATTTAAATTTGATCAAAGCCATGTTGTCTTTGACCAAACAAAGAATTCTTGGCCAACATACAAACCGGATTTCAAAAAAGTTGGGACACTAAACAAATTGTGAATAAAAACTGAATTCAATGACGTGGAGATAGCAAATGTCAATATTTTATTCGTAATATAACATCGATGACAGATCAAAAGTTTAATCTGAGTAAATGTAACATTTTAAAGGAAAAATATGTTGATTCAAAATTTCACAGTGTCAACAAATCCCCAAAAAGTTGGGACAAGTAGCAATAAGTGGCTGGAAAAAGGAAATTGAGCATATAACGAACATCTGGAAGACCAATTAACACTAATTAGGTCAACTGACAACATGATTGGGTATAAAAAGAGCTTCTCAGAGTGTCAGTGTCTCTCAGAAGCCAAGATGGTAAGAGGATCACCAATTCCACCATTGTTGCGCAGAAAGATAGTGCAGCAATACCAGAATGGTGTTACCCAGCGTAAAATAGCAAAGACTTTTAAGTTATCATCATCAACCGTGCATAACATCATCAAAAGATTCAGAGAATCTGGAACAATCGCTGTGCGTAAGGGTCAAGGCCGTAAAACTACTGGATGCTCGTGATCTCCGGGCCCTTAAACATCGCTGCACCTCAAACAGGAATGCCACTGTCAAGGAAATAACAGAATGGGCTAAGGAATACTTCCAGAAAGCATTGTCAGTGAACACAATCCACCGTGCCATCCGCCGTTGCCAGCTGAAACTCTACAGTGCAAAGAGGAAGCCATTTCTAAGCAAGCTCCACAAGCTCAGACGTTTGCACTGGGCCAGGGGTCATTTAAAATGGAGTGTGGCAAAATGGAAGACTGTTCTGTGGTCAGATGAGTCACGATTTGAAGTTCTTTATGGAACACTGGGACGCCATGTCATCCGGACCAGAGAGGACAAGGATAGCCCAAGTTGTTATCAACGCTCCGTTCAGAAGCCTGCATCACTGATGGTATGGGGTTGCATGAGCGCTTGTGGCATGGGCAGCTTGCATGTCTGGAAAGGCACCATTAATGCAGAGAACTATGTTCAGGTTCTAGAACAACATATGCTCCCATCTAGACGTCATCTCTTTCAGGGAAGACCCTGCATTTTTCAACACGATAATGCCAGACCACATTCTGCAGCAATCACAACATCATGGCTACGTAGGAGAAGGATCCGGGTACTGAAATGGCCAGCCTGCAGTCCAGATCTTTCACCTATAGAGAACATTTGGCGCATCATAAAGAGGAAGGTGCAACAAAGAAGGCCCAAGACGATTGAACAGTTAGAGGCCTGTATTAGACATGAATGGGAGAGCATTCCTATTTCTAAACTTGAGAAACTGGTCTCCTCTGTCCCCAGACGTCTGTTGAGTGTTGTAAGAAGAAGGGGGGATGCCACACAGTGGTAAAAATGGACTTGTCCCAACTTTTTTGGGATTTGTTGACGCCATGAAATTTGGAAACAACAGATTTTTCCCTTAAAATGATACATTCTCTCTGTTTAAACTTTTGATCTGTGATTTGTGTTCTATTCTGAATAAAATATTAGATGTTGGCACCTCCACATCATTGCATTCAGTTTTTATTCACAATTTGTTTAGTGTCCCAACTTTTTTGGAATCCGGTTTGTAATAAATTGAATTGAAACGTTCACATAAATCCGCATGTCTCTCTGCTCGATCGAAACGGTGGCATCAAATAAAATGTTTTATTCAGTATTCTCACAACTGCAGTGAGATAATCTGAACAAAGTAGCTGTTAAATTCACTGCCCTGGTCTTCTTGGCTCTCCAACAACAGTTGCTTTGTTTCGATGGTTACTGGTAACAAGTATGAGTGTGCATCCTAACACAAAGGCTTCTTTCTTTCACCACCCAATGGGATATTTAATTGAAATATTGTTTGTCTTTAATGGGGGTGTGGTGTGTTATTACAGTTAAGTCCAACTACAAAAACAAGGTGATTTGAACACAGGAAAACTTCTGCTTTTGATGCTTTGCTTGCTCTTTAGATCCCAAGACAAACGTTGTAACTGAAGTGTGGCTTTTCTTTTTTTTTTTACTTTTCTGCAGAGACTCAAATTCTGTCCAACCCTGATCCTTGACTTGGCTCACAACCAATTTAACGATGGCGCACCGGTCACAGAGTTCATCGATCGGAGACAATCCTCTCGACCCAAACTACCTGCCCCCACATTACCGCGAGGAGTATCGTTTAGCTATTGATGACCTGATAGAGAAGGACGTTGAGGTATTTAATATTCTTTTTGTAAATTTTGTCTGCAGTTAAAATGCATATAGACTGGCTTGTTTTTATTTACTGAATTTGTGTGTGTTCTATTGCAACAGGGTTACTATGAATTTCTCCAGAAGGCAAATATTGTAAATTTCCTGTCCCAGACGGAAATCGAATATATCAAGTCCACACTTCAGATACCAAATCAGAGCTCAGGAGTCCCAGAGTTGACGTATTATGAGGGGGGTCAAGAGACCGAGGGCTCCTCAGACACCTACTGGCCAATGCAGTCCGACCTGGCAGCGCCAGGACTGGATCTGGGATGGCCGATGTTGCAGCACAGCTTTGTTGGACCCACAGAGGTTACCACTCTGGTCAACCCCTCCGACGCAGACATGCCAAGCATTAAAGAGCAGGCCCGGAGACTCATCAAGAACGCTCGACAAGTAAGTAAAAGAGACAGAGAGGGTTCATCCAACCTTTATTTATACAGATTAATCCCATTGAGCCTCGGGGGCTCATTTACAAAAGAGACCTGATACTAGTGAAAGTTATCAACCTGGTTTGTTTTCTTTTGTCTGAGAAAAATAGACTTTAAAAGATGATATTGAAACATTTACTGATAATAGAAGTACATATATACATACAAATATGATTCATAAGTATTTTTGTACACATATGTACTAATTAAAGCGATTAGGTCATTTTATATTTGTTTTTTAGTGTTGTCTTCTCAATGAAAATGAATCAAGATGACCACATTTGGCAACTATTTTACAGCAATCTATAGCAACGGTCCAGACAAGCAAAGACCCTTTATAATATTTGACCTTGATTTTTTTTTTTTACTTTGACTTTGAAGCTAGGTTGATGATAAGTGTATGCAACACTCTGTCTAGTAGTAATGCATACGTGTATGAAGCTTCATTAAATTATCTGGAGCAGATCAGAAGTTATCGTCTTGAAAAGCAAAAACCTTTAACTTTGACCTTGACTTCTGACCTTGACCTTGAAGCTGGGGTGATGAAAAGCGCATATGACCCTCAGCTCCGTCTAGTGATGATGCCCATGTGTATGAAGTTTCTTTATTTCATTGTCATTGTTCATTATTGACAGGTAGGCCTGTCACGATAAACAATAAATCAATTAATCACATGATAAATGAAAATTATCAAACTAATTTTCATTTATCGGCTTTATCATTTCTTCATGTCTCTCTCTTTCTACTGAAGACACTGGATGACAAAAGGCTCAACTCTGGTGTTCTTCACTGAGCCCTCCTTTTTCTCTTTAAAATCTGTTTTAATCGTCCAAAATCGTGTTATTGGATCGTTAAAAGCAGCTAAGCTGAGAAGCTAAGCTACAAGCTAACCTAACAGGTTGACCTCAGGAAACAACCTCCGTCTTGTCGAAGCTCCAAAATTCATGGTTGAAACCTGTGCCTTTGTGTAAAAAAAAGTTTGTTTTTCTCTGCAAAAAGAAGCTGAGAACTTGTTTACTGATTTTTTTTATTAAAAGCTTTGTGTGAAAAATGTTATGCTAAAGAGCTCAAACCACAATGAGCATCCGCCATATGGAGAACCAAAAAAAAAGGAAGGAGAGACCAGCCCTTGTGTCAAGGGGCCTCCCTCCCATTTTTCTTAAAGAAACACGCTGCTCGCTCCCTCACTATCCATCTTTTGGTTCAGTCTTATACTGCCATACTGTGGTCAAAAAGGTGCTACGCTCAAAACAAATTAACAAACGTTTCTTCTTAAATTTGACAATAACTACTAATTATTGTCAAATTTCAGACAATATTATCGTTTATTGCAATAAATTCTGAGACAATTAATCGCCCAGCAAAATTTGTTATCGTGACAGGCCTAGATAAAAGGGGCAGCACAGCATTGCAGTAGTTAGAGCCGTCTCCTCTCAGCTTGGTACCTTTCTGGGTGGAGTTGGCATGTTCTCCCCTGCATGCACCGATCAATAACATGCATGTGTGCCTTGGTGTGAGAAAGAATGCGAGTGGTTGTTTGTCTCATTTGTCTCTATGTGGATGGACTTGTGACCTGTCCAGGGTGTACCTCACCTCTCCCTCTGTGACTGCTGGAGAAAAGCACTACAGTACGGCAAGGACAAGACGGGGTGGGGGGGTAAGAAAATGGATACGTGGGAGGTTAAATCCAGAGCTGACAATGACTTACGTTTACATTAACTAGTGTTGGAGTACACAGTTGTTAGTTCAATCTCACATTATGTCTGCCTCTGGCTACTTTGCCACCACACCCTTTTAGTCAAATTTCCAACTGGTTGGCCCTTAGCAAAAATAAAAATATGATCAACAGAAGCCACACGTGACAAGCAGTCAAACCTGTTGGAGTGATGGATTGTAGCTCTACTTGTCTTACGTTTCTGTTAGTAGATTACAGAGCTTGTCTGTGTCTGGCAGGCATCGACTTTGTCTCTTTTGTGATTACGCAGACGTGATCGTCTTAGCACGCACATGAAGGACAGACAGCTTTAAAACGGAACGACTCACTACTCTTTCTGCACTATCTTTCTTTATTATGTAAAATTAGTAGAGATTCACCCACATTTTATTGCTGATATAGTGAGCGTAGTCAAAAGGGCATTAAATATCAGTTATTGAGTAGAAAAGTTGAACCAAAGGTTGCTTTTTGATGGCTACATGCAGCTGAGTGAGGATTCCAGATTTAACCCATCATTTTGACTGAATAGTTTAAATAATGTAAATAAATGTGCTTATATACATGTATAAGGTAATAATGTTTAAAACAGTTAAGAGACAACAAAAAGCTGCCTAGGTTCTCTCAAATTGTGTAAATGTACGTGAAATTGTGACTATCTTTTGTCTGGTCCAGCAAAAGCGTCACAATTTGAAACCAATAAGCAAAACTTGTGAGAAAACAGTCAAATTATGTTATGACTGACTTAGATGTGATTGTGCTTCTTGTCCAGGTTATTGCCATCGTGATGGACACGTTCACAGATGTTGACATTTTTTCCGACTTACTGGAGGCAGCAGCACGCCATGTTCCAGTTTACATTTTACTGGATGAGCAGGACGCTCATCACTTTGTCTCTATGGTCATCGGCTGCAAAGTCAACTTAGACTTAATTCCTGTAAGTTTCTGTTTTATGCACGGTTTCTTACATCATTTCCAACTATTCAAGAAGGTTTTTTAAGCCATTAACACTCATAAAATGTTATTTTTTTCCCCAGATGATGCGTGTCAGGACCGTTGGAGGAATAACGTATCACTCCCGGACAGGAAAATCCTTTAAAGGGCAGGTGAAAGATCGTTTCATGTTGACTGACTGCAGGGCTGTGCTCAGTGGGAACTACAGGTGACTCATTTATTTATGATATTATTTCATGAAAATGGTAATAATTTAGAATTTGTTACAACATTTTGCCTCTTTTTTTTAAATATCTTCTAGTTTCATGTGGTCTTATGAGAAAATACACCGCTGCATCGCTCACCTCTTCCTCGGAGAATTGGTCTCCACATTTGATGAGGAGTTTCGAATTCTCTTTGCTCAATCGGAGCCCCTGGTCATTGATGCATCCAGTGGACCACTCGCCATTACTGACCCCAGCAATTACTCCCAGTTTGGTTTAAAGAGGTCACAGTCTTTGCGTAACCCTGTTGGTTACAGAAGACAGCCCGAGCTTCCCTCGGCCTTCCCCTACGGAGACTCAGATCGTAACCCTTTCCGAAGGAACGACCCCTTTCGTCACACGCTTGAACCTGGCACAGGGATTACAATTGGGAAATATTCTCAGCAGCAGTTTCGTCTGCAGCAGTCGTTTTTAGATCAGGGAAAGTCTATAGTGTCCAGGCAAATGGAGATGAGCTCAAGTGCTTACAAGAGGCACAGCTATGCAGAAGGAACTCAGGAAACCTACTCATCTTCCAGGCAATACATGAAGCACAGAGTCATGAACAATCTGGATGAGACAGACTTCCACAGGTACGTACTCTCTATTGTTTGATGTTGGTTGACTGTAGTAGATCATAATAACTGGAATGCATCATGAATACCTTTGTTATTACATATCTATAAGAAACTAAGATATGTTTTATTTCACAGGGAGCAGTTGCTAGGTAGCCATTACTACAGTGAAGGACCTGGGCCAGATTCTGGTCAGGGACACTACGATAGACTTCGAGGCCGTTCGCCGCACCTCGCCATCGATCAGTATTCAGACTCGAGCTATCGCTCAGATCGAGAGCTTCCACTTGAGAACAGAGAGTACTTTTCATCTGAGGACCTTAAAGGACCTGACGGGCTTCATGGCCCTCCATTAGCTGGGAGGTATGAAGGAGGATCTGGCCACAAGAGGCCAACCATTGGTCAAGCATATGCCTGTCAGACTTCACCGACACAGCTCCATCCACCAGAGAAAAAACTGTTTCACAAGCAGTCTGATCAAGAGTACGATGAAGACCCAAGTGTCAAGCAAGGCCTGAGGAGTTGGAGGATCAACTCCTATCTAAGTACTTATGAGGAGGCTGGAGAAGATGGTTTGTCTCAACCAATGGGAGGTGATGCGTTTGATGAGCCTCAACCCTCTGAGCAACCTGCTGCACCGGAAATTTCAGTGTCACGCTTTGGAATAAAGGAACCACCAAATGTTGCCCCCAAACCGAGACCAGATATACTGAGACCACGCTTCGGAAAGCCAAAATTGCCTGAGAGTAGTAATAAAGACTTTGCTCCACTAGCAACAAAGGATTTACGTTCTTCTTTAAGTGATTTCAGGTCGTCTTTTCTGGAGAAAAAAGACTGGGAAATAAAGAACGAAAAGGACAGGGAGTCGGAGAGAGGAGCAACAAGAGAGGCGGGAGAAGAAGCAGAGACGAAGGATACTACAGATATGTTTCTGTCCAGACACGAGTCAGTCCGTTCACGCATTAACCCACTTCTTCAACGTAGCTCTCGCCTCCGCTCTTCACTTATATTTGCATCTTCCAAGGGAGAAATACACAGCAGCAGCAGCTTAGGTCTAAAACCAGCGACGGAAGAAGATGAGCAGTTGGATTCAGGACGTACTTCGTCCATTGTGGCTCAAATCCTCGAAAAGAGGAGGTCTTTGTCACGTGAGCCTTTTGAGTGGCGAAAGAAGTTTGAGGAAAAAGACAGTTTGAGAGAAAAGGAGAAGGAGAAAGAGGAAAAACAAAAGGAGCAAGAGAAAACGAATACAGAAGTGAAAACGGAGGTTAAAGTGAAGGAGGAACCTCAGACATCCAACAAAGAAGAAAAAACAACACCAGCTGTTGAGAAACCTAGCGTTGACTCGTCCTTAAATGTGAATGATGTAGCTACTAGACTGCAGTATTTTAAAGACCTGGAAGCTAAGAGGAAAGCCTCAAAGATGGAGACGGAGAGATCTGTAAAGGCCCCAGAACCTCCTGAAAAGAAACCAGACCTCTCTGAGAAACTTCCACTCAACCCAGTGCCCACTCCAAAGACCCCGACTCTCACTCTCACTTCAGGAGACCAGGAACCAAAGAAGCCAGACATTTCAACAAAACTGGCTGAAGCCCCTCGCAGAAATTCAATAAGTTTAAAACACTCAATCCTCTCTCCCAAGCCCTTTGTGAGTTCCTTAAAGTTTTCGGAGACATCGCAACCTCGTAAAGATGAAAATGAACCAGAAGGTCAAAAGAAAGACGTTCCTAAATTACTGAAACCTCTTTCTTCACCAAAGATCTTCAAGAAAGACCCGCTGAAGATTAAAGCACTGAATCCTCGTCGGATCTCTTGCGGTGAAGAGGTTCTGAGCATGGATGCAACAGACGCAGAGAAGAGCGAGATGAAAAAGAGCCGCTCCCATAGTTCTTCAACTCTACTACATGAAGAGTCCAGGGAAAAACTGCAAAAGCTTATGGGATCCAACACATCTATAAACACTCTTGGTGAAGGTAAGACGCTTGAGTTCCTGAAGAAACAAACCCTGAGGTTAAAGGGGTTCTTGGGACCAAAGGATAAAGAAAAGAAAGCCCCAGGAGAAGAGAAGGTCATGAGCACGGTCATGGAGGTAGCTGATGATGACGGCAAAAAGCAGAGCTCTTTAGCGAAAGACACAGGACCCACAGCTGCCGATCAATCCTCTGCTAATCACAAAACGTCAACAGGGACGTCAGTCTCGTCGCGGCACCAGACCCCGGGAAGCTCGGTTTTGTTCAGCAGCAACCTGCGAGACGACACTAAAGTCATTCTGGAGCAAATCTCTGCCAACAGCCAGAAAAACCGTCAGGAGCGAGAAGAAACCGTCGCTGACAAAGACGGCGCCGCTGCAGAGAAAGGACTGGAGGCGCCGAACCCCTTGAAAAAGAACCGATTCCTGCGAACAACGGGCAACAACCAGGAGAGGGAGGGGTTACTGAAGAGGATAGAAAGTCTGAGGAAGGAGAAGAAGGTCTACAGCCGTTTTGAGGTAGTTGACGTTAGCAGCATAGATGGCAAAAATATATAAACAGAATGAAGATGCTCACATATGAAACGAATGTGAGTTTAGGATTACAAGAGCTTAATTGATAGATTATTAGCCGACCAACAGTACATTAGTTTTTATTCTGTGCGCTTATACATGTTGTTTTGGTGGTGGTGTCACGCTTAAGCACAAGTCTAGCACAATCGCTACATCGTTGATCAAACATTGCCATTGAAATATTTCAGTGCCAGAATACGACAGCATGCGGGGGAAGAAGGAGAAAAAAGAGGCAGATGTACTTGATTTCACTGTTAATCCTGTTGCTCTGTTAACAGATGGGGAATAACCTGGGATAACGAAAGACGGAGGAGCGACCTTTTATATGGACACTATTTATGCACGATGATCAAAAGCACCCTCTGCCAACTTGTGCCAACAACACTCGATCACTCCTAAAACGTACCTCTGGTGCCCACCGCTGTGGCCTTTGCTGGATTTTTACAAAGAAGTAATAAAACTTGAAAAGACGATATTGAAAATGCTGGAAACAAACTGAAGGCATTGGAATGTGCCTTTTTTGCCAAGATCTGGTACTATTTTTCCTTTTATGGTGACTGAGAGACAAAAGTGACTACGGTACTCGAATACTGGCTGCACAGCTAATGTTTCACCAAGCACATAAAGGCACGGCAGTGTAACTAAAACTGAACTTGTATGAGTGTGACGGTGGGACTAAAAACAGACTGCACCTGAGGGAAGGAAAATACATGCCAGTCATAAAACACGGCAGTATTTGACAGTGAGTACAGAACCAGTGTTGTGTGTTTCTGGGAATGTTTGCGCCGTGTACTAGTACGCAACTGAAGGGGAGAAAAGTGTCTTTTTGGTTTCACCAATGTGCCAACGACTCACCAAGGCCTGAGCTGGAACGTTCTCCCAAAACGAGCAAACGAGGTGTGGGAAAACGTGTTTTTAAGTGCTAACGTTGCAGCGGCACAAGCATTCAGGGAGGAGCTTTTAAAATCCGAGCACTTGAGTCATGCATTTGTGCTCGCCTTCGTTTTTAACGTTGTGTAAATAAAAGTGTAAATCTACAGCTGCCTTGAGAGTCGGATGTAAAATAGATTTTGAGTTTCACGGGCCTGTTTTTTTCTTCTTCTTCTTTTCTGATTTTTGAACGAGGCATTACCTGTAAAAGAACGCAAGAGAAAGAGGTTGGGCGTTTAGCTGGAACAATGCTGGAACGGAGCCATGTTTCCTTACATAAGTCGCTTCACTTCTTCGGTTCACGCCCTGCGCAGAACTCCTGACTATTGTTGGTCAATAAACAATTAGAACTTGCAGGATATGTTTGACGACTTGACTGGGCGTAAAACTATTTAGTGATCTTGTAAAATATGAGGAATAGACAGGCCGCAAGTCCAATGGCAACGAGACAAATGACCAAACTCACTTTCCCCGAGAGGCATTTTGAATTATTCATTAACCTAACGTGCATGTTTTTGGTCCATGTGAGGAAGCCCACGCATGCACAGAGAAAACGTTCAAACTCCACAGAGAAAGGCAATTCTGCGAGCAGCTCTAACCACTGCACCTCCGTGCCCACGCCCCTACATTAGCACAAGCATCTTTACTGCATTGTAAAAACGGACTTAATGGTGTTTATGGGAATGTTTGGTATTCATTTGAATAAATCATTTGTACAGGGTTACTGTTTGTTTTGAAACCTGAAAGAGTATTACGTTGTTGGAAATGCTGCAAAAAAGTTTTTTTTTTTTTTTATTAAATATCTCAAAACTGATTTTGTATGTGACTTTTTTATACGAGCTGGTGTGCATTTTTCAGTGAAGTGTTGAAGGTTGGAGGTTTCTTAGTGTGTTTTAGACATCACATCACAGCATTAATAAATTAGTTTAATATTTGTCATGAAAAATATCAACATCAGTAGAACTTCTGGATCATAAAGTCACACAGATGACCAGCAAAGCTATGTCTCTAACAGAAAAAAACACACAAAATGTTTCAGGTTTGGTGACTCAACCACATAAATTCTAGCAACGTATTAAATATAAACTAGTTCTCACGAAACAAACGGCATGAAAACACTTTAAAAACTCAATGCTGAGCTAATCAGACGTTAGGAAGCAAACAGCTGATGCTAGCAATGGTTGAGATTGAGGCCGCTTCAACTATCAGGCTAAAAATACTCCGAAACTGGCGTTAATGAAATTTAACGTTTCTAATTCAACGCAGACCGGATGGAACAAAGTTTAGGTCTGGAAGAAAACAAGACTTGTACCTCAAACACCTCAAAACCACATGTGAGCAAGATTTATCTTCAGTCTTCAGCTGCACGTTTCATCGTCTGTAGCTCCTCGTCAAGTTTGTGCAGCTGAACCAACTTCAGTTTTTCTATTAGAACCACAGAAGAAACAAAACATCACATTGAAATATTTCACTACTGGGAGTGTAACGAGATCCTAATCTCACAAGATGAGACGAAATGCTTGGTCCATGAGAAAAATCCATGAGAAATATTTTATTTTATTTTTTATTTGATTGAAAATTGCCTAGACTTTAATTCAGTCCTTACGTTTTACATTAAATCACTTTTTTTTTTTACTGTTTCTATATAAAAATGTTTACCACAGCTCATCAAAACAATAATAAATAAAAAAAACAGAAATATTAACTGCTACAAACATTTCACTTTAAAATACCAGAAGAAAAAACAAAAAGTTAAGAAGACAAACTAAATTGAGGCAGACACTGAAGCTGTGATGTGCTCCGACGGGCGTTCAACAGCCTGACTGACTGGAAGGGTGGACATTAGAGTGAAACTCCTTTATGAGTTTTTAAATGATTATTTTCAATCTAGAGACAAGTTCCTCACGCTGATGAACACTTTGACTTTTGTGGAGAGTCCAGGAAGGTGAGGGTCCAGTTTATTCTCCACCTCTCATCTAAATTTGACTCAGCTCAAACAGATTAATGAGGTTCAAACTTCCACAAGTTACTCCTGTTACAGCTCTGTTCACTACACGTGTCCAGATAGTTTTTCTCTCGCGCTCTCGACAAAGACGGATGCTCTCTTTCCCTCTCTTGCCTCCCCTCATTCTTTTGCTCTCATCCTGTGAATCTTAGAGCCTCTCTCTACACAACTTCCAAATCGAACATTATTATGGATCTGGTCAGCTGGTCTATCAAAGCAACTGATAACATCTCAACTACAGAACAGGGTGCAGGAGAACCCTCATGCCCTGAAGGGACACACGCAGCTGGATGCGTCATAGATTCCTGGGTGTTTGGAAGATCATGTGCCTGTCTGTGCTGTCTGATGAGGACGTAGAAGACGCGTACATAATTGGATTTATGATAACAGGGTTTCTGCTTTTTGGAATCGGCAGATAACTGAGATATCGACTAATTAGGAAGACGTCGGGCAACAGTGAAGCTGCCAGCCTTTTATGAAGGACTGCTCTGTGTTTCGAGCTCTCAGACTCATATGCTTTGTGAACTGAACCGAAAGCTGGAAGCGATTTCTGAGACTCGTAGGCCACTTGCAGCTCCTAGGACTCGCCGGCATGAAGGAATCGACTTTGGAGAAGGCTAACAAGCACGGACCGGCAGAACTGAAGGCAGATAGAAATCAGTAGAGCCGGCCTGCCCAAAACAATTGTTGTTTATCTGAATCTGGCCTTGGACAGGCCAACTTATCTCAAATTGCTCCTGGTGGATACGTAAATACTCTGCTCTGCCCCCCAAGAACATCTGTGGACCCTTATCAGAGTGGACCGGCTGAGAGACACTGCAACATCCTTATCAGGACTATGGAAACTATCTGGAAGTGTTCGTGGACAATCTCCCCTCCCCCTGAAAAATGCATTATGCCTCTCTGTTGCTTACTGTGGTAGATTTTTTCTTACACCGTGCCCTGTGTCAAGGACACGGTGTGAGAGATCTTTTTTTTTTATATACCTTCTCTCCTCATGTTTTCTGATAAGGGCAGCGCTTCATAGAAAGCAGCAGCCCCGGTACACTTCCATCTATCCTTCAGACGGCTGTACGGAACGAAATGTCGCTGTACTTAACTGTACAACAACGTTGATTCTGATAATTGGGGGGACAATGAGGTCACTTACCAGCTGACAACAGTTGACTTTTTGTATTTTCAGCGCTCGTCACTTCATCTGGGAGTCTCTCGGAGGTCTAAGTAAGAATTTAAAGAACAAAATCAACAAGACACTCCATCTTCCAACAGTAGGAACTGATAAGAACATAACCTTGAAATAACCTTACAAAGACCGTGTGCAGCTGCTTGTGTTGCTCTATCAGCTGCTGAAGTTGCTTTTCAAATCTCATCCTATTCAAACAGAAAACACAGTTTTAGTAAACTGTAACATGTCGTTCGGTTTGAACTGCAGTTAATCACAGCATCATTTGCACGTACCGCAGCTTCCTGTGTTTAAGCTTCACTTCCTGGATTTCACATCTGTACTGTTCCAGCAGTTCCTCGCTCGTCTCGCTCTGCTTCAGCTGTCTACAAAACAAACGTTTCATCAATACTTTACTGTGCGTTCACTCAGAGGTTAGCTGTTTATGCTGCAGACTTTTGGGAGCTAGTTGCACTTGACATGAAACACAAATGAGCTTTTGTGGCAAAAAGGACTAATTTATCGTTTTATTAACGCACATCTGGAGCCATTTATTAACAATTAATGTTTATAACTAGAGACATATATCTGAAAAATGGTGGGTCAGGGTTAGGGCAGACAAAAAAACAAGAACAAACAAACCAGTTTACCCTACAGGTACAGGAAAAACATTCAAACTTCACATACAAAGGCCTGCAGAGCAAGAATGCACAACAAAGACCTGTCTTGCAAAATAAAAAAGGTCATGCAGACAGAAGTAGGACCAAACTGTTACAACCTCCAATAATGTATGAGGACAATGATGGACGGCGGGAAATTATTCTGCAACTTGCTTCCAAATGAGCGAGCAATAATGGCTGCCAGGCTTGTCGGACAGGCCGTCTTCGCTCCAAGGCAAGAGAATGACCCAAAACACAAGATGAAAAGACATGCCGTTCCACCAGATCCCACCGAGCTGGTTTAGGTCTTCAACAGAGCAACAAAGCAAACTGTCGAAACTTTAAGCGTTGCCCCAGATTTCCTAAACAGCCTTTTACTTACAGTAAGGATACCTTGAGTGCACTGCTAATAAATTTGACACTTTTCAATTTTAAAGGTTTATCCTAAAGCTCTATTTCATTATTTCCCTTAAGACATTAAATCAAGGTCCAGCCAAGTGTTACACAGCGAATATATTGCTAAGAAGCATGTATGAATTAACTAAAATAAAGAAGTACTCAAAATAAAGACGAGAATAAAAATCGTCAGCCTTAGATAGATGTTATATTTGAATGTTACTGCCATCTAGTGTTCGAAACCACAATCTGACTGGTCAGGTTAATGGCTTATCATCATTTACTGGTGCATTGAGTTTACCTTTTAGATTCCTGCTCAGACTCTTCACATTTGAACTGCAGCTTCCTGCACAACTCTGACACAAAAAAAAGCACTGTAATCACGCTCATTTCTAAAACATTCACTAAAAAGCCCAACGCACACCAACACAGCAAACAACTACACACTGTATGAAAGATGTTCACTTCCAACACAAGTTCACCTTCTTTTTCTTGATAAATCCCCTGCAGCTGGTAAGCTTCAGCTTGTACTGCAAAAACAAAAACACTGATACTAGCACAAAATACTGTACACAACACGACTTAAAGCTTTGATAAATCAAACCGATCAGCGCTTACATTTTTCCAGATCTGTCTGCAGTTTGTCAGTGACAGACTCCAGATTATTGTTTTCCTCATCCAGAACATTTTTACCTTGAAAATGACATGCAACACACTAGATGAGAAGTAAACACCAGCACACATACTGGCAGAGACAGTTTATAACTTTAAACAATTTATAGATCAGAATGGGTCTTGAAGGGAGTTGTCGGTCCCAACAAGCTGGAGATACTAATCATATCTCATTGAACTCCATTCATCATGTTCTGCAACTCCACAAGTGGAGTAACAGGTAAGGATATACCTCACTGAAGATACTGGATTACGTTCAAAGAAACGATATAGGAGGTATGAACAGCCGTCTTACTCACGGTTTTAAAATTACCTTCAAGTCTAAACTTCACATGGCAGATGTACCTGAATGTCTGTACGTCTAAGCATGGGTTCGAACTGGGCTGCGTTTAAATGTTGGGCTGTATTTTCTTTAAATTCGTTTAAACTGAGGCGGAAGTGAACGTTCGTTTGCGTGTCGTCAAAGCAACGTGCGTTCTCATTGGTGCGCACATTAACAAAGATTTATACCGAAATTAGACCTTCTAATGGAAGGATTTCATGTTTAGCGATGTTCTTGTACTATTAGAAATTTATATAATGCCATTAAAATTTTAAAGGATTTTAGGGAATGTAAATAGAAAGTACTATTTATTAGCGGAAGCGTAACGTAACAAAGACGTCGAGTCAAGAGAATTACCCCACCCGCCAAGTCGGATTTTTATTAGCAAATGAAATTGCCCTTCGCGTCATTTGTGTGTAGTTTGAAGTGACGCATTGTTGGATAAATAATATCTTCTAATAATTTATTTATGTAAGTCAACATACTGCTACAAATCCCCAACTTCCGATACATTACTATACATTATAACTGCAAACATGTCGGGCACTTAGACACGAAGACGGAAATACGTAACAGTGACTTCGCTACCCTAATTTGTAGTCTTTGTTTAATGCAAACGAGATTAACCAAAAATAGTAATGTCATCTCAAACCAAGCACTAAATGTGAGCATTCAACCTAGAATAAATTAGCTGGGATTCCTTGGCTGAACTATATTAAAACTAACAGAACAGCCGATATTTTCTAGTCCCAAAAATTAGGGTCTGCACAATATTTTCTCCCAGTCACATAGAAGTATAACTTTAAACCATAAAACAATTGAGCAAAAAGTACACAAGTAAAATTAAAACCTCATACTAATACCTCTTCGCAGCTCCCTAAGCTTGTCCAGCAACTGTTCAACTTTAGGTTCCTGTAATTTTGCACCTGTCAGAAGTGGACAGAAAAAAAAAATCATTTTCAGACTTTAAATTTTTATTTTTGTTGCTATTGTCCTTCTTTCAGATGCGTAACGTTAATTGTGTCTTCAATTGTGTATCCTGTCTTTAACATATAAATAAATATAAATGTTAAAAAAAAAAAAATCCTTATTTTCCACAATTTTCTGATTAAGCTAGGGTACCAAGAAAAAACAAATAAGAATAAATGTGTATAAAATCAGTCAGAGATAAATCTGTAATTATACGGAAAATATAAACAAATTATTTGAGGTTTTTATATACATTCTATAAACTTTAAAAGTATAAAACAGGTAAATCCTCTACCCTTCGACTGAAACCGTTAAGAGGGTTTCCAGCTGAAAACAGTTTTAGCTAACTTTAGCTAATATGAGGACATTTCAGGTGAAGTCTCTCAAGCTATAAAAAAAAAAAACCGGAACCTTAACCCACTTTTGTAGTTAATAAGTAACTGAGTCTTCATATATTTAAGTGTTGGGCCTCGTACCGCCTTTTTCATCCATGATTAACCAAATAAAGCCGTGGGTCCAAACTTTGTCCACTAGAATGCACTAAACTATCCTGAAGACGAGAGGTGGCGCGAGTCGCCAAAGTATGGAAGCCCGTTTGCGCAATTGAAAATAAATAATACTGTCCAATATTATGTTAAAATTATGAAATACAAAGTCATAATTTCGACTTTTAAAGTCACAATTAAGAGATACAAAGTCATAATTTCTAATTTCAAAGTCATAATTATGAGATAAAGTCATAATTTCAACTTCCAAAGTCATAATTTTGACTTTCAAAGTCATAATTTCGACTTTCAAACCGGTATTTGAATGAAAATTAAGCATTTAACATTCTCTAATAGAGGTAGAAAAATCTGTGTACAGTAGTTGATTTTAATTAGATTCAAACTGTCAGAAGTGGAAACAGCAGCTTCAAGTGTATGGGTGCCATTTTGGATTGTTGGAGACTTTCCTAATCAAAACTTTGAAAATCAATCCAGTTGACATTTTGTACTGTAATCTCAGAGATTAGGACTTCTAAATTTGAATGGAATTCTCATATTTCTGATTGAAAAGTGAGTCACAATATGGATTTATTTATTTTTTTTCTAAATTGAGTTATAGTTTCAAAGTTCAACAATTTTCTCTCTCAAATGCTTCAAAATGATACTTGGTTTGGTTGTTAAAATGTGTCATTTCATCACCTGGACTGGCAACGATTCCAACTCTATTCTTAAAAACGGAAATCTCCAAGGTTCATGTCAAACATTATACAAAGGGATTTCCCAGCCAGAAGAGAAAACTGTAAATTTCAAAGGAAATTATAACGGTTTTAAGACAAATAACTATTTGTAAAGGCATGCCTTTTAGAAGATGTTCGTTTAAAGTTTGATTAGGAAGATTATATATATTTAGTTAGTGGGATTGCTAGTGTCTACCTTTGACACAAATCTCAA
Organism: Nematolebias whitei; assembly: GCF_014905685.2. Taxonomy (NCBI): domain Eukaryota; kingdom Metazoa; phylum Chordata; class Actinopteri; order Cyprinodontiformes; family Rivulidae; genus Nematolebias; species Nematolebias whitei. Next base: position 25,175,802 of record NC_056516.1, read on the forward strand.
ATGTTTATACTAAATTAAACATTAAACTTACTAATTTTGCCAGAATGGATCACATTTAAAGCAAGGCCAAAATAAAAGCGCACAGTTTAAATCATTTCTTACCCGTTACCTTGAAGATATCTGTAAGTCATTTGTATTAACATTAAAAAAAGACTTATGCAACTTTTAAGATTTATTATATCCAAAAATCATAAAAGTATTGTTTTTGTCCCCCTTATTTTAAAATTTCAAGTGAAAAAAAAAAAACCCTTTACAGTAACATTAAACATTTTCTTTATCTTGTGTAATTTTTGGTTAATAATATAATAAAAAAAATTAAAAATCACACAACGTTCAACACCTTTACACATCTTGATTTTATTGAAAAGCTAACAGCAGTGTAGAGGAATCCAGTCCAACTTCAATTTGAAGCTAATTTACAATGTGAACAAACGTTTAAAGCCCAAACCTAGTTTATACACATCAAAACACTACAGCGTCTTATGTACATGTACATGTTACTTGGATGCAAACACAATATTAAAAAAAAATAAAAATCTATCAGCGACTCCAATCATCAGTGTCCACCCAAAATAACTGTGTGCATTTTGCACATGCAAACAATGACAAGGGTCATGCAAGAGGTACGATTAAGAAAATGCTATAGTAAAAATATTCATGTTAAACACATCCTTCACTTTTTTTGTGTGTTTGGCGATTAGTGCATAAGACAGTTATTTAATTGCTAAATGTGTTTTATGACTTTACAATCTCTTGCTTCATTCTGTGACTCCACCAGTTTCACATCAGCACTGCTGTGTACAGCTCAGACACATCTGTTTGAACTTCCTTCACGTCCAGCATCTATTTACTCCATCCTTCTGTCAGAATAAACTTTTTATTAAACGGATGAGAAATAAATAATACAACAGGCTTCAGTACACAGTAATGACCACACAAGAGGGAAGTAGTAAAGACGAGAACAGAAATCATCTATGGCAAGACATCAAAAATTTAGAACGTAAAAATCTTTCCATCGTTAATAAATAATAATAATTTGTTATATCTGTCAAAAACATTCAGACCGTAGTGCACATTTTCTTCAGAAAGCAACAACCACGTGAATCGCTCCAGCATGCCTTTCAGAGGTAGGAAGGAGAAGGGGGGGGGGGGGGGGGGTGCTGGTAACAGTAATACATTGAAATTTATACAGCTGCTAGAAGATAGCTACTAGAGGCTTCGCTCTAATCTACAGAATTTAACAGCATCGTGCTTCCAATTTTGCCATGCACATTTCGTCTGCACCAGCAGTCCGAGAAAGAGGTTTGTGAAAACAGACCAAAAACAAAACAAAAAAAGTATTAATATCTTTTCTTCAAGAAACACTGGTTTCATGTTAATAAAAAGCATATCTTTTTCCCACAATTTTTGCAGCAAGGCAAGACCGAGTGCCAAGCACCCAGAGCGTTTTATTCTGAAGTCTCGGGTCATACTGGAAGCTTGTTAGGTGTGTGATGTGCACAGAACTGTGTTAGTAGTCAAAGGAGGAACAACAAGAGTGACAGCAGATCACTACACTGTCTTAAACATCAAGGGTTGAATTTTATGGCATGCTGCATCTCCTCCACAGCACACCTGTTGAAGGAAAACAGAACTGTGTGTGTGTGCGTGAGGGATAAGAGATTTAATGAGACAGAGAGAAAGAGCACGTTAGAAACTTTTCACAATAAAGGGAGGCGTTCTTCATTTAACAGCTGCTCTTCTGAAGGTGCAGGCTCATTCACGGGAGCGACCCACAATGGCCAGGATGTAGAGGAAAATGTTGATGATGTCAGTGTAGAGGTTCAGCGCAGCAAAGATGTACTCCTCTGGACTCAGGGCCAGCTTCTTGTTGCCCAGAAGAAGCTGAGTGTCAACAGCCAAAAACTGCATGCAGAAGAAAGTCGAGGAGAAATTAGTCACTTCAGAAGCTTCAGACGTTCGGATCTGAGATAACACAAAAATCGTGTTTCCAACGTTCTGGTAGCACACACCATATAATCATCCTTGGACAAAATATAAGTGACCCATCACATTGAACCAAGGATTAAGCCAAATTTGGAAAAAACGAATAAAGCACATTTTCAGATTCTTGTTTTTTACGAAAAAAATTAAATAAAACAAATTGCATTCTATTTGGTAATTGACATGACACCATCTGTCAATCAGTCCAGTAGGCTCGTCAGCAACTGACCAATCGGTGATCGCAATTTGTCCCAAAGTGAAACGTCCTTTACCGGCAGGTATTGCAAGTTTGAGAAAGCTGCAATGTGAGACCTCGTCCTCTGTTTAAAGTTGCTTGATCCCCATTTGATGTAAATGGCTTTGACAGTGGGGGTTAAAGGAAGTAATTTTCAATTTTGTTTGTTCTTAGCTTGTCTTTCGTTAAAGTGTGTGTGTGTGTGTGTGTGTGTGTGTGTGTGTGTATGTGTGTGTGTGTGTATGTGTGTGTGTGTGTGTGTGTGTGTGTGTGTAACAGAGCACATCAGACGGACATGCAAGTGAATATAATGTTACAGCAGCTGAAGAAAACCAGTAATCCAGCCTACATAAAAAAATAAAACATTAATAATAACCACAAACTAAACATACTTCCACAAAATTTCAGGTCTGTCAAAAATTATTTAAAACTATCCTTAATAAGGAAAAAATGAACAAACTCAAAAGATGTATTTAATGGTATAAAAAGTTGTTTCACTATAATACGAGTGTAGTAAACTTACGCAGGTGAAGAGCAGGGCGCCCATTGAGGCGTAAAAGATGTGCAGGATCTTGTTGCGGATGAAGATGCAGAGAATGGAGAAGAGCAGCAGAACAATGAGGCACACAAAAAGAACGCCCCGACAGGAAGTGAAGTCATACTTGCTCTGAAAAAATGAAAGACATAAAAAAGACAAAGTGAAATGCTGCAAAACACCAACGGTAGAGTGAGAGAACAACTTCAGTATCTTTGAGTGAGCTCGTCAGCGTGGAAAAACTTAAGAGAATATTCACTCAAATGCTTCCATTAAAGTTCAAACACTTAATCAGAAGGACAGTGTTTGAGCGTGTGGACATCTGTGCTGACCTGCAGAGAGAAGAGGACGACGGTGAAGCAGACGACTGCAGTGATGCCCACAGCTATGATGACCGTCTCTGTGTCGTAGAAGCTGGCGATCATGCCCACCATATAGGAGAGGCTCAACGTCAAAATGGACTACAAGAAAAAAAAAGTTTTACGGTCAAACTGAAAATGTAGCAACACTTTCTCACTGATAAGGTTCATATCCCAAACTGTCTGCCTAATCCTATTTCAGAATTTAGAGCGTCTTTTTGCACTTGTACAACCCTCCCTGTCATAAACCCATCTATAATACTCCCAACAGTTACCTTTTCACACGTCTAATAATTTCTTATCTTTGTAAAATGGATTAGGCTGATATGAACTGGTTGATCTTTATAATTATTTGGGCGAGTTCTTACCAAAGCAACCAAATTCCACGGGTGTTTACGACGAAAGTCTCCGCAGCAGCTCAGGACAATCAGAGACACAAAGAAGACTGCGTAGGACACGTAGTACGTCCATGGATTACGGCGTACAAAGTACTTGGCATCAGCAACAAAAGTGAAGACGGCAACAAAGGAGAAAGTGACCAGCAGCTGCACGGTGAGAACTGAGAAAACCTGATGGAGGGGGAGAGATATTTTTGAGACGTTTTTAAGATTTATTACTTGTACAGGTATTTGTTTTATTACCTGTTTGACTAAGTCACCTGCTTCACTTACTTTTCTTATAAAGGCTTGTCGAATGTTCTTATCCTCAAAGCCGGAGCGGGTGAAGTCTTCGTTGTCGTAGTAAGTCGGAGGCCCGTCGTCGTTGTGGTAACCAGGGCTGCCTGCAGATGTTGCTGAATAACAAAAGAAAAGAGAGCAGTGTTATTTGTGACCCATGCTGCAAAACGAGTCCCAATGAGACACTTTATTAGATATTGAATTATTATTATTTTCAAATTCCCTATATAAAAGCTTCAAAATTATATGTACCGGTAGTTTGTTGAAATTAGGCAATTCATCACCTGGCAACAAGCTAGGTTGGAAAACTGGTTTGAAAACTCAACTAATATCGGTCTAGAATAATGTCATCAAGAATTCAAGCCCTATATTAAGCTTCACAGTGACACCAAACATTATACGAAGGGATTTCTCAGCACTAAGGCAAGGAACTATTTATTTATGCCAAACTCAATAAGTCTCAGTTTATTGTTTTTACTCACGCTGTTGTGTATTGATTGCACTTTAAGCTCAAACACTTAAAGTGCATTCACACCAGCCCTGTTGTCCCGAACTCTAGCCCGTTTGCCTAGGAAGTCCGGTTCAATTGGAGAGGTGTGAATGCCATTGAACTCTGTCACCTAACAAAAATAGGTGACAGAGTTGGTGACAGACCACCCAGCACCAGACTCACCTCACCACCGGATGAAGAGCATCTCAGCGTGACCTCAGCAGAAGTAAGGAGTACTTTCAGGAGGATTAATACGCACAAGGCAACTGGCCCAGACAACATCCCCGGAAAAGTGTTGAAGGAATGTGCTGATCAGCTCTGTGAGGTGCTGGCAGACATCTTTAACACCTCACTTACCCTGGAGACAGTTCCCACCTGCCTGAAGACTGCCACCATCATCCCAGTCCCAAAAAGCTCTACAGTGACTGGTCTGAATGACTATCGGCCAGTGGCCCTCACCCCGATAGTCGCTAAATGCTTCGAAAAACTGGTCATGACTCACATCAAAACAACCATCAACATGAACGAGGACACTCATCAGTATGCATACCGTGAGAACCGATCAACAGAGGATGCCATCTCCTCTGTGGTCCACACTGCGCTCAACCACCTGGAGCAGAAAAACTCTTACGTCCGTATGCTCTTTGTGGACTTCACATCCGCCTTCAACACCATGATCCCCCAAACCCTGATGGACAAACTATCCACACTAGGACTAAGCCCCTCCATTTGCAACTGGGTACTAGACTTTTTAACAAACAGACCACAGTTAGTGAGGATCCACAACTTCTCCTCCTCCACCATAACCCTCAGCACTGGCTCTCCTCAGGGATGTGTGTTGAGCCCCCTCCTGTTTACTCTGCTCACGTATGATTGTGCAGCTACCCATCCAGGCTGTCACATTGTAAAGTTTGCAGATGATACAGCGGTGGTGGGATGCATCACAAACAATGATGAGTCCAGCTACAGGCAAGAGATGGAACACCTGGAGAGCTGGTGCAAAGAGAATAACCTTCACATCAATGTGAAGAAGACAAAGGAGATGATTGTGGACTTCAGAAGGAACAAAAACATCTACACCCCCCTGAACATAAGAGGATCTGCGGTGGAAGTGGTCTCCAGCTCCAAGTACTTGGGTGTACACATGAATGACAACCTCAGCTGGAGCAACAACACCACCAGCCTGATCAAGAAAGCTCATCAGAGACTCTACTTCCTCAGACGGCTGAGGTGAGCTAGTCTGGGAAGCTCAGTCCTCACCTCCTTCTACAGGTGTGCAATGGAGAGCATCCTGTGCTCCAGCATCAACGTGTGGCATGGAGGCTGCACAGCTGCAGAAAGAAAAGCTTTGCAGAGAGTGGTGAAGGCTGCACAGAAATCTGTCGGAATCAGCCTCCCCACCATCACAGACATCTACACCTCCAGATGCAGGAAGAGGGCCACCTGCATCATGAAGGACCCCACTCACCCAGCACACACACTTTTTGCCCCACTCTCCTCAGGAAGGAGGTTAAGGAGCATTAAGTGTAGAACCACTAGACTGAGGAACAGCTTCTACCCTGAGGCTGTTAGACTCATGAATCTCTAACTAGAATAATCACTGTGAAAAACCACATTATGTTGCTGCTGATCGGTTTCATGTTGCTGCTGATCTGTTTCAATGTTGATGTGTTCATGCGTGCACATCTGCTCACAGACTCATGTTCATGTTTGTGCTGATGTTCAATGTTTTATGTTATGAGTGCTTAGTGTATATTTAGTTGATATCCTGATGCATGCTCAATAATCCAGGTAGAAAAATCTAAAAAAGTTAAATCTGGTCCTCTGGACGTTTAAAAAAACAAAACAAAGCAAATCAACAAAAAAATGTAGAAACGTTTTGTCTCTCATCCGAGAGACTTCCTCAGTCTGAGGTGCTGTATTCAGCTCAGTCTCTTAAATAGCACCTTCTCAGAGTGGATCAACCAGTTTTGCTGCTGACAACCAAAACCAGCTGATCACATGCTCAAGAAGGACCATCAGCCTAACAATGGATCATTAACACACTGATGGCTGTTTACTATTCACAGGGAGCTGAGTGATACTAGCAATCACAGCATTGTAAGAGGGGGACAGTTGAACCCGGAGGCCTCCACCCCTGTTTAATGATGGACGATTTCTTTTCACAAAGATGGCCTCCTTTACTCCTCTCTCAAACCATCGTTCCTCTCTGTCCAGGATGTGAACATCTTCATCCCTGAGGGAAACGTTTCTACATTTTTTTGTTGATTTGCTTTGTTTTGTTTTTTTAAACGTCCAGAGGACCAGATTTAACTTTTTTAGATATTTAGTTGAGGTTTTTCTTAGTTCATAACTTAGATGTTATTACTGTTTTTCTTATACATTTTATTGTTGGATGTAACTGGGACCTTGTGTACATAATTTCGCTCCACCACATGTACCACATGAGGTGCGAATGTCAATAAAGAAACTCTGACTCTGACTGACTGAAAATGCGAACTCTGGCCCGCATAAGGTCGTTTTCACACCCGTTAGTCCGGTAGACTCGGTTTGGTTGGGGACCAATATTCATAACATTGTGTTTACATTCCAGCTGGTGCGGTTGCATTCACACTGCACTGTGCAGTCGAGCCAACCTCTTCGAACCAACCTGTTCTCCCACTCTCCTGTGGTGGCGCTGCACCAAGAACTACTGAAACAACGCGAAAACCTCAGAAAAAGACACTTCTTCGTCTGTAAAGAAAAACAAAAATGGAGTGGTGTCAAATTTTAGCGGTATTAGGTTTAATGTATTGTCTGTGGCACATGTGCCAAACAAACATTTTTCAACAATGGACTCTGCATGAGCGGAAGATGAGGCAAAAGACCATGGTGAGTGTTGTTTTTCAAGCAAGGCGGGCGAGACAACATCGTACGAGGCGGCGTGCACTGAGAAGGAGCGCATCCAGGTTCATAGTACTGATATCCACCATATACAGATGTCAAGCAAGGTATATATACTGTACATGACTTACTTCATTGCTATTATTGTTAAAAAATATAACACTTGTAATCTAAAAAAATCAAATCAGTTATTCAACATCAAACAATACAAATAACATTCAACAGCAATGTTGAATGTGGCTTCCTCCTGTAGGTTTCCTTTAATCAAAATTATTTAAACAAATTAGAAATGACTGAGCTTAATTTTGATAACTAGGATCAGTTGGATTATTATTATTATTTTGTATAGTGCCTCGATACATTTGTTGTGAATTGGTGCAATATAAATAAACTCAAATGAATGTAATGTAAGGGCAGCACGGTGGCGCAACTGGTAGAGCTGCTGCCTTTCAGCGAGCAGGTCCCTGGTTCAAACCCCGGTCCAGGGGCCTTTCTGGGTGGAGTTTACATGTTCTCTCCGTGCATGCGTGGGTTTTCTCCAGGTACTCCGGTTTCCTCCCACAGACCAAAAACATGCATGTTAGGCTGATTGATAACTCTAAATTGTCCCTAGGTGTGAGTGAGAGAGTGAATGGTTGTTTGTCTCGTTTGTCTCTATGTGTCCCTGTGATGGACTTGCGACCCGTCCAGGGTGTACCCCGCCCCTCGCACAGTGATTGCTGGACATGGGCACCAGCGACCCCCATGACCCAAAATGGAATAAGCAGGTAAAGATAATGGATGGATGGATGGAATGTAAAACTATAAACACAACACATTGCTAATTTAGTGTAAAATTAAATTATTTACAAAATTTAAACCCACCACTAATATAGTCAAGTCAACTTTATTTATAGAGCACATTTAAAACAGAACCTGTTATCAAAGTGCTCAACAACGACAACAACAACAACAACAACAACAACAACAACAACAACAACAACAAC